>NC_067403.1:45797000-46153875 GCF_016432865.1 Antechinus flavipes
TATTTTAAGGAAAGGGAAAAACTCACATTTGCTCCACTGCTGCTTTTCCCTATCACATTAAAAAGTGATGTTGATATTTTAGAAAGTAGACTCCAATAAGTAAATCCTTAGAGAACCTCATTGATTGAAAAGTGACAAGTCTCCATCTCCTCTCTACAAAAAGAAAACAAAAAATCTGTAAAAATTAAATATTGTGCTTTATAGGTTAAACTATTATGTGCTGAACTTGGAAATAGCTATGAACTCCTACTCTGGAAATGTTCTGGAATGCTTCATTTTGTACTTTATGGAACTATGTACTGTGACATTGCTGGAACCTGTCATTTTCCCACCTGGCAGAGGCAACAGCTGGAGACTGGAATCATTTATGATGACCTACACTCAAGCAGCACTAATCGGAAATGAATGTCCTATGAAAAACCATCTCCCTTCCCCCAATTCTTTTAAACTAATCTAGGGTGAAAGAAGAATGTAGTTTTGTATTTAAAACCAAAGCTTTCTTCCTCCTCAACCCTCCAGCTCCAAGACTAATATTTTTGGTCCCATATTTAACTTTTGAAATATTTATAGGGATACTATCTGTTTTAAATGAGCAGATGGGGGAGACTTAAGACAAGCTGCTAAATTAATAAACATGTGCGGTGCTTTATCAGTAAAGGAACCCACTTTTGGCACTTTTTCTCGGTGATTTGTATGGCCTATTACCATCACACCTGGTGCAGGGACAATAAACGATCACTTAATATCCAAACAATGGGCAAATTCCTTCCATTATAACTTCATTATGTCAGAAACAATCATCTATTACTAGATGTCAAATTCATAATTTATGTCCAGTTGCCCCGTGGAACAATGTGCACACAAATGAATGGTCCATTAACAGAAGGGAGCTTTTACTGTAAATTTTTTTCTCCTAATACCTGTTTTCATCTTGGCATCAGGATTTAATTTCAGTGCTGTTTCTGGACACCAGAAAAGAGGTTGTTTTATTTATATTTGTGTAATTTGAGAAGATGGCATACAAATCATATGTGACCTTAACTTTTAAGGTATCCATCAATTTGATTATTTTCAACTATTTTTTTCCCCTTAAAAAAATTAGTGGATCTTATTATAACATTTGGGATCATGCGGTTTTTTAAAAATTTATTTTAAAATTCTCAATTTAGAGTTGTGTTTTGTATTGACTGATTCATAGAGCAGTATTTGGCCAAACCAATTATCTACTACTTTACAAACCTTTTACTTTCTAAGCTCCTTATTTCATAATTATTAATGACAACAACAACGGCAAACCTGTCATTTGCTCTTGGTATTCTTTTTCTTCTTATTATTATTTTAATTTTTTATTGCTCCTAATTCCTTATGTTCTTGTTCTCAGTCTCCACTCCTCATTGGGAGAGAAGGTTCACACTAGAACTATGGAAATTGGAGAAGTCTGCGTATGTCTGCCATAAATCTCTATAAAGCACTTGCAGCTAGTCAATCTCAAAATGAAAAGGTCAATCACAAAATTGTGACAATGGGAAATTGGAATAGTATTCACAAGGATAATTTGTTCATTCTACCTTTTTTTTTTTTTTTTTTTTTTTGGTAAGTCATCCATGAATAGGCTTCCAGCCCTAATCTTGACCCACAATGAACCAATTCAATTCTACATCCTCTCTACTCTCAAATTTCTTGGCCATATATCCCATCATCAAATGCACTTTATTATACACCAACCCTGAATTACTTCAATCAATCACGTCCTTTGCTCCTGTTCACATGCTCTTCAACAACACTGGAAGAAATCATAAAATTGTGCTGATTAGATCCACTACAAATGTAAGTGTCTCATCTCAACTAGAACCTCACTGCAAGAAAATAGTGATTCCACTCCCTAATTGATTCAGTTTCCTACTCCCCAAAGCAGTTCCAAACCTTCTCTTCTGTCTTCAATTCTCCTAAATTAATTCTTTCTCTACCTCAGCTGAAAAGCTTATCTCATGCTTCACCAAAAAAAGAAAAACTGAAGTTATCTGCCACGTGTCCGTTCTTACTTCTCCCTTTCTCACATCTTTCTGACATTATCCCTTCCTAATCTTCTCTTTGGCTCATCTCCTGATATGTAGGTGTCCCTTTTTTCTGCCAAAGCCAACCCTTCTCTATGGATGCTTAATACCCTCTCTTCTCACCTTTTCTAGCATATTGTCCCCAATTTCATTCCTTCTCTCTCTCTCTGTTTACTAGTTCTTTCCTTATTGGTTTATTGGTTCTTGCAAATATTCATCTGTCTCCACTGATACCCACATGAGGATTAAAAAAATCCTCACTATATCCTTCCATATCCTCTACATGTCTTCTAAACTCCTTCCTTTATTAGCTAAATTTCTTGAAAAAACTTCTACACTATGTACTTTTACTTCTTTTTGCCTCATTTTTCTAAATAGATGGCAGCTGGTTTATGACCTCATTATTCAACTGAAACTGCTTTCTCCATAGTTACTGATGATCTCTTACTTTCCAATTCTAATGTCCCTTTTCTTAGTCCTCATCCTTCTTGACTTTTCTGCACCATTTGCTACTATTGATCAGCTTCTCTTCCTGATAACATCTCTTTTCTCTAGATTTTACAAGACACTGCAATCTTTTGGTATTTCTCCTAGTCCGAGTAGTCTTTTCTTTCTCCTTTACTGTATTTCATTTTTAGCATACCTAGTAACTTAGAAAGTATCCAAAGCTTTGTTACTGGATTCTTAACATCTTTTTGTTATACATCAGTACTTGAGATTCTCAAGTAAAATTAAGTCAGGAAGCATTTATTAAAAACTTACTATGTGCCAGACACTGTATTAAGCACAGGGAATAGAGACGCAAGGAAAAATAAAGTTTCTGTCCTTAAGCAGTTTACAATCTAACCAGGGAAGATAATGCACAAAAGAAAGGTTTGGAGAGTGAAGAGATTTAAAGGGAAGAGATGAAAGTATCCAGTGGGTGGGGATATGGGTGGATAAGATTGATAGTCAGTAGAGCTGCTTTTATAGTACAATGAAGATAATTCTGATTTCCTTGAAATAGAAGCTGTGAAAGGAATCAGCCAAGGAGAGGGAAAGACCCCAGGGAAGAAGTTTACTTCCAAAATGACAAGAAGTCTAGCTTCTAGGGAAGCTCAGGAGTAGAATGAATTTCTAGGATAAAGAGGTTTCTATGGCATGGGAAGGTAAAGAAAGTCTAGTTCTGTCAATGTGAATTTTTATTCTATATGAGAGCCGGCAATCTTTTATGCAGTTGACTTTAAGTTTGTGTATCCAGCTTTAGTCTCTCTACTTAATTCCAATCTTGAAAAAAATAACTACCTTTTGGACACTTTAACTGGATATCCCATATGCACAATAGACATCTCAACACTCCCCATGAACAGAACAACACTAATTTTTTCCCCCCAACCTTACTCCTATTACAATTTTTTTTTTATTGTTGCTGAAGAGACCTTCATCCTTCCAGATACATCTAGTGTGAAACCCCAAATCTTCATTCTCACTCCTGTATCTGACCACTTTCCAAACTTTAACATTTTTCTTCTACAATATCTCTTCTATATATCCCATTCTCTTCACTCAACTATAATCCTACTTTAGACCTTAATGTCTTTTTGTTCATAATATTGAACTGCCTTCCAATTGACACCTTTGCCTCAAGTCTCTTCTCACAATAATCATCCAGATGGCTGCCATTTTTTCCTTTCCTAAAGCACAGGTTTGTCGAAGTCATCTTTGCGCGTAGTCATCTCCAGTGGCTCCTCATTGCTACTAAGATCTATTAAATTCATTCATAGCCTGGCCTTTTCTTGACTTTATAATCTTGTTATACAACATTTTCCTTTACATATTTTATGGTCTAACCAAAAATATGTGTGTTATACACAAGTAGCACAGGGCTATGATTGTTGTGTATTTTGAATAATCTGTCTACTATAATTAAAAGATTCAACCATTGTATAGTCCTTTAGAATCAATGTTTCTTAGTCTTTTCTTAAAGAAAAATGCTTTATATGCTTTGGTACTTTGAAAGAGCATGTAGTCTATATCACTCTTGGGAGAAACTATAGGTCCTTGCTGTTTCCTCAGCATCAGAATCCATTCTAAGCCATCTGATGTATTATCTATTAAAAACATTCTGGTATGTGATGCTTGGGTATTAAAATCAAAGTAGGTGATGACTGATTTTTGAGAGTACCAGTGTATTCTTAGTTGTAAGTTATATTCTGTATGATCATGCAATTCTCGCTGCTATTAATAATGACTTCTATTTTGGGGGCAGTTTCTCGGTTCACCAACCCCACCAACAGTTCAAAATATGTGTAGATCCCTATAAAATTAATAGTGTAAATTGATCAGCACAAAGAGGATGGATCAGAGAGCTTTCCAAATAGGAAAAGGAGAAGGTCACAATATACACATGAGTCTGTATTGAAAGACAGCTCAGGGTTTCAGCATTTGGTATTTTTCTTTCAGACTGGTGGATCAATATGTAGTTACAAACACTTAGCAGAAGTTTTCTGTTGACAGCTGGGATTTTTGGAATGACAATTATCTTGTGCCTCTACTGTACAAAAATCAGTTATTTAGAGATTACGAACCATTAATCCACACATGTCTTTGCAACCTAATTGTGGCTATGCATATAAATCAACTCCATTCAGAAGTCATAGAGCTAATGGTAAACTAGGCATGTGGTGTGTATTTGTATGTGTGTGAGAGAGATATGTCGTCCATTCCTAATGATTAGATAGATCACCTTTTAGCCTTTTCTGGGGAATTATTAACAATTTTAGACAATGTGCCTAAAGAGTAAGACTATTCCTTCATACATTATTGTAGCATATGTCAGACATTTTTTTTTAATTTGGATATCCAGAATATCAAAAATGTAGGAATTATTGAAAAATTAATTTAATGATGAAAGCAAAATATTCATGAAGCATGAATAAATTTCATGATCAGTGAATTCTAAAGTAATTTGGAATGTCAATAAATGGCATTTGTTTTGGGGGTATTTGCAATTGTTATCAGTCATTAAACTGATGTTCAACTTGTATCAGTTTTACAAAGTTTTACAAAAAAACTGTTTATCAAGGAAAAAAGTCAGCAGTTGATATTCTTCTAATATTAGTTAGTACTGCTATAAAAATAATCATATAAATATATTTGAAATTCTCCCTTTTTTATTAAGCTTTTATACAGTATGATTGGTTTTGTTCAATACAGAAATGTGAACAACTTGAAGACATCTTGTTTAATTAATGCTCATGCTTTTAATATTTACGGTATAGATGAAAACCATATTTAAAATTTTTTTTTATTAAAGCTTTTTAGTTTTCAAAAGATATGCATGGATAATTTTTCAAGATAAAATTCAACCCTTGTAAACCTTGTGTTTCAATTTTTCTTCTTTTTTTCTTCCCCCTCCCCTAGATAGCAAGTAATGCAATATATGTTGAACATGGTAAAAATATATGTTAAATCCAATATATGCATATATACTTATACAATTATCTTGCTGCACAAGAAAAATCAAATAAAAAAAATTGAGAAAATATAAAATGGAACAACTAACAACAAAAAAGGTGAAAATGCTGTGTTGTGATCCATGCTCAATTCCCACAGTCCTCCCTCTGGGTGTGGATGACTCTCTTCATCACAAGATCATTGGAACTGGTCTCAATCATCTTATTGTTGAAAAGAGCCAGGTCCATCAGAATTCATCATCTTATAGTCTTGCTGTTGCCATATATAATCATCTCCTGGTTCTGCACATTTCATTTAGTATCAGTTCAGTAAGTCTCTCCAGTCCTCTCTAAAATTATCCTGCTGATCGTTTCGAAAAGCATATTTTAAATTTTCAATTGAACTAGTACAATTTCTGAATCTAAATGGAAGTGACATGGCTCTTCCTTCTAAGTTGCTATCTGCTGGGAAAACTCCATAATAAATCATCAAAATTTGAATGGTAAAAATGTCTCAGATCTTATTTACTTTCGATATTAACAAATTCTTTCCAAAGGGAGTTTTTTGTAACTTAAATCCATGTAAAGATAGGTTAATGTTTCTCTGTGAAGTGATAGAGTGCATTCAGTGACATTATCATGTCATTATTGGTATTGAAAAAAAATGAATTGGGGGTAGTTGCAGTGGATAGAACACCAGCCCTGAAGTCAGGAGGACCCGAGTTCAAATCTAATCTCAGACACTTAACGTGTCCTAGCTGTGTAATTCTGGGCAAGTCACTTAACTCCAATTGCCTCAGAGAAAGGAAGGAAGGAAGGAAGGAAGGAAGGAAGGAAGGAAGGAAGGAAGGAAGGAAGGAAGGAAGGAAGGAAGGAAGGAGGAAGGAAGGAAGGAAGGAAGGAAGGAAGGTAGGAAGGAAGGAAGGAAGGAAGGAAGGAAGGAAGGAAGGAAGGAAGGAAGGAAGAAAGGAAGGAAGAAAGGAAGGAAAGAAAAAATGAATCATGGCTTTTAACAACTTTGCCTATTTGGTCTAATGAGAAAATATTGTTTTAAATATCTTTACTAATTATAGAGGCAGTGGAATAGCGCAAAAGGAACCAACCTATAAGACCTATAAGGTAGAAAGACCCACGGTCCAGTCAAGCAACCAAGACCCTGGCCAAGCTAATTAATTGCCCTGAGGCAACTCTCGTGAAACTATAGATAGTAGAATAGTTGTTGGTAGAGATAGTTTCCTCTTTAGGATTTCATTACAATAATAACAAAGGTCCTGCTCCCACTCTTATCCCCTCAAAAAAAGTTATTGGTTATTGATAAGAAATATAGATTCTGTAGAATTTTGAGTCATCTGAAAATGATAGAACTTAAAGGTCTTTTTTAATATTACAGAATTTCTGGTTCCCAACTTGAAAAGCTTGCTTTCTCAAGATGTTTTCTTTGTACAGACTCTTCAGCCTGCACACTTGTAAACAGAACATCCACAGCCATATCGGCCTCCGCAGCCTAAACAAGGGTTGCTATTTGTAAACTAATCTGCCGGGATGATACAGCACACATTTCCTGCTTTTGCTGATGCTTTATGCAAGTGTTTGACTTGTGTATATTGTACAGCACTGATTTAAGAAAACAGATTTTTACCGTATGTGACACAATATTAATATGGTTCTACTTGCTCTGCATTTGGTGGCGGTGGAAGGGACCATTTTAAATGCCAGATTCGATGTCATTGAGAGATGTTTGTTAGTGAACTCCTTTATGAACTGTCCAACATATCATGTAAAAACCATCCCTCTGACATGTTGTAGGACTGAAATACAGCTGTATTTCAGTATAGCTGTATGGTGTTAACAGTAATACCCTTACTAAGCTTTTTAGTTCATTTATGAAATATAAATATCATTGCTTTTCAGAAGTACATATCTATATTTAACAATTTTAGACATCTATCTAATGTCTTAGTCTTAAGTGAAATGAAATTGTTGCGAATTCATAAGCTCCTTGTGAATAGGGCCATTTTCCTGCTTTATCTTTGTATCCCCAGTGCCTTGCTTAGTACCTGGACCATAGGAAACAAGAAATGTTGTTTTTTAATTGATTAATGTTTGGGCTCCATAAACTACCATGAAGACAGCTTTTGTTCAGGACTCTCTTTTTTGTTTTCTGCTGAATTTAAGAAAGTCTGCTCATACTGTGTATGTAAAGTAGCAGCCTAAATAACACTGCCATCTTTGAGATTCTTCAAAGTATTCTTTCCTTTAAGATATTCAGCATTGTGTTTGATTCCTGGCTAGAAGCCATATTTAAGTGTTCATTAATACAACTGGATAGTGAGATCCCATTGCCTAGGGTTGTACAGATTTAACAGAACCTTAGCTTTATCACTAGAGTAAGTTTTATATCAGGCATCAGACAATAAAGAAGCAGTACTTAAAAATAATTGGAATTTATTGCTTTGAGATAATTTTACTTTAGAATCAAGTTTGTATACAAAAATAATAAGAATTCAGATGATAAAACAGTAAGAAAAAAAATTACAACTTTGTACCACCAGATTTCAGAATTACAGAATAATATATGTAAAGTGCTTTGTAAATCATAAAGCATTACATAAATGTTGACTATTATTAATATCATTATTATTATTGTACAAATCTGGTATGATAAGATTTTTAATAGCAATGGAGAGAAAATACATGCTAATCATCTTAAAAACAGTCTGTAGAAAGTTAGCCTCTTTTATTCTTCTAGTTAGTATAAATACATTATTTATCAGATCTGAATTAATGAGGATTTATGGAAATAGCCACATACTTGAAAGTTACAAAAAAGTATTTGGAGGCTATTATTAAAGCAATTATCACTTTTAGTATAAAAAGAAGCAGTGCTATTCTGAAAGGTGAACCATTTACTTTTCCAAATGGAGTTAGAGCCATTAATTAATCAGGTTCATTAAAAGACTAAATTCTGTAATAGGCTTATATGTTGAGAAATTGAAAAATCTGATTAAAATATTGAAAAATATGAATAAGGGCAAGTGTATATATCCTCTGCTTCTTTTCTTGGGTGCTACTTGACATTAAATGCCATACTTAACCTCTTAGATGCCTGAGTTTTCCAGCCTTGGTAGGAATTTTCATGACATGGAAGCTATAAAATGCTTTGAACTCATCAGAAAGATGGTTAGGTCCCTATTAGTATAAATAATAAATCCCTTAAAGTGATTAAATTCACACTATCAGAAGTTATAATTATGTAAAATATGATCATTGATTTTACCCCAATGAAAATATCCCTTGCAAATTTGGAGAATGAGTGCAGTGTCTGGAATTGCCATACCACAAACGACAAGACTTTCAAACTCCAAATATTTGAACAAAGTAGGTATCATAACATCTGGGGTTTGAAAGGCAGATGGAAGTGATTTTAGTTCATTCAATTCCCTTATCAAATCCACCTCTCAGCTTATATAGCTTGAATTTTATAACTTATAAAGTTCATATTCCCAAACTTAAAATTTATCATTTGAATTCAAATGGCATGCTAAGTGGTATGTTACTATACATAACTCCAATACTCAAGAATCCAAACCAAAAGATGAGAGGTTCAAGTTCTTTCCTTTTGCCATTAACACAAACTCTGCATTCCTCTGGAATTAAAGGAATTGTGCTTAGAACCTTAAATCTATGTATGCCAAAATCATTGCACTATGACTTTAACACATTATAAACAAAAGCTATTGAAATGTAATATATCCACATTGGGAGGAAAACCTATCCATTTACTATTTCTATCTTCTTTTTTTCTTTTTTATTCCTTTTTAAAATATTCTTTATTTCTGATTTTTGAAATGAAGCATTTCCATTATAGCAGAGTATGTATAAAAAAAAGATTATTGTGTATGAAATTGCAAAGCTGTTTATGTACAACTTCCTATTCTTTTAAAATATATAATAGAGTTGTCATGTAAATTTCTTTTTATTTCCTTTTTTCTTCCCTCCCCAATCTCTTCATACAGATGGCTATTACACAAGTGTGTGAGTGTGTGTGTGTGTGTGTGTGTGTGTGTGTGTGTAAAATCATTCTATACATACTTCTAGCAGTTCTTTCTCTGGACAAAGCATCTTCATTATTGCAACATGAAGACTGTCTCTTTGGAATTGGGAGGACAAAATTCTATTTAAAAATGTAGACCTTATTAAAACAAAACAAATCAATTAACATATATTTTTAAACAACTTCCAAATATTCAAACAATTATGGGTTCACAGTTTATTTATTTTTATTTGTTTTTTATTTTGGAGGAACCTCGGAGATCACCTAGCCCAACACCAATCATTTTATAGATGTAGAAAATGGGGACAATCAAGTTAAACTATATTGCTTAGTATCACACAAGCAATAAGTGGCAGAAGCAAAATTTTAATTCAGATGTTCACATCATGCTATCTCCTGTGAGACACATTTGAGGATTGATGGAAATTCAGGATATTATTTGAGGTTCAATGAGCCACTGAACCTCAGTCAGCTTACTGTCACAGTGTACCTTCCTATATGGAAGCTACGACATTGCTGTTGTGGAGTTCTCTGCATCCTGGAATATTGTTTTACCTGTTGTCAGAGAATCACTTAACATTATAAGATAGGTACTGATTTCACAGATTAAGCAATTTTCATTTTTCTAATAGTTTACCTTTCAGAAGAATGAAATTTATTCCTGTGAACTTTAAAAAGTATATTCTTGAATAGAGAAACATCTAATCTTTTAGTAGTTACCCTTCATCCTGCCACATTAAATCTTTTCCTTTCAAAATCATGTTATTTCAAAATATGCCTTTTCGTTTGCTACCACCTACTACAATATAATTGAGGGAGTGACATTGAATATTAGAGTGAAAGCTAACCTTTAATGCTCAGGGAATATTATCACAAGAGACACAGCAGTAGTAAATAATGTAGTCACTTAACAACAAAATGAATCACAGACTCTGCTTGTATGTCTACCTCTACTTCTAGCATTACTCCAACTCTTGGGAATTTCTAGATGTGCTATAAAGTCACAGACACTGGGGGAAAAAAAACCACTAAAGATTTGCATGTTTTTTGAATGGCTTTTATAAAAAAGTAGGATTGCTGTAGAAAGCTCTAATAAGTAATTTAAATAAGTTTTTAATTTTAATTTTAAATAGGGTAATTTAAAATAAGCATTGAAGCAGTCACATAGTTCAGTGGATGGATTGTTGTACCTGTGGTCAGAAAAATTGGAGATGAAATGTGTTCTGATACTTCCTTCTTTGTTGTATGACCCTCAACAAACATTTAATCTCTCTTAGTTCAAATTTCCTCATCTGTAAATGGTTGGGGGTAGAGGGGATAATAGCACATATCTTTCAAAGTTATTGTGATGATAAAAAAAGATAATATTTCTCATGAGCTTTATAAACTTTAAAGTTCTCTGTGTTGTTTGTATTAATGACTTAAGGAAAGTACTGAGTATGTCATTTTATGTGACCCTATACTGGAATTGTTTGCCATTTCGTTCTCCAATATTTTCCCATTTTACAAATGAGGAACTAAGGCAAATACTACCCCAGCCATCCCTTAAAAATGCTATATGAGTGCTACTTATAATCATAATTATTATTATTATTATCATTACTACTAAGCGATATTGGAAGAAACATTGGATTAACCATTATAAGGTCAAAGAGGTACATTTCAGAGGGAAAGGAGTACTCTATATTTATTATTTTAAAAGCTAATGAATGGTTGACTCATTTTAAAGATATATTATACAAAATCCCACACTCCATTAAAGTATAACTAGCTTATGTTTTATTTTATTTTGCTTCCAGTCAAAGTAATGTTATCAAGGGTTATATTCCCCTATTCCATAACTGTTGCTAAGGAAAAATCACATTATTCTAATATTTAGTAATAACTTTGCTGGGTGGATTCTCTCACATAAAAGTACTATGGGGAAAAAAAAAAAAAGAAAGGAAATAATAATGAACCTGTTGACCAGCATACTTTATATAGAAATATAAAATAAACTTACTATCAAGGGCTTTTGCTAACAGTTCTAGGGGGAAAAAAGGTTATTTGTTTTGTTTTGTTTTTCAAATTAACTGAGCCAGGGGAAACTGAAACTTGTTCTAAGGAGAAGTAGAGAAGTATTCTAAGTAGAATAAATAGGAATGCTGTTATGTAATTTCTTTTGGAGGGAAAGCATTTGTTTCTCATTTAGGATTCTATTTAATTTAATATTGTATGGCAGGTAAATCATAGACTGATTTCTAATTCTGTTTTGTACAACTTTGAAATCTGATTATGACAAGTAATTTAAAGTTTATTTGAACATATGCAATTTGCAGAATGACGGTAGTGATGAGTTAAGGCATATGATAGAATTTCTAATTATCTTCTGGTAGGTGGAAAAGTAGTGTGATCGACCCTTTAGATTTTATTTTTTAAATAAAATTTTTATTGCTAACTTTTGTTTGTCATCTACATTGCTCAATGCAACTCTCCTTTCTGGGTGCAGTGTCTTCCCTCCCCCCTCCCAAGAAAGATTGCTAGGGATTGGGGATTCTTCCATCTGCTCTGAAGCAGCCACTTCCATCAGTACTAACCAAGGCATCTTCCACCTCTTGGTTCCAGCCCCAACCTGTCCTCTGGGATAACAGAAAATCTCCATTGCAAAGAACAACTTTCTTTTTTGCTTTTAGGTCTCCCATTTCCTGCTACCTCTCTTTTGAAGGTAAAAGACTACACTCAATGACAAATATTATCATAACTGGTAATACTCTTCATTTAGCAGGTCATTCTCATATCTGATCATATCCTTCACTCCTAGTGACTCTAAACATTTGTAGATTATCATCCAGTCCCCAAACTATACCCTTTACCATCTAATTCCTCATCCTCATGCCCTTCAACCCTCCCTCAAATTCTAAAATTTCATCCTAATTTCACCCAGCCTGTTGTACTCTCTGCAATGCTTATTCTATAAGTATCAAATGCCCTTTCATCTTTAATCTTTTCTTTTCTCATCTTTCTATCTAGCTGTAACTGAAAAGCACATACCTCTGAGGACACAGCATCCCTGACCACCATTTTTAGTATTAGCTGCACCAGAACTCATTTTCTTCAGCTCAAACTGGGAGAGTTGGAATGTTCCTTACTCTCCACTGCCACTTCCAGGCTCTCCTCCTTCCTTTATCACTCAGTAATCTCTCTTCCTTTGAGGTATATGCTATTTATATGTATCACACAATTAAAATCCAGATAGCAACTGTCTACAGATCCCTAGCTTCTTCTTCTTTCCTCTTCAATGAGTATGGTGCCTGAGTTATAATTTTTCTCTCCACCCCAAGGCCTTCCTCATACTAGAAAACTTTAAGGTACATGTTAATTCCCCCCTCAAATACTTTAACTACTCAGCTCCTTAACTTATTCGCCTCCTGTGAGGTACTTTTCCAGCCATACTCTTGATTTTGCCATCACTCATAAATGTACCAATTCTATGTTTAAGAATGCTGAAAATTCTTTATCCAAACATGACCTCTTTCTCTGCCTTCACTTATGTAACCCTACTCTTTATCTGGAATAGGATCTTTACTCTCCTGACTTTTCATTTTTATCCTAGGCTCTTTGCCCCACACCATTCCCTACTAGACTCCTTGGTAAAGCAATTAATCTCTACATTTTCTTTTCTATTAAATCCCAACCCTCCTTATTTCACTAATTATGCTCAATCAAACCTTATTCTTGAACCACTCCCACCATTCACCACCCAAATTCCTGTACTTTCCTATAGCTGATTGTTACGAAAAACATACTGATTAGGTTTCATGAGCAACAATAGTAGGAGTAGTCACCTATAGGTTTATCCCAAAACCATTTGGGGGATCCCACTGCAAACTTGAGGCCCTAAAAGAGGTACAGCATACACTGTCTTTTATATTAGTATAGAAACTCCTTGAGAATAGGGATTATTTCAGTTCTTGAAACAATCCCAAATACCTAGCACAGTCTCAGAGGCATGGTAGGTTCTAATTGGTTGATTTATTATCATTGGTTATGATGGTGGTTCCAGAATGTTTTAAAAGTGACTTGCCAAGTGAGTTTTGAGTGGTATAATCAGGGGCTTAATAGTTTAAAAATATTAATTACTGCTGAATGAAGGAGAAAATTTGCCTACATATTCAGGTCACTTAACCCCAACTGAGCACTCAGGGCTGTTAAACAATCCTATTTGAACTTCCATATAAGTTTACTATCCCTCTCTTCACAGCTGAGAACCAAGCCTCATATTTTACAGGAGAAAAAAAAAAAAGAGGCCTTTTGCCATGAACTACCTCTTCTCATCCTTTTCTCCTATCATTCAGACTCATTGTGCCACTTTTTCTTCCTTCACTTGTCTCACATGATATTTATCAAGGCAAACCATTGTACTTGTTCAAGCAATTCCATACCATCGAATCTTCTTCAATAAATTGCTCCCTCTGTCATTTCTGTTCTTTGAGTTTATTTTCTCATTTCTTCCTCTTTACTGTCTATTGCCTATTGTCCACAAACATGTTCTTAATTCCCTTAACCCGAAAATAACCCTCATTTGATTTTTCCATCCACTTTAATTATTGTCCCATATATATTCTATCCATTATAGTTAAATTCCTTAAAAGGCTATCTATGATATGTACGTGTTCTGTTCACTCTTTTTTAACCTTTTGCTGTCTCACTTCTGGTCTTGCCATTTCATCAAAACTCTTCTCTTCGAAGTTACGAAGAATACCTTAATTACCAAATCCATTTTTTTCCCTCATTGCTTGTTCTCCTTGACTTCTCTTCTGCCTTTGACACTATTGATCACTCTCTTCTCTTTGATACTCTTACTGAGGCTTAGTTATAATTTTATAGCATTACATTGCTTTGTTTTCATTTTATTTGCATATGACAGTTCCCTGGTACTCCTTACTTTATTTTACAAAGACTCATGTTGCTTCCCAGACTTCTCTTAATTCTCTATGTGCATAATTTCTTATAATTGGTAATATTCATTATTTTCATGTGAGATATATCTAGCTTAGCTATTCCCCATTTGATGAGCATCAACCTGGTTTCTAGCCTATTGCTATTACAAAAAAGTATTACTATAAATATGTTGGTAGATAGGGAACTCTTTAGAGTATATACCTTTGCTTCAGTACATCCAAAATATATGAAGTTACTTTCCCCTAATAAAGTTTGCAGCCTATCTGCTCCTGAGTAAAATACACCTTAAGGGTTGCTGTATCTAAAAACAAAAGCAAACAAACAAAAAGAACCCAAAACAAAAAAACTCATTATCATTTAGCCAATTTAGTGTTGATCTAACAGCATTTCTAAACTAGTATAGATTGGTCCTCAGATATTACCTCTCACCAAACATATATCTAAAGCTTTTCTAGATTGGTAGGACCTGACAAAGCCTTCTGGGCTGGCATGAGTACCCATAGCTACCTCCACCCTGGGAAGAGGCTTTAGAAAGGGATTTTAATGAGGAGAGACAATAGCTTCAAGAAATAAAATAATCAGGACACTATGATAAGCAACCAGACTAATTAAGCTTTTCTTATGGGTAAGGCAAATATCTGAGTTTGATTAATATTGTTGTCTTGATAACAATATCTGTAGCTTTTTTTTTTTTGCTCTTTGATATTCATTATGAAAGCATAAAATGATTGGATAAATATCATAGAAAATAAAATCCTTTATTTAGAAAATAAGCTCTCATTCATTTTTTAAAAGTAGAATTGTGCCGTGAGGAGATGAGAGATTTTTAAATGTATCTGAGTTGAATGCTAAAGAGGATAACATACAAGTGGTCTTGAAAATTACTTAATGTGAGTAATGTTAGTTTTCATCATTCTTGGAATCATGAGGGAAACCCACAGTTTATTTTGGGGGTTAATAATACTTTAAAATGTTGACTGATAGACTTGATGATCTTTTCTCCTTCACAAAGGGATATAGTTTATTCATTCCATTAGATCAAATCATAAATAGTTGGCAAAGATACTTACATTTGTTATTTTTATTAGTTATTTCAGTAAAGAAAAAAGGAGAGAATATTTATTTTTCAAAGAAATATTTATTCTTCAAAGGATCTGTGATCTCATTAGGTATTTTCTGCATTGGCACAGACCCCACATATTGTCATCCTGTGAGATTATTGTTCATTTCTTCTTACATGATCCACTTAATACTCTGTGGTCTTTTCTCTATATCCCTGGGGCAACCAATATAGAAATTAAAGTTATGAAACGGGTAAAAAAAAAGCATAAACAAATAGGACAAACTTTTGGCCTAAAAATTAAATATTATTTTTGGAAACCAAAATCTGTTTCCAAAATGGATTTTGAAGCCAGTTTTAATCCCAACTCTAGAACAATGCTATTCTGTTTTGAAGACTTTTCTCCTTTGGGGTTTTATTTATCAAGGTAATAAGGTTATCATTGGAAAAAATAAACAGTTGCTGCAGAAGGGTAGTTTATGGGGTTTCTTTTCTTTTCAATGCAAATTATTCCACCATGTTTACTCATATATTTATTGTCATTTATGGGAGGAAGTATTGAGGTACTAGTGCCATTTCTCATTGGCTTATGAGCCTTAATATATCTTTTTCATCCCTGGGGACTCTGTTACTGGCACATATGTATAGTAGACACTTAATCAATGTTTGGCAAATCAAATCAATAAGAAAGACAGTTGTGAAGCTGTGGGAAGGTGTAAGTTAAAAGCATAAATCTCCCATGTCTAAGGAAGATAATAAAATGGAAAATAAGTAACATCTTAAAAGTTTTTGACCTATACCTTCTCTTTAGAAGTCTGATTTCCATTTTCATTTTCTGAAACTTGTTTTTTTTTTTTTTTTCCTGTAAAAATAAAGTTGGACTTTATTGGGAGTCCTAAGATCCTTTGATATCAAGAAATATAATAACAGATTTATGCTTAAACTAGTGAAATTGAACTTATTCAAATAGATTTGTGACTATATTGGTTTGGATATTCCCTCCAGTAATAAGTACTGATAATCATTCAAATAACCATCCTGTACATCTCTGGTTTTCCTTCTCCCCAAATTTCCCACAGATCTACCAAACATTTTAGAGTTATTTCTTTATTTCTCTTGAAATTCTGAGGATAATACTTGGGATATCTACCTACTACCCTTCAACCTTGCCATCTAATGAATCCATCTTCTTTTTCGATCATACATTTCCCTGATGACATCAATTTTTTCTTTTTCTTTTTTTTTTTAATTCCTTCTTCATATTATAGGTTAAAACATCTCTGTTCCCATCATAACTCTGTTTTCATTCCTGTGCTGGGTTTATTTTCAGTGCTTCAGAGCTTGTGTCTCACAATTATATAATAACACTAATAAAACATTAGTGTTTAAGAGATGAGCTTTTGCTTCTTGGAAAAATTTACCATCATTAAATGAATTTTTTAATCACTTCAAGGTAATTCAGCTTCTTGTTCTCCTGTTTAATTCTTCATCCAATTTATTGTGCATTTGAATTGTTTGTCCTAAATAGCAATGGACAAATTCATCAAAGCAGGTCATAAAGTGAATAATAGACATTCTTCATCCACTCATACTTACTATGTAGATCACTAAGCCAAATATATTTAAGTTTTACAGATCTCTTCCAGGAAGCTCTGCAGTATTCTAGGGCTTGATACAACCAGGACAAGGTCACCTATAAAACAGGTACTTCTACAACATCTCTCACTATCTATAGTCAATAACTGTAAATTCTGCACTGAATCAGAGAAATCTTATGGCCAGAATCTACCTTCTTGTTCTATGTCTTCCCTAATGTTTATAATCATGAGGTTCTTATAGAAGATATATTCCTTTGTATTTCAATGATTCTTGAATAATTCTCACATATGGATGGATAACATTGTTTCTAGAAGAAGTTTAAGTTGTTTTTTTGCTGAATAGAATAAAAAATTTTCATATTATCAAGAAACAATAAGGAGCTTGTATTTTCATTTTTCATTCAATTGTGTGATGATAAAGAGATAAGTGTATTATAGAAAATTATCCTTTCTCTTCTCTCTCAATATGATTAGTTAATATTCTCTTATGGTTTGTTTAGATGATTCTCATAAAGTTTTATAAGCATGGGCAAGTAAGCATTTAGGTCAGAAGTTATTGATATTTCCCAGTTAATTTTTTTTGTTTGGTTTGCTTTTAATTAGGTTTAATTTTTTTTCCAAAACCTTTTGTATCGAATTTCCCCTTCCTTCAGATATTTTGTGAATTGACCCTCCAATTCTTCCACAATTGGGTCACCCCTCACTTCTATACAGTTGGTTTAATCTGGCTTTCTCTTTCTTCTTTGCTTTGGTTAATGCCATTTGTAGTAGTGCCATCACCACTTGTAAATGCATCTGGGATTATAATGCTAAAACCCTAGAGTGCTGGCTTTGTTGTCCTTGATGGTGATGACAGTTTGCCATAACAATCTTTGGAAATCCATTTAATTTTCTTATTTATAGTTTTCCATCCACTTTTATTCTTCAATGTCTTCAGGATAATCTTGCTAGTTTGATTTTTTTTTTTTTTTTGCCAAATTTCCCATAACCTGATTCTTATATTCTTTTTGCCAAAAAAAAAAAAAAATCTCAAAAGAGGTCACAAAGAATTCAACACAACTGAAAAATGACAGCATAACAACTTCTGGGAAAAAATCTTATGTTTAGTGTTGATGTCCTTTCTTTCATCCTTTGTCCATTTTTCAATATCAACAACTTGTTAAAATTGGTCATGATTAAGTTGTTTCAATTGCTTTTTTATTCTTTTTTATAGTTCTGTGCTGACAAGTGATTCAAGAATGATTCCTAAAGAAGAAATTATTTTTTATTAATCATAATTTCATAATGATATAGTATAATATATAATGCACTGTGCACAATATAGATTTAAATAGAAATATATAGTATAACTTAATAATATTCCTGCCTTAATATAATAAATAAATTATATTAAAATATATTGTCTTTTAAAATATACACATATGTTCTATTCTGATAATTGCATGAATTTTATCAAGCCTAGTCCCTACCTGGTCTTTTCACAAAAAAAAAATGATTTCATGATGTAGATTTGTAAAGGCTTCTTATAAATTTTTATAAGTCTTTGGCCTCTCATTCTCATTCTTGACCCATACTTTCCCATATACTCCTTACTACCCTTACCTATACCCAAGTTTTCCTTGAAGATACTGAAAATTAAAGTACATGTTGATTTAATTTGGAGGATCTTCTGGAGTTTTTCTTTTCTTTTTTTTGCTAGAATTTCTCTACAATTTCATCTTCTGCAGCAGAAGATGATACAACATAGATGATTTAAAGCCTGTGATTCTTACCATGCCTCTTCCCCTTTTACCACTATGAATATCACCACAAAAAATGGAAGAAGCTTTGTGTCATTTTGTATTTTTCTTTGTTTAATGGATTGCCATGGCCAAAGACTTCATCATCAAGTAGCTTTCTTCAAAGTGTTGAGCTTCTATATATGCAGGTCAATTATTGAGAGGAATAGTTGTTCTTGACATATGGTAAATATTTAGTTAAAGGTCTGTTGATTTAATGTGTTCTCTTCTTGGACCATTAGTTTGCCTCTGTTTCTTAATCTGTAAAATGGAGACAATCATAGCATCTACCTTCAAGAGTTATTGTAATGATCAAACGTAATAATTATTGTAAAGTGCTTAACATATTACCTGGCATCTAGTGTTATATAAATATTAGCTATTGTTAGAAGCATGAAAGAAACCACCATGTCTTATACTCTGCTGGAATTTCCTTCAAAAACCTAAGTCACTTCCACACCATTATGAGCCACTGAAATGGGACTTTGTGGAGTGTAAAATTCATGAGAGTAAAGTCAACTTTTACTCTTGATAAGATCTTAAAGGATCAGAATCCTAGGTTTCTCTGCTTATGATAATGAAAGGAGCATTAGGATTGGCAATGACTTCCTAAATAGAATGGCAAAAGAAATTAGAGTAATCTCATTATTTGCCTTTGTTTTTTAAATATTATTTTCTCTGTGAAATTACAAGTTTAAAATTTGAGATCCTATACAATCATGGGAAAACACTGTTCTTACAACAATGAAATAGTTTCAATAAAAAGGACATAATTAGTAGGTACACTAAACTTTTCCCATGGAATTCTACATATAATAACTGGTCACATTTACCTAAAGTTTACAAAATATATTGTTCATAACAGCCTTCCCAGATAGGTTGTACAAATATTATTAGTTCCATTTTATAGATGTGAACGAAGCTTTACAGAATTCAGTGACTTACAGAAAGTAGCCCACTTGGTGTCAGCTTTAAGACTTTAGTTCAGCTTAGATTCCATTATATCACGCACTACAGTAGTTTTCAGTGGCTTTTCATTTTAAATTACAGCAATTTAAATAATATAGTCTATTAATTGTCATTTCTTCATTTTTCTTTTCTGTGGCTTAATGGAGCCAGATCTTCAGTGTCATAAAGGAACAGTTGTGGAGACTATAGGATTAAAAAAAGAGAAAAGATTTGGATGTTAGGAGGAAAAAAAAGTTAGAACTAATATATGAAGACTCAAAGGTTGCATTTTGAAGTCTTTGTCAAATTGTCAAATGAGAAATCAATAGATGAGAATCCACCTAGTAAAGAAGTCCCAATGGAAAATCAAGATACATAGTTTTCTTTTCATAAGCAGAATCCTATAATTTCAAAACAGACTGATGAAAGAATGTCCAAATTCTATGATAAAGGGAGATAAAATCCTAAAGCTAGAAATTGCTATTAGCTTAGATAATTAGTTGAGTCATTCTTAGAATTCCCTATGGGTAATTAGAAATCTCTAATTTGTTTGCTGCCTTGATCTCATGCATTAATTTTAAAAGCACATTTCTATAACGACTTACAGGGTGGCTGGGTTGAGGTAAGAGTGGGGTTGGGTATGCTGTGGTACGGTCTAAAGGAAACAGAAACTGATGGAAATGGTTGAGATTTGGTTTTAGATGCCTTTGGCAGAAAGTGACAGAGTTGACACTGAGTATTTTGCAATCATTTGTTTAATTAGCCAAAACTCCTTAGGGAAAGTTTTATGAAATGGCAAACTCCCAGAGCCTAATTTAAATGTGTTTTTCTTCGCATGACAATTTCATAATACAGAGTCTAAAAGGGCACAAGTGGATAAAAAGCCCAAGAAGCAAAAATCCTTTTAATTGATAAGGCTCCCAAATTATAACGTATAAAGGATTTTGAAAACAAATTATATCAACTAAAATATTATTTAAAGGATAAATTTAAGGTAATGTTTTTTGCAGATGGCTAACAAATTGTTAACTTTGTAAGTTTTCCTCTAATAGAATCATAAAAGAGCCCAATGAAATTATATGCTCCAGATATTCCTTATTATACTTTCCCACAAGGAGACCTTTACTTGAAGGCCTGAAGTGATGGGTGACACACTATTAATAGTAAATCTTATTACACATTCTTTTAGAAGTTAAAAGTTTGTCTTCACAAAAACTTTGCGAAGCAGATAACATGTGTTAAATTTTATTTTAGCTTTTTATTTACAAAACTTATACATGGGTCATTTTTCAACACTGACTCTTGCAAAATTTTCTATTGCGAATTTTCCCCTCCTTCTTCCCTACTTTCTTCCCTGGATGGAAGGTATTCCAATACATGTTAAAATATATGTTAAATCCAATACATAACATGTGTTTTATTGACTCTTTTATATCCAAAGAAATTGAGATTTGGATGGAGAGTTTCATTTCTATTTGTTCTTACAGGTTGGAATGATTGGAGTTGTGATTTCAATCTAGGTTTTTTAATCTGAAATCCAATGATCTTTTCACTAAACTCTCTCACACCAATATGTCTTTAGAAGCTCAAATAATTCGGTAAACTTTTTTTTTAAATAGGCAAAATCATAGTCATGCGTATTGGTCCTAGTTTTGTGTCCAAGGTAGCTTGTAATAGAGTAGGACAATAAAACACAGTAATATGTTACACAATATCAATGATATATATGTCAGAGAACTGATGAAAAAAGTTTTATAAATGATCCAAAGATAATTACTGATTAGTGATCACTAAAGTCTTCAAAGAGGAGAATATTTGAATTGAGTTTTAAAGAATAAGTAGGATTCCAATAAACATAAATATTCTTAGCTACTGATGTAAACATTTGGCTTATCAATCTTAGTTTGATAAAAAATCGGTGTGCTTTGTCATGGAAGTAAGATTTCTTTATTATTTAAGGTTTTCAAAGCACTTTACATATATTATCTCACTTGATAATATCAACATGGACCTATTTATATATATGACAGTTATATTTTATGCTTCTTTCAATGGCTAGGTCAATCAGTTACAAAATTTATGAAAAAAAATTACTGTTTCTAAGTTTTGAATTCCTGTGATACCTTATATAGTGAGTTGATTCAGTGGTTAGAATACTAATGGAGTAAGAAAGTCCTGAGTTCAATTTTCCCCTCAGGCACTCACTAGATGTTTGGAACTGGTCAAGATATTTAACTTTTCTCAGATTCAGTTTCTTCATTTGTATATAGGGATAATAATAGCACCTATCTCCCAAGGATTGTTGTAATGATCAAATCAGATAACATTTCTAAAGGATTTTGCAAAATTTATAGCATAATATAAATTCTAGATGTCATTATTACCTGTTATATATTACACATTACTTTTGAATCAAAAAAAAAAGCAGTGCTTTATTAATTTTGGTATTAACTGATACTGAAAAACACAAGTAAGTTTACTGAACATTAGAAATTCCAAAATCAAAGTTAATTTATTTGAAATAAACTGAGTCCATTTGTCTTCCTTCAGACACATTTAACTTCACTAATGTTGATAGTGGACAACTAATCTATACTGATCTTGATAAAAGATACAAGACCATCTTTTCTAAAGTGAATGACAGTTAATTTGATTTCACTGGAACATACTGAGGAGACTTTCTAATGTGACCATCTTTCTCTTAGCTTTATTTCCATTCTATTGATTTTATTGTATAAAATATAGAGATAATTATCAATTCTAATACATGCTATTCCCTTAGTTTTCTAATGATAATATTTTTATTATCACTTCTGAGTTTCCACATGTATGATATTTTTAATCTTTTAAAATCCTCTTTTTCTCAAGTACAAAGAACTATAACAAAACCCAACTCAGCTATACGTAGTTAAAAAAATAAAACTCTACTTTCCAAATATCTCTCTTCTATTTTATCTCTTTTTTTTTTAAAAAGGTATCTTTATCTCTCTTTTTTTTTTCTTTTTAAAATGTGGTACTTCCCACTGAGTGCCATTTAATGGCGCAAAGTTTTTTCAGTGATAACAAAAACTTTGCATGTGCAATAGCAAAATTACCCACATATATAAATGTAACTTTACATTTTGAGCTTGGAACATTCATATATGAAATAGAAAATGAATATAATTGACCAAGACAATCATAATTTCCTAAGGAATTTTAATTACTGCATGCCAACTGCCAAACTGAGAACACAGAATGGACTTAGAAACCACCTTAACCAGTAATCACTAGATAATCCTGCCAAACAGAAAGAGGTAGCAGCCAAGGTTAATGCAGTTTTGAGATATAAACTCATTTGTAAAACATTATATAGGAGAGGTAGTACAAGAGTATGTGCAGTATTTATCTTATTAAACAGTAAGAACTGGGGAGAGAGACTAGACAAATTTATAGAAAAGAACTATAACCCAACTCAACTAAGCAAGATTGCCTCAAAAGCATTTTAAAACGAAAGTAGAAGGATAAAAATCTGAGGAGAAATAGAAAAAGGTTCTGAGAATATGCTCCATCATCAACAGTAGGACAATACATTTATTTGTATTTTAACATCATATCTACCTAATGCTTGAAAAAAATTACAAACCTTAAAGTAATTGAGAATACATCAAAACCCCATATGTTTACTTTCCCATATGTATGAAATCTTCATGCAAATAATCTGTAGGTTTTTTGAAAGCATAGTAGGTGGAGGTTGGGCTGAGCAGTGGATGGTGGATATTGCTAAGAGGTTGTTAATCCCCTTCCCTCTTCCCATGGGTGATATTTCTTTTCCCAGTTATTCCCTCAATTCTTTCCAGGGGTATATGCTTCCTTTTAGCTTTCCATCTCCTCCTATCTGCTGCTACCTTCTGTTTGCCACTCTCACTATGAATATGTTCATCTCTATGATTTCTGCCCTTCTTTTTCCCTTAGAAAAAGCAGTGAATTGCCAGTGAAAGTCCATTCTCACAAGATCACAGGGTCTAAACATATCTCTAAGTTAATGAGCAAGATAACGTTGGCTATTTCCATCTACTAGAAGTTTTTGACCTCTAGCATCTGGTTATAATGATGAGACAGTCAAACATTCACAAATAAGATAGCCGCAAATTAAACAGGAGTGAAAGAAAAGGGTAAGCTATATTGCATTTATGTTGCACAATTTTTTCTTTAACATAGAACTTTCTTTGTAACAACAGTTATGTTCTGGTGACGTCATTAAGTTGAGTTATTTAAAACAAACAAAAAAAAGGCAACAAAGAAAAAGTCTCCAAAGAATGCAATTTGTATTGTATTTGTATCCAATTCACAGGATGTATGAGTACTGTACAGCATATTAGCAATGAAAAAGTATACAGGAAATATTCCAGCTAAAATTCCAATTCCTCTTTATTTTGACATAAGAGTAAAAGAGATCGCTATCTGTGCATTAGGTTTCAACAATATACATAGATCTCTCTACTGGATAAAATTTTTCTGTGGAATAATTTAATCCCTTTTTAAAATTAAAAAAAGTTCATAATTTAATCAGTAAAATTAAAATAAATAGCACTAGAATAAGAAACAACCATACTCGTCTTCATTAATAAATTATTTTATTCTGTATCCTCCTTAATTGTTTTTATTCCCATCACCTTTAAAATTCTTATAGATTTGTTATACATTTGATAATAAAATAAAATGCTAGGTATACTTATTTAGGTGTTTGTAGAGTTGTAGATCTTTTAGAGTCACTGATAGCTACTTTTTACATATGCTTTAGAGTTACAATCTCATTTGAGCATAATAATCCTGAGAAGTTGGGACCACAAATAGCCCCAGAGGAGATGTTTCCTTCAGTTTTCTCTACGAAACAACTAAGACTTAAAAATATTAAGTGACTTGATCAGGATCAGACAGCAAATAGGGTTGGTTAGAGTTAGAGAAGACAGTAAAAAGGGAGGATTCAAATAAAACAAAACAGTGCCTCAGGGTGAACTTAAAGCAGTAAAAATAAGATTTGGGGCAGAATAATGGTCCTTCTGGGACAATTGAAGGAGATCCAAAGAAAGCCCCCAAGACAAGGAGGTTTGACCTAAGTGGAGGATAAAAATCTCCAGTCTAGCTCTGCCGAAATAGCAAATTACAAGTTCTGGAGCTAGCTGGGAGGTAGCCCCTGTCCCAAGCACAGTAATTTTTACCTCCTGGGCAGTTTGAGGAATATAGTATCTGAGCAAGGGAAGATTGAGGTAACTTCTGCTGATAAAGGATACCAGATCCAGCTGTGCTTCCAAGACACAGCCCTGGGTGAGAACAAGAATATTCTCAGTGAGTGCAGGAGCAGTGAAGGAGGGACATTGTTGGCTGTGGGGACTTAAAGGAGAGCTGGGTTATTAGTTAAATTTCCAAGCCAGAGGAGAGAACTGAAGATCATATTCACTGGAAGGTTCTCAAGGAGCAAGATAATTTCTAACATATCATGCAAGGAAGTAATGGGGGTAGCTGTAGTTTGGGAGTGTGAGAGATTGGGACTATGATAAATCTCAAAAAATAACACAAAGAAGACCTGAGACTAGAGGTATCATCCCCCACATACTGGTGATTATAATGATAAGCTGCTTTTTTTTTTTTTTAAGAGTAAAAAAAAAAAAAGAGAAAACCCAACTATAAACAGTTACTATGGGAATAGAGAAGTCCTAGATTCATCTTTAGAGGAGGATACTGAAGCAAAAAGATTCTCCTACCCCAAAAAGTAGTGGCAAATGATTTCCTGCCCAAAAATAATTCTTAGAACTGAAACAAAAAAACTTTGAAAACCAGATAAAAGATATTGAAGAAAATTTTTTAAAAATTCAAGAAAAACAAGATTATGTAAAGAAAGTCAACTAACTAAAAAAAGAGATCCAGTCTTAAGGAAGAAAGCACCTCCTTGAAAACTAGAATTCATAAGGACAGCCAAGAACATAATAGGAGACAAATTAAAAAAAAAAATTAGGAATAATGAAAAAAATAGAAGAAAATGTGAAATATCTTCTAAGAAAAGCAATTGATCTGCAGAACAGATCAAGAAGAGAAAATGTAAGAATAATCAGATTACCTGAAAGCTACAATCAAAAAACGAAGAATCTTCATAAGATAATACAAGAAATAATTAAAGAAGTGTTAAAACAAGAGGGAAAAGTAGAAATGTAAACAGACAAACAAACAAAAAACCCATCCCTCATTACTTGAAAAAGATCTTAGGATGAAAACTTACAGAAATATCATAGGAAATCCCCAAAACTCTATATTAAGAAGAAAAAACAATTCAAATAATGCAAAGCCACAATTAAAATTACACAAGACCCAGGAGCAGCTACATTAAAAGACTGCAGATCTTGGAACTCTATTCAAGAACAAAAGAACTGGGTTTTTAGCCAAAAACATAATACCCAAGAAAAGTTAAGTATAATCTTTAATGAAAAAAAAGGATATTTAATAAATTAATAGACTTTCAGTATATTGTAACAAAAAAGACCAGAACTTAATAGAAAGTGTGACATATAAGAATGAGGAGAAATATAAGATAGACATCAAAGACTAATTATAAGGGATTCAATAAGGCCAAATTGTTTACTTTTTCTATGTGGAAATATAAACTGAATATCTAATATTGTCATTAATAATTAGGTAATGAAAGAAAGATTGGAGTAGAGGTGAAGATGACATAATCCTAAAAAATAAAATAGTGTAAGAAAAAATTAAAAGCATAATTATCTCATAAAAATGAAGTATGAAAGGAAGAACTGTACAGAAGAATCAGGGGAAGGAGACCTAGTAGTTCTAGAATGCTACTCACATCAGATATGGTTAAAGAGAGAACAACATATACATTTAGAAGGATATAACAGTCATCTAAATTTGTAAAGTAATAAGAGGGTGAGGAAACAGGATGGGAGTGAAGTATAGAAAGATATGTAGATTAATAGGAAAGAGTTAAAAAAAACATAATTATCTGAAAGAGTATAAAAGTCTTCTGACAGAAAGAAGAAGGGCAAGGAAATAGGGTAATGACAGAATTTGGGAGGGATTTTAAGGAGAGAGGGTAAGTTAAGGAAGAGGAAGATAAGGCTATATGGTGGGTAGAAGTAAAGCAGAGGAATTAAGAGGGATAAAAGAAATAGGGTGAGAAGGACACTGAGGAAAAATAAGGAGGATAATATAACAAAAAAAATTTAATAGCTTAGAATGTGAATGGATGAATTTACTTGTAAAATGGAAACTTGTAGTGGTTTCTTTTTTAATGCAATAATAAGTAGCTTTCAAAAATGTGATTAAAAATGAGATACACATATACATTAAAGGTTAAGAGTATTTATTATGTCAAAAAAAAAATCAGGGGTTAGTAATCATGATTTAAAGACCATTTAAAATAACTAGACAGTATTAAAAAAACCTGAGAGTATACTTGTCAAAATAGACACAGGAACTATATGAATATAAACACAAAGCATTTTTCATATAAATAATGTTAGATCTAAGTAATTGAGGTTATATAACTTTTAAAATGACAATTTTTTACCTAACTAATCTGTTTAAGTAATTCAGTCCCAATTAAATTACTAAAAATTTATCTTACTAAATTAGAAAAAAATAATAATTCACTTGCAAAAACAAACTGTTAGAAATGTCAAAGAAACCAGGGGGAAAAGATGTAAACAAAGCAAATTCAGTAGTGTCAGATCTTAAACCATATTATGAGATAAAAATACTATTGAAATGTAAAATGGATAATTTTTATTATTTTAAGTTAAAATTTTCTTGTATAAATAACATCTATACCATCAAGAATAGATGCAATATAGAAAATAACTAGGGAGTGGTGGAGGGAAAATCATAGATAAACTCTCAGATAGAATATAAGTAGATTGGAAGATTGCTGTGGTATAGGAAATGATGAGCTACTTGATATGGTAATATGTAGAAATACCTGGACTTGTGAAAGAAGATGCTATCTACCTTCACAGAAACAAATGACAATTGGAAATAAGCAAAGTACAGTCTGACATATATGTGTATGAGTATATATATATTTATAGTTATTTGTATAAATGTTTGTGTGTATGCTTTTTGTAGCCTTTTAGGGGGTAGGAGAGAGGATGCAGTTAAAAAAAAAAAATGCATCCGGAGAACAAAAGAAAATCTACAAGGAAGCAAAGATGGATGACTTTGAAAATTTATTTTTATACAGGTTTTCTTGAAATGAAAATGTATTGCTTTATATTGAATTCTCTCTCATGTTTTGTTGTATGTATAGCAAAGATTTTTGTTCTTATTTTTGTGTTTAAGTTTAAAATAAAATTTAAAAACATTTTTTAAAAAAAGTCAGAGAAGAGATTGAAATTGACATCTCTCATGAATCTAAATGTCCTACAACATCCAAGTATTAGGGTGCTATTTCCCAGTGAGAAAGAAAATAAGAGTGGGGAGAGAATGGAAGAATACTTATTATTCATTTATTCAACAAGTTTGTGTTAAGTGTTTTTATATGTACCACTTTTATGCTAGGTTCTTTAAACAATATGCTTTAGAAGCATTTTGAAAGTTCACTGAAAAATGTGAACTAGTGTTATTAGTATAGATTTTTATGTAGGAGATATAGTCTAGATTATACCTTTTTGAATTCATAGTTATCCTTTTAAGACTTTCTGGTTGATACATTATAAAAAGAAAACCTTGAAATGACATGTGAAACTGCTTAAATGATGTTGATACAACATAATGAATGCAGTGAGTCTATAATTTTGAAACTAAACAGGCACCATCAGTTTATAGAAGTGAGGAGTGATTCTGCCCACACACCTAGAAATGGAATTGGAAGTGGTTTTAGTTAAATTGTTCTGAAAGGAATATGTATTTCTGGGGCAAAAAACCATATAAAAATATTTCTTTCTTCAGAAATGCAAATGCTCTCCTTGGCTCTGTGTGTCCACTCATAGTGCATCCTGTTAACTAAGAGGAGACAATATCTTTCATATCAATAATCTCATTCCAAGCATACAGCTATTGTCCTAATTCTCTCTTTGCTTTTTAATTGCTAAACTTTATTTTAAAAAACTGAACTCTGCACTCTAGGCTTCTACTTTAACTTGCTACAAATGTTCCCCTCCACTTTTTTCCATCTGGTTTCTATCTTCATTATTCTACTGAATGAAATTGATCCCCTAAAAATCATCAGGGTTCTCTCAGTGACGAAATCCATTTACTTTTTTTTTCTTTTTTGTTTTTATCATCTTTGACTTCCTAGTGATATATAATATACTTCACTATGCCCATCTTGTATGGTACTTGATGACAGTCTTCACTACTTTATTTTCTAAGTATTCTTTTTTTTCTTTGGATTCTAAAACATAATAGTCACCCTTTCTCCTTTACCATCCTTTGATCCTTTTGTTGGTTGGTTGAAGCAATGTGGGATAGAGGAAAGGACATAGAATTCAGAAATAGTTTAACCTAAACTGAACTTCAGGTTCTGTTACTTACAACCTTTGGAAAAATAAGAAAGTCTGAGGATCTCAGTTCTTCTAAAAAATGAAGGCTGGAACCACTAAGGTTCCTTCAAGTTCTATTCTCTGCATCTGAAACCATTAGGTTCCACCAAAGTTATATCACAAGAATCATTCTCAATGCACTTCCCTTTATCCACCTTCAGTAATCTCATTCATTCTCATGATTCTATCATCTCTGCTCATTTCCTAACTCTTTATCCTAGAACTGACTTCTGAGCTTTAGCCTCATATAACTTTCTACCTAAAAGATTGTTTCACTTGTGTAGTCTACTCACATTTCAAACTTATCATGTACAAAACCAAGCTTATTTTTTCTCAAAACTTCCTCTTTCTGATTAATTTGTGTCATCTATGTCATCAGTATCACCATTCATCCAGATCTCTGATATTAAAGTCTATTCCCTTCTTTTCCTTTCAAAACCAATCTGTTTCCAAGTCTATTTTTCTTGCTTCTTCATTATTCCCCCTTTAAAAAAAATCTGAACTTGACAAACATAAAATAATATTTCTTAATTTAAAGTAAAATCAGAAGATGGGATTTTATGTCAAACTATGAATATATTACATACCACTTGATTTTTCTCCAAATGTATCTTATGTCCCATTCTTTCCATTACCCCTTCCACTTACCTAGCACAGCTTCTTATCATCACTCACCTTATCTCTCCTAACAGGTCTTCTGGTCTCCTTCCTTATATCACCCTTTATACTGGTGTCAAATTTTTGTTCTTTGTGTATAGATCTATTCATCATAACATTCTTCTGCTCAAATATCTTCAAGGAATTTATTATTTCTGAATTAGCAGAATGTATATGTACCTGTATATGAAGATAAACATATTATCCTATAGTGACCACAATACATAGGGGATTTAAAAACTCTTCAAGAAATCAAAATAACGGATTTTAAAATTATAAGATGAAACCAATCACTCTCATTAAGTCAACTTAATCTATGCTATCATTTCAAAAGTAGTCAGATTCTTGAATGGAGACTAATTTGACTTCCAGCTTGACTGTGTTCTTTCACTGACAAAGTGATTTAGAACAAATTACTTCAATATGGTAGTTTGCTTATATATAAAATGCCTATCAAGATTCTTACTTTTTGTTTGTTTCTTATGGTATTTCCCCATTTTGCATTTTAGGAAGATTAAGATAAATTTGGTGCTACAAAAAGAGCTCATATCCATTCTTCTCTTATAATAAGTGTAGGATCTTTGAATGATGGTTTACTATTGCATTACTTAATCAGCTGTGACTAACACATCTCAAAGAAAATACAATGGATTTATGATAAGCATAGTCTGGTAAAGAAGGGTTTCCTAACTATATTAAAACAACACAAAATATTCATATGAGGTTCATGAAAAAAAGAAAAGGGTTACCCAAATGCAGTTATGGGTGATAGATTCCAGTTAGAGTTGAAATTTTGAAGGTGAGATTCATCATTTGTTTATGAATTAAATAACATTTTTGGTACCAAATAAAATTGACCAGTTTTCTAGAATATTGACTTTTTATAATAGTCTTTAATCATGAGGGTTTTCAGAAATACAAAGCAAAAAATATCATATGTGTTTGATAAACTTTTGGCTATTTCTATTTAGGATAGATTTGTTTGTTCTTCACAGATGTTGTCTTGTCATTTAATGTTTTTTATAAATAAAAAAGAGGAGGTTAAATTAAGAAACTAAGGTCTTGGCAGAGTTTGTCAGTTGTTGATTCAGGAATACAGCCTGAACCTATATTCATTGGAATAGGGAATTTAAAGATTAGAAGGTAGCCCTGATGAATACAGTTCAGGATTTTCTTTCCAACTAGAATATTGAAGAATTAACCTAATCTCTAAATGTTCAGAGGTTAAATAACTTGCCTAGGTCAGACAGCCAGGGTCAGGAGCTTTGATTTTTGACTCATAGGCAGATTCTCTATCCACTACACTCCTAGGATATAATATTATTAATATTTACACTAAGGCAGATCTGCAGCTACTTAAAATTCCAGTACTCCCAGAGCTTTCATTATTTTTCTTTTGCTTTGCTTGGTATTTTATTGATTCATTAATAAATAATATTAAATTTGTACTTACTAGTAAAATGTTGGGAGTGTTAATTTGGTCACTTTTATGTTAGCCTCTGCCCCTTTTAAATTTAAATACTAAAGAAGGGCCTCTAGACAATCAATGGATAGAGTGTTGGGCCTGAAGTCAGGAAAATTTATTTTCCTGAGTTAAAATGTGGCCTCAGACACTTACTAGCTATATGACTGGACAAATCTGTTTTCAATATGAGATAGAGAAGAAAATGGCAAACTACTCCCATATCTTTGCTAAGAAAATCCAAGTGGGGTCATAAAGAATAGGATGGGACTGAAAAATGACTAAGGAACAAATTTTAAAGAGAACCTTCAAAAATAAGTTAAAAAAAAAAAAAAAAGCCCTCAACAAGTTATAAGGGCTACAACAACAACAAAGATTCTTGTTTAGAAAGGGAAGTCTTGGATAATTTATCAAATTCCAAATGAGGTAGTTGTAGTCATTCTTGAATGTGTAAATATATTGTCAGGTTTTTTTTAAAGCAAACAATAGATTCTTAAGTACCTGTCAATATTTTTTAAAAGAAAAGAAATTAATGAAAATCAGCACAAAGCTTTTATCTGATTGTTCATGAATTCCTTTTATTCACTATTCATAGCCAACAAGTACAAGTGATACCTTGCCTCACAAATTCTCTCAGAATGAAAGTCCATTGAGATGAAGTCCTTATGAAAACAAAGGAAAATTAAATCTCCATTTCTCATGAGTAGGCTGCTGTTGTGTTGATGGTTATGCTTGGGAAAATTCACTCTGTGCACAGATTGATTCAATTCAACAAGTATTTATTAAAAACCTGCAACATAAAAGGCATTGTCCTTGATTTTGGTGACATGGAGATTGAATAAGTGAGAAGACATTTATTAAACATCTCTTATGGGCAAGATAATCTTACAGGTATTGAGACTGAAAGATATTGACCCCACCTTGAAGAAAGTTCCCTGGGTTAAAATTAACTTAAAGCAAAATTCGGGGTTTTTTTTGTTCTGGTCTCTTTACTTCTGTTCCTTCCTACTAGAACCATGAAATGATCTGATATTAGACTTGTCTATAAATTTAATTGTTTAATTAATTACATTTAGTGTGAAAAAGGTTTAAATGCTATTACAGGCATTTATATTTTAAAGCTTTTATTTATGATTGTAAAATTAACCATTTTATTTCCTTTTAAAGAAATTTTGGACATTGAAAAATCTGAATGAAAAGCCCAAGATACAGAGTTTCTGGATAATTAATAATCAGTTTGTTAATTAGTCTAGCAAATAATAAATGGATGATCAGTGGTCTCCTTCAATAAGCAAAGATCAATACCTCAGAGATCATTGAATACTTAAATACCATTGAAAAAGTGGCCAGTCAGAGATCAAACCTGATTGTTGAAGAATTAATGAAGGAACAGGTATATTAATGAGAAAATGGGTCAAGTGTTTAGTTCCTCCTGCTTAGAATGTTGCTTAGGTGTATTTGAGTTAGATTCCTATTTTGTTCAGCCATCGTTCCAGTTATAGCAGTTGATTTTTTTGAATAGGATACATTTCAATTTTTCTAAGTATTCTCTTTATAAAAGGGTTTATATATATATATATGTATATATATATATACATATATATATATATATATATATATATATATATATATATATATATATTGCACAGTTGATACAGCACTAGATTTGGTGGTGGCAGGAATATTTATTTGGACACAAGAACTATAGGACCCTTTATAAGGCCTCAATTTCTTAATTTGTAACATGAGAAAATTGGATTCAGTCACTTCTGACATGCCAACCAACTCTAAATCTATGGTTTTATGATTTTTGAGTAATTTATATTACTTTTCAAAAAACACAAAAACAAAACTATGTATCCTTTGGATGCAATGCAAATTTTATGTTCAGTTTAAGTAATATCTTTCCAGCATTTAGGAATCCTGATTAATTCTAATCTCATCCTTCATTTTCATAAAATTGATTAAGAGAGGGTTCCAAAGAGATTTTAAAGAAGGGAAAGGGACCCACATATGCAAAAATGTTTGTGGCAGCCCTTTTGGTAATGGCAAAAAACTGGAAATTGAGGGATGCCCATCAATTGGAGAATGGCTAAACAAGTTATGGTATATGAATGTTGTGGAATATTATTGTTCTATAAGAAATGACCAATAGGATGATTTCAGAGAGGCCTGGAGAGACTTACAGGAACTGATGCTGAGTGAAATAAGCAGAACCAGGAGATCATTATACATGGCAACAAGAAGATTACACAATGACCATTTCTGATGGACTCTTCATTTCTGCTCTCTTCAGTAATGAGATGATTTAAACCAGTTCCAATTGTTCGGTGATGGAGAGAGCCATCAACACCCAGAAAGAGGACTGTGGGAAATGAGTGTGGACAACAACATAGCATTTCCATTCTTTCTGTTATTGTTTGCTTGCATTTTTGTTTTCCTTCTTAGGTTTTTTCCACTTTCTTTCTAGATCCGATTTTTCTTGTGCAGCAAGATAACTGTATAGATATGTACACATATATTGGATTTAACATAAACTTTAATATATTTTATAAGTATTGGAATACCTACTATCTAGGGGAGAGGGTGAGGGGAAGGAAGGCAACAGTTGGAACTGAAGGTTTTGCAAGGGTTAATGTTGAAAAATTACCATGCATATGTTTTGTAAATAAAAAGCTATAATAAAAAAAAAAAGTGGGAGCTCAAACTTCATATTTCGGAAGCTTTTAGGTCTACCAGAAAATGTTTATGAAAAATATGTATTACATATTCTTTATATGCTGTCTCTCTCAGAACATAAGTACCTTGAGAACAGGGGATGATTTTAACTTTCTTTGTTTTCCTAGGTTTTTATACAATATTTGGTACATAGAAAGTACTTAATAAATCCTTGATGATGTGAAAGGAAAAAAAAAAAAGAATGAGAGGGTTCCAATTAAGGGAATAAACTGAAGTAGACTCCCTAAAAATTGTGAATTTAAAAAAGGTTCTTTTAACAACTAAGTATGGATCAGATAGATGGGTATGTACATAAGTATGTATATATAGACAAACTACAAATAATGAGATAATCTCAGAGGGAAAGTATTAACATTGAGGAGAGGGAAAAGCTTCTACAGAAGGTATGCATTAGAGAAACAGGATACCTCACATGAGCAGAAGTAAATATTTTCAACATTTAAAATAGAATTGGAAATCTGGTTGGGATTACTAAAGATTTCATTTGATTCCCCCAAATCCAGGGAATTATGAGGATTTTCTGAATTCAAAAAAGATCACTATTCCAGAAGCCTTGTCATGTATTAAAAGAAAAATAACAAGACACTGCTATATCAAATTATCCCAGAGGTTAAGTGAACATATATCCCTGGTGTTCTATGGAGTTAGCTATACTTTTCACATTTTTTGCATGAGTTAATTTAATGCAATGCAACAAACATTTTATTAACCCCCTTCTATGTGTAAGTCATTGTGCTTGATAATCAGAAACAAGATAAAAAAGAAATAGGGCCTGCCCCCAAAGAACTTACCATTCCATTTGGGGAACACAACATATAAACATAGAGGTATGGAATGGGAGGAGCCCATTGAGGTTCAGTGGATAATATAGCATTAGGCTTGACATCTGGAAGACCTAAGTTCAAATGTTCAGATACTTATTAGCTGCATGATTTGGTCATGTTTCCCTTAATCTAGTGGAAAAGGAAATGCTAAACTTTACCACTCATGTATTTTTGTGAAGGAAAGTCCATGGACAGTTTGGGCGGAAATAACAAAAACTAAACACAACTGAACAAGAACAACATGTAACAGAAGAGGTAATTATACATACTCACACATACACATATGCACAAATTGATTGACTTATTTTGCCTTAGGGCTTCAATTAAAGGAAATATCTAGGTTCTGGATTGCTAGAAAATTGGCAATCAGGGAAACGATACAATCACAAACTATTGCTATGTGACACAGTAAGCAGGCAAACATAACATATACATAGACTATGACAATATAAACAGACAGAAGTTTGTACCACATGCAAGAAACTCATCATAGCCTGAGGCTGTTAGGGAGGGGACAATTTTTGAAGTTGGGGTTCACATGACAAGATTATTTGGAAGCTTGATTGAGAACAGATGTTAGAGGGAGTGATCCTAATCAGATCCAGGATGTGATCAAAAACTTCTTAGGGTCCCTTATTCATAGTAGGCTTAGATGAAGCTCAGATAGGGGGACAGAACTGTCAAGTGATTGGGGGATCTGACATTAAGGAAGGTAACAGAAGGAGAATGACTCAAAGATCCTGAAGTGGGGCAAGAGTTCATTTCATCAAAAACTGCAAGTCACATTCACCTGACCCAGAACTAACAATGGAAAAGTAAAAATGTCTTTTGCCTATATGGTTCTATGGACATTAGGTCCACTTAGTGCAAGTGACTCTATATTGAAGTCCTGTCATTATAACATAACATCAAACTGTAATCAAACATAACATCAAATGGACAACTAGGATAAAGTGCAGGGTTTAGAGTCAAGAAGATTCACCTTCTGAATTCAAATATGGCCTTAACCACTTACTAGCTGCCTCTGGGCAAATCACTTAACTCTGGTTTCCTTTTCTGTAAAATCATCTGGAAAAGGAAGTGACAAAACAATCCTTTATCTTTGCCAAAAAAATGCCCAAATGGTATCAAGAAGAGTTTGGACGTGACTGAAATAACTGGACAACAACAAAAAACATTGAATAAATAGTTGATAATTATCACACACACTCACTGAAAAACTTAGAGGTGATACTTTATGATCCAGAGACCACCAGCAAGCAAAAATTCAGGAAATATTTCATGGAAATGGATTGTAAATGGATTGTAGGGTAAGGACAGAGTTTTTTCGTAATGAGAGTTTGTGCCAGACATGGTAGATGCCTCTGAAAAGGGCAGAGGAAAATAAGTAATGAGACCCCCTGATATTGAATAGGAAGGATTGTACATAGATTCTCATTATACATAAATCTGACTTTATTTAAAGATTTTAATCTCTGTTTGTCTTAATTCCATGGAAAAGCAATGGCAAACCACTCCAGTATACTTCTCAAGAAAACACTATTGATAATAGGGTTCATGGAGTCCCAAAGAGTCAGATATAACCAAATGATTGAAACAACAATTACAATACACACACACACACACACACACACACACACACGTTTTTGAAAAACTAAACTTTTGTCTGTCTCTCTTTCCTCAATTTTAAATGAGATAATAATAATACCAACTTGCCAGAATTATTGTCAAAATCAAATGAAGAAAATCTGTAAAGTACTTAGCACAACCTAGCCCTTAGTAGGCATTTAATAAAGGTCTATTCCTCTTCCTCTCTTCTCTTAAAAATGTATTAAAGCCAGAATGAGTATAGAGAAAGGTTTCAGAAGACTAAATTCAATGGAGAAACAGGATACTTTATAAGAACAGAAGTTATTCTCTATCTTTTCAACAATTTTAAGTATTAAAGAATAGAATAGCACTAAGATTTTTTGAAAAATCTTTTATAGTTTATATCTCCCTATCTACTGATCTGTAGATCTATAAATCTTGGAACAATATAATTTATAAAAAGACTTAAACTTGAGTATCATTTGAGGGGCATTGGAAAGGTATAATGAGATAGATGGATGTCAGTGGGATGAAATACCTAAAAGACAAAGAACTGTATAGATGAATCAGATTAAGATATATTACAGAAATGCTGGATAAAAATACATAAATGGGGGTAACTGGGATCTTCCACCAATATTCTTGTGTTGGTAAGAGAGCAAGGATTTTAAGATGAGTCAATTTACTCCCACTATCCTGTCAGGCAAATTTATCAGGGAAGTGGATAAGGATAAATGGTCTGCACCCTGAGATGGTTTTGCATTCTTTATCACTAGAAAGAATGAAATATGCACATCACTGAGTTTATGGATCCATTTGAATATATCCACACACAAATAACACATTTTCATTTGCTTTTTATTTTCTTTTCCACTTAAGTTTTACTTCCCATAGTTAAAATTAATATCCACAAGAGAGAGATTCTGGGTCTTCTACCTAGATGATAATTAGGTCTGAAGACCTCTGTGCCTTATTGTATGTAGTGTTAAATTAGTATTATACTCTTGTCAGCTCCTAAGAAACTGAAGAAATCTTAACAGGAACATTTTTTTTTAAATTTCCTCTTAAGTGTGGAAAAAAGGTGTAATGTTCTGGTGAGACTAGACCAGCATCCTTATCATTTGCCAGTGCTACTTTTCAGTGTACTGTTAATTTAGGAACATAACAGGGTTAGAAAAGTCTCACTGATGAACACTAATGGGGCTGGTAGTCTGATTAGTACAAAATTTGAATTATGTAATTTTTTTCCCAAAAAATGCAGTTTTATTGAATTATAAACTTTTTTTTTTAAGTTAAGTTCTAGATCTTTTTATATTCCCAGTGCCTAGCACCATACCTTCCTCATAATAGCTGTAGAACTGAATCAAATGCAGGTACACAAAGTAACATAATTTAGATTAGCAAAGTATGGGAGGCTTGCCTTGCTAAGAAGTCTTCAAACTAGTTTTAATGAATAGATAAGATTATGTATAATTAACTTTAATTGGTTGGTTGCTAAAATAATTTATTCTCTTAAATAGCTTAATTTATATAACACTTCTGTTTTGTTGCTCTTTGCTTTTCCACAAAGGGTACAGAGGTAAATTTAAGCCTATTTAGTTAATGGAGAGAAATTACAAATATTTGAATTAGTCCAGTAAAATTAATGAGGTTTATTATGCTATTGTCTGGAAGCAGAATGAACTCACCATCAGTGACTAGGGCAGTATTTGTTTATAATTTAATCCTTCATCTGGCTGGATCTGGACATGAAGTGATATATTGACATAATGCCTACATACAAAATTCTAAATTGACATCATAGCCTTCTTTAAAGAAATGATTTTTTTTCCCCTTTCCCTTATGCTTTTTTTTAAATTTAAGCTTAACAATCATTCAAAAATATATGCATTCTAATAAATAAAAGGGAATTATATATGAAAATAGAAACTTTTGTTATAGATTTTGTTTTTAAAGATATGTACCATTTATTGTGAAAATAACAAAATTGTCCCTTTTATGTTTATGTCCCTTTTTGACATTCTTTTCCATATGTTTAACATGCTTTTTTTTTGCTATTCTATTTTTCTTAATTTATCACTTCCCGGTAACTGCCCCTTTTATCAAGTCTTCTGTAACAAATAAGAATATAATCAAATAAACCAAATGGACATATTGGCAATTCTTGAACATGTCCATATCATTCTATACTAGTATTCTTGGTTACAAGGTCTCTAAGAGGTCAATTGAATATTCCCCATTCCAGAGTGAAATCACCCTTAACAGCCAGACATTTTCAGGTTTGTTCAGTGGGCATCCTATATTGGAACTATGGGTGATGAACACGTGATGCAGTTTTGAGACAGGTATCCTTACCTATTCCTAACAAAAAAATTCTCTGTTGCTTTTTTTTTTAACCCCCCCCCAAAAAAAAAAAAAAAGTTTTGGTGACATTTCCATCACTTAGGTAATTAACAACTATGTGTAAAAAAAAAAAGACTATTCTCTGTTCTCAGTGTCTTTCTCACAGCACATCAGACAGAATATTCAGCTAACTGCTTAAAGTGCACAATTTGTTGTTTTGGTGAAAGAGAATCTCGGAGGACAATTTAGCTATGTATCAAGTATGTATTGTTATATTCACAATTCACAACACACAATTTAAGCACAGGTTTACCCATAAATAAGGTTCTTATGATTTTTCCCTCAGCAGCTCAGCGTAAACTCACTGGTTCAATGGCCTTGAAGTCAGGAAGACCAGAGTTCAATCTAGCCTCAGACACTTAGTACTGAGTGACTTTGGGCAAGCCATTGATCTTTTGTTTGTCTCAATTTCTTCAATAGTAATATGAAGACAGTAATATTGTCTACTTCCCAGAGTTGTGAAAATCAAATAAGATTGTATTTGTAAAGTTCTTAGGGAAAGGGGAGAGAATAAGCACTTTTATATAGCTTCTATTATATGGTTGATACTGTACTAAGTGGTTACTACAGAGCCTGGCAAATAGTAGGTGTTATATAAATGTTTGCTGTAATAATTATCCTGATAACTGAGGAAGCATTATCTTTTCATCTCCGGGCATGTCTATTCCTCAATTTCCAGGTGATAATTTCTCCTCTTAAACAATTGTATCTTGACTAACTTTCTTTGGATTCTACTTACAGAATTGCCCTGAATTTGAATTTACCCTTCCCTTACTACAAGATTCAAAACAAAATTCTAATAGTAGACCCTTTGATCCTCTTTATTTAAGTCATGTCCACATTTTCTGAAGCCAATTTTAACACTGTTCAAAAGCTCACTATAGAGGGCTTCAGTTTCGTCTCATATTTCACTTTGTCCCTTTTCTGTTCACATTGCCATCATCTAGACTACTGCCCTTACCTCCTAATTAGTCTCTCTGTATCAACCTTTCATCTCCAAACCATGTACCACATAAAATACCAAACTGTTCTTCCTAAAGCACAACTGTTACTGCTTTTAGCCCAAACTGCTTTCTTGACTTTCTCTTTATAGGTAAATAGTATACAAATTCCTTGGACATTCAGATCTTTCTTTCTAGGCTTATTTCTCATTGCTTTCCCTCCCATTATTATCAACAGACTGGTCTGCTTGCTATTAACTCATGAATTCTTATCCATCTCCCATTTCTGTAATGGAGAAGGAGGAGATTTTCATCTTTCATTGCCTCTTGAAGTTCCTACCTCCCTTCAAAATCCAATTGAACTGTTATCTTTTACAAGAGATCTTTCCTAAATTTCACAATCTCTAGTGCCACTGCCAACTATTTTGTGTTTATCTTTTATGTATTTTGAATTTCCTTAGTATCCCTACTGTTTTTCCTCAAAAGGCTTTATACTCCTTAGGGGAAGAACATATTTGTCCTCAGGGCCAATTACCCAGTAGGCAGCTTAATAAATGTTTGTTGGATGGAATTAAATTGAATCTCTGAGTAACAAGTATTTATATCTCTTCATATCCCAAGGTCTTTTTCTTTTTCCAGAGAAATAGTAGCATAAATATGAGCACAAATTTTGCCCCAAATAGGCACTTAATTATTATTAATTCATGTACCTTATAAGTTGAGATTTTATATATACACACACATGCATATATATGTGTATATATACACACATATGCTTACATGCATACAAACTATTTACAAACACAATATTGTATGTGAATTGTTAGCATTCATTCTTATTTTAGTGGGGTGATCTATATTCCTTATTTCAGATAGACAATGTATCTAGGCTTTAAAACAAAAACGTCAAAGGAAAACACTGTCAGACACAAATGTATGAATGTTCAGAAAGAAGACATAATTGAGTGTTTATATAAAGAGGTAATATAGTATAGGGGAAAGAAAATTTGATTTATGAAACTAAAATTGATTTATTTTTAATAATTCTCAAGGGCTTTCACTTTTTCAATTAGCTTTCTATTCATTATCTTATTTGAACTTCACAATAGTTCCAAGCTCTGCAAATATTATTTCTGTTTTACAGATGAATAGACTGAGTCTTCAGTGAGATTAAGTGACACACACCTATTAATTGCCAGGTATACTAGGAAGTCATTTTGATTTTCTAGGCAGTCTCATTAAGCCCCATGTGTTAATTCCATGTGAGTACCAAATTATATTTCATTTTCTCTGACCTTCACCATTCTGAGGTTATATCTTTGATGTTTGGGAAGAGTTTAATTTGCATTACTCTCTGTTATTCGCCACATAAAGTGATAGTTTAGGTACTATAACCTAAACAGTGGTAAAATGGCCAGAGAGTTTAGAGTTGGAGAACTCTGGACTCATATTCAGGGGAACTGGTTCCAAGTCTATTGATTATTACTGCTACTAATTTTCTAGCTGTGTGACTTTAAATACATTATTTAGCCTCAATGAGCTAGTTTCCTTATCTGCAAAACAAGAGAGTTGGATTCCTTCAAGTTATGATCTTTAATGTCATGTGATTATCAAAGGTTCCTTTTAGCTTAAAACTGTTGGCTTTATTGGCTTGGTTGACCATTTTTCTTTTTTTTTCTTATTCTTTTATTTTAATACATATTGCTTTATGAATCAATCATGTTAGGAGAGAAAAATCCAAACTTAAGAGAAAAAACATGGGAGAGAAAAAAACAGAAAAAAAAGTGAACATAACATGTGTTCATTTACATTCTAAGATCTCTAGTTCTTTTTCTGGATGCATATGGCATTTTTTATCCAAAGTCTATTGGGATTGCTTTGGATCCTGGAATCATTGAGAAGAATCAAGTCTTTCATAGTTGATCATCATACATTCTTGCTGTTATTGTGTGCAATGTATTCCTGGTTCTGCTTGTTTCACTCAGAATCAGCTTGTGTAAATCTTTCCAGGCCTTTCTAAAATCAGCTTCTTCATCATTTGTATAGAACAATAATATTCCATTACCTTCATGTACCTCAACTTATTCAGTCATTCCCCAGTTGTTGGGGATCCACTTATTTTCCAATTCTTTGTTACCACAAAAAGAACTGCTACAAACATTTTTGCACACATGGCTCCTTTCCCCTCCTTTATGAAAGAACTACTCATATTCTAATTCACTAATTCTACTAATTCACACTACTAATTCAAAAGATATGCACAGTTTCATAACCCTTAGGGAGTAGTTCCAAATTGCTCTCCAGAATGATTGGATCAGTTCACAACTCCACCAACAATGCATTAGTGTCCCAGTTTTCCTATATTCTCTTCAAGATTTATTGTTATTTTTTTCCTATCATTTTAGCCAATCTGAGAGATATAAGGTGGTATCTCAGAGTTGTTTTAATTTATATTTCTGTAATCAATAGTAATTTGCAACATTTTTATATGACTATAGGTAGCTTTAATTTTATTATCTGAAAATTGTTCATGTTCTGTGACCATTTATCAATTGGGGAATGACTTGTATTCTCATAAGTTTGACACAGTTCTTTATATATTTTAAAAATGAGACCTTTATCAGAAACATTGGCTGTACTGATTTTTTTCCACAGCTTTGTACTTCCCTTTTCATTTTGTTTCTCTTGGTTTTGTGTGTGCAAAAGCTTTATAACTAAATGTAATCAAAATTGTCCATTTTGCCTTTCACATAATGTTCTCTAGTTCTTCTTTGGTCCTAAATTCCTCCCTTCTCCAAAGATCTGATAGGTAAATTATCCCTTGTTCACCTAATTTACTTATGATATTACCCTTTATGCCCCAATTATGTACCCAATTCAACGTTATTTTGATATGGGACGTGAAATGTAGTTCTATGCTGAATTTGTGATATAATATTTTCCAGTTTTCTCGGCAATTTTTATGAAATAGTGAGTTCTTATCCCAGAAGCTGGAGTTTTGGGGTTTATCAAATACTAGATTACTATAGGCAAGTTGACTCTTTTTCTAAGACAAATCTTATCTAGTGTATATTGTGTTTGAATAGCATATTCAGTGGTTTTACACATCTTTCATGCAAGCATGAAAAAAGGGAATGCACATTCATTTTCAGAGTAGGCATTCTTTTTTTTTTTTGTTGTTAACACAATGGTTAGTTTATTAAAAACATCCTTCAAGAGAAGTATTCTTGGTGAAATATGCAATATTTGTCATTGGGGAAATTTAGATGTCTTGCCATTTAAGTATATTAACTTGATAATTTATTACTGGCCACAAAATGCACAAAACCTCCCTTGTAACAGAAGTACACATTTTAAAAAGGCTGAAATAATATAAAAGCTACTTTATAAATATTGATTTTTGTCTGCCATATCCTTACAAAAGAATCATTTTTAAAAGGCACTTTAATTATATTGAAACAGGTGTTCCAAATGAAATCCTATATTGCAATTTTCTGTGTGAAGTTTGATTGTCATTGATTATGCTAAATGCTTTTTTGCAAGAAGGAAAAAAGTCAAATACATTTACTGAAACTACAATATAATTCATGTCATTTATGTTTATGTATATGTAGATATTACACACACACACACACACACATATGCACATATGCACAAATGACATGAACTATATTGTGGTTTCAATAAATGATTTTATTTTTTTTAAATGCTTGTGATTTCAGAGAGAAAACCTGTTAGCTTTCTCTACCTTCCTTGTCATATTGTATATTAGATAATTATAAATTTTAGCCAATGCATAATTTTTTGCTTTATTTGATTAAAATTATTAAAAATTATACTGGAAAGACACTGGATTATTTGTATAGCAGTCATTAAAACTTAGGCTGGAAGATCAAATTGATATTATATTTATAGAAATTATAAAGTGTGAGATCTAAAAAGGAAGATTAGAAATCATCTCCAATCATCTCTTTTTTTTTTTTTTAAATATGGAAACTGATGCTGAGACACGTTAATATTTATATAAGGTCATATAAGAAAATTACTCCTTTGACTAAAACATGGAGCTTCCCTGCTTCTAACTGGGTCACTGCTTTCTGCTGTGTCCTGCTGCTTCTTTACATGGACAGCCATTTAGCTTGGATTTCTGAATATTTTTTAACATGTTCAGGAGACATGCCCCTTTTGGTTGGCTTTTTTTTTTTGTATGTCAGTCTAAGTTTATCACAGAGCAGACCTACCTGAGTTGACAGAACAGCTGACTTCCTGAAATGTGGACAGCAGAAAAATAACGAACAATTGTTAAACCAAATTGATAAGTTGTTAAGCTGGAACAGAGAGTAAAGAATTGTGCTAGTTGGGAAGGATGATAAATAGAAAAATAAGAACTGATTCCAGTCCTCACAAATCTTACAATCTAGTGAATTTGTGAAAGAGAAATACATCTTCCCATCGACTTGTAGCATATATTTTCTCACTTTCTGAAGATAACAGGATAAGGAAGATAGTGGGTGCTATCAAATTTTCCTTTTTTTTTTTTTAAACCATCTGCATAAAAATAGATTGGTTAAGACATCCAAGGCATCTCACCAGTCTCTCTCTCTTCCCAAATGAAATACAAAGTTGAAAGAGGAAGAAGCATATCTATTAATGCATTAGATGCCCCAAAGTCCTCAGAGAACTAATTGTCTCTCAATTGGGGTCACCACAAAGTCACTTGAATATGCATACACAATCAAATACTTGCAGTGTAGACAATAAGCACTCAGATGTATGTAATACTGTATACTTTAAAAAGTACATTCCCTACAAAATATCTGGGAGGTAGTTGATTATTACCACCATTTTTAATCTGAGGAAATAAATACTTAGATAAGTCAAGCAACATACTATAGTCATAGAATTATTAAATGATAGTGCTAAGATTTTTCTAAAGTCCACAGCTTGCTAAGCCATTAGCAATATGATCTCAGAATAAGATAACAGACTTGTGTCACTCCATATAACGATGGTGAAGATACCAGGCAAAGTGGCAGATATATAGTTAAAGTATCGAACAGCAAGTCAAACATGCAATTTTCCCGAAATTGCTTTTAAAAAGATTTAAATTGAGAGTCACTCTATAAAGCCATCTAGTCACTAACATAGCCTTTTTTGTTATAAGGGGGCATACCTCCTTAGAAATCAGGAAGTTTTTCTGATTAATTTAATGAATTTCCCAATCAGATATGGGTATGCAATCATTAAAACATTTCCATATTAATCATTTTGAATAAGAAGAATGGAATACAAGAAAAAGAATGAAAGTGAAAAATAACATTCTTCAATTTCTATTCAAACAATGTCAATTCTTTTTTCTGAAGGCTGATAGTATGTTTCAGGATTAGTACTTTGGGATTGTTTTAATTCATATTTCAGAATAGCTAAATCATTCATAATTCTTTTATCATATAAAAGTGCTGTTACTGTGTAAATGGTTCTATTCACTTAACTTTGCATCAGTTTATGTAAGTTTTTCCAGGTTTTTCTGAAATCATCCTGCTTATCACTGCTTATAGCACAATAATATCCATCATAATCATGTACAACAACTTGTTTAGCCATTCCCCAGTTGATGGACATCTCTTTGATATCCAAATTTTAGCTACCAAAGAAAGAGTTTTTATAAATGATTTTGTACAAGTAGGTCATTTTCCTTTTTTTTTTTCCCAGATGGTTTTGGGGGATATAGACCTAGAAGTGATATTTCTGGATCAAAGGTATGCAGTTGTGGGTATAGTAATAAAAGACTAATTGGGGAAAGCTGCCCCTGTGGAAGTCTATTAATGTGGTCTGACCTACTTCTCTTGGCCCTTTTGTCCACGCCCATCCCACCCCATCTTTTTGTTGTTTTCTCTTTTCCCTGCTTAAAAGGGGAACAGGGATTTAGCAGATTCCACCAGTAGTTAGTACTTGGAGAAGGAAGAGAAAACCCATGTAAAAGCACAGTTTCCTCTGTTCATGAATCAGTAATGGGTACATTGGACCAGAATTCATAGTAATTACTTGTATTTACCTTTAAGTCAAAATCCAAAGATTTCATAGTGAAAATTCCCAGCCTCAGAGATGGTACTTGCTGGGACAAAAGATAAAGAAAGAAACCCTCTACCTTCAAAACGTGTGCCTTCTAGTAGGGGATTTTTATAAATGCATACACATGGATGTATGTATCCATATCCATACATATGCATATATGTATTAGGGATATATATGCATATACACATGTTAGTGAATACATACTTGGTAGCTACAACATAGTTTGAGAAGGAAAGATAGTAGCAGTTGGGGAGACCAAGAAGTACATCCTAAAACCAAGGATTTTTAAAGATAAGATTGAGGGAATTCTAGGCATGGGGATAGGCAGTACAAGGGCACAGGTAGAGGAGATAGAATAGAGTTTGTAACTCATTTCAACTGTCCAGTCGGCCAATCAATAATAATTTATTAAACACCTACTATGTGCCAGCCTCCTATTAAGCTAATAAACACCTATTAGATATTTCTGTAGACATTTTAAACTCATTGTGTTCAATACCAAATTCATTATCTCTTCCTCAAAATTTCTTCCTCTTCTAATCGTATCTCTAAGTATTAAGGACACCAACATCATCCCATTCACCCATGCTTGAATCATGTCATCCTTGTGTCATCCTTGATACTCACTCTGTGTTTTTTTTTTTTACCCTTTATATTCAACTTATTGCCAAAGTCTGACCAATTTATTTTTGTAACATCCCTTGAATTTGCACGCTACTCTCCTTTGGCACAGCTACCCATCTAGTATGGGTCCTAATCTCTTCAACCCTAAACAATTTCAATAGCGGACTGGTCTGCCTGACACATCTTTCCAATGATCTTGCCATTCCCTTTTTCAGTAGAGTTCATTGATTCCTAATCATATTTCCAGAATCAAATATAACATGTTTAGGGACATACAAAGCACTTTTCAACTTGATACCTTCTTACCTGGTAAATCTTCTTATCCTTAACTCTTCTATTTCCACCTTGACATATTCTGTGATCTTTGCTGCCCTTTAAACAAGACATTTAAAATGTGGGCATTTTCACTGGATGTTTCTCATGATTGGAATACTCTCCTTCCTTGTCAACACTTCAACTTCCAAGGCTTGCTTCAAGTTCCAGCTAAAATCTTACCTTCCTCTTAAAGATATATACCATTAATAAGTATCTTCCTTCCGTTGAAGATCTCTAAATAATTTTGTATCCATCTTGGTTGTAAATATTTGGATGCTATTATATTATCATAACATTATTATTATATTTTATAATATTATTATATTACTCTGAGATTCTTGAGTGAAGAAACCGTTTTTATCATTCCTTGTATCCCCAGAGCTTAGCACAGGGTTCAACACATAATAGGAACTTAATAAATGCTTATTACTTGACTGAAAACTATCTTTAGAAATGGAAAACTATCTTTAGCAATGGAAAAGGTACTGGAAATTATCTGATCCAACTCTTTATTGTACAGAAAAGGAAACAGGTGTGTAAATGTTAAGTAACTTAACTAAGATCTCAGATCATTTCTCTCAGTTTTGTTATACACATAAATGTAACGTTTTTCTTCAAATTGCTTTGATCTTTAAATAGTCCCAAAAGACTTCTTACTTCCAGACACAGGTCATGTGAATAAATGATCCAAAATGAAGATTTCCCCCCCAAAATTTTTGTTAGCAATAAGGAAACCGAGGCTGGGAAATTGTGTCTTGTCCATAATTATCAAGATAGAAGAGCCAGGATTAGAATTAATTTCCCAATTCCCATTATAAGTGTGTGTGTGTGTGTGTGTGTGTGTGTGTGTGTGTGTGTGTGTATATTATATATATATGTGTATATATATAATATATATATACACATATATACTTCATGTTTGTATTTACATATATGTTATTATATATTAATATTCACAATGTCCATTGTATGTATATATGCATATATGTGTATACACACATATATACATTTCATGTTTGCATTTACAATAATATATAATAATATATTATATGTACATTATATAATATATTATATAATTAATATCTTCTCTTTTATATCATGCTGTCCTTTTCCGGATAAAACAGATGTTATATTTTAAACCAGAGATAAAACTATTCTTCACTCAGTTGAGGGATCTATAATTTCATCTCTAGTTATTCTCTTCATTCTCTTCATTCACACATTTTACATGTCATATTGTACTTGAGAGGTGTTTTTAAAAGTATCTGTGCCTGAAAAATGTATGACCTTGTGGCTAAACTAATTTGTATTTCCTCAAACTTAGCTAAACTGGTCTTAGTGCTGTAGACATACATTTGCAAACCAGATTTATATCTAAAAGATCTACTAGCTTGATATGGAACATACTTGAGCTTTGTACATATCTGACATACCTTTCAGGGACCTATAATCACCTCCACACCATCCATGAATCAGCCATTAAGCAAGCATTTATTAAGCACCTAATATATGCGAGGCTCATTGTTGAATTATTGGGATAGAAAGAAATGCAACACACACACACACACACACACACACACACACACACACACTATAAAAGGAAGGTAATCTCTAATTTGGAGATTCAGACTTAGGGGAAAGGAAAGGGTATCAGAAAGCAGAGGTGGAAGGTTGTCCTGAAAAATTGTAGATTTTCAACTGAGTTATGAAGGAAGCTAGGAAAGCTAGGACATGGAGGTAAAGAGAGAAGAATATTCTCACCATGCCAGTGCAAAGCATTGGATTCAGGAAATGGAGGGTTCTGTTTGAGGACCAATAAACAGACCAGTGCAACTGGAATGAAAAGCGTTTAGAGAGGAGGAAAGTGTGAGAAGAATGGACACAAAGGAGCCAGGTCATGCTTTTCAATAACAATCAAAGGGAGTTGTATTTTAAATCAGAGGGAACTACTGGGAAGCAGGGGGTTGACCTAATAAGATATACTCTTCAAAAAAAATGACTTACACATCTAAGAGGAGAATGAGTTCTCCTCATACAAGGCTGGTGCTTATGTGAATATAGAGAAGGGAACATATGTGGAAGGTGGAGAGATGGTTAAAACAATATAGTCAATGGCAGATTGGATTTAGGGATAAGTGCAGGGATGTGATAAGTGCAGAGTTGAAGTAACCATCTTCAAATTGACTCCTTAGAATCAATTTATATTTTTAGTGTGAGCATTTACACCCCAACAGTTGGCAGATGCTACACATCAGGGGTTGGTTTATTGTTTTATTGATTTTATACACTTCAGAAAGTGATGGAGAAAATGTTAATAATGTAAATAATGCTTTAAAGTGTTTCCTGAATAAGGAATACAGGGTGTTACCAAGTTAACTCTGCTAGATGATTAGGAGGATGGTAGCTAATAGTTCTCTGGATTGTAATAGGGAGATTTTAACACATTCCTCCAATGTAATTGGGGGAAATATATTAAGTTCTATTTTTTTCTATAATTTTTTTTATTATAGCTTTTTATTTACAAGATATATGCATGGATAATTTTTCAGCATTAATAATAGCAAAACCTTTTGTTGCAATTTTTTCCCCTCTTCCTCCCATCCCCTCCTCCAGTTAGATGGCAGTTTGACCAATACATGTTAAATATGTTAAAGTATAATTTAATACAATATATGTTTACATGTCCATACAGTTATTTTGCTATATAAAAAGAGTCGGACTTTGAAATAATGTACTATTAATCTGTGAAGGAAATGAAAAATGCAAGTGGACAAAAATAGAGGGATTGGGAATTCTATGTAATGGTTCATAGTCATCTCCCAGAGTTCTTTCGCTGGGTGTAGCTGGTTCAATTCATTACTGCTCTATTGGAACTGATTTGGGTCATTCCATTGCTGGAGATGGCCACGTCCATCAGAATTGATCATCATATAGTATTGTTGTTGAAGTATATAATGATCTCCTGATCCTGCTCATTTCACTAAGCATCAGTTCATATAAGTTTCTCCAGGCCTTTCTGAAATCATCCTGCTGGTCATTTTTAAGTTCTGTTTTTAAAGATGTTGAGTTTGAGATGTTAGGAGACAAATGGTTTGAACTGTCCAAATGATAGTTAGTGGTATGGGACTCTATATAAAGCACAGGAGAACTTTTAGGGCCAAATATATAGATCTATGACTTGTGAACCATAACAGTTAAATTTTAGTGGAAGAAGAATAAAACATGACATAAAATACATATTCTTGAGGAGAAATTAAATAGTGAATTCGAGAAAACTTAAAGTAGTTCCAGACTCAAGCTATAGCTGGATGGTTATTATTTAAAAAATTAGTTTATACTATGATTGTTAGACTAAATATATGGGGGAAAACTTGATTTCAGATTCAAATTATATAAATTTGAGTTTAATATTTTCCCAGTATATTTCATTTATTTTATTAAATGCTTCTCGATTATATGTAAAAATTAGCATTCTTTTTTTAAAATTTGAGTTCCAAATTCCCTCTCTCCATCTCCTCTTTCTATTTTGAGAAAGCAAATGATTTGATGTAGATTGTATATGGGAAATCATGCAAAACGTATTTCCATTTTAACCATTAAACTTGGGTTTAATATTAAAGGAGACATTCTGAGGTAAAAAATGAATAGTAATAAAATAATGTTCCTCCTGCTATAACATAGGAATGGTCCATGATCATAAACACAAACAAAAATGCTATCATGCAATTTCCATAGTCTGATAAAAACAATAACAACAAAAAGAATACCAGCCATCAAGTGAAAAAATATATGCGTACATAAGTGAGCCAATCTCTTTCTGGAAGAAAAAAAAAAGCCAATACACTCAGACTATCTATTTAACACCAAAGCTAACCCATTAAGTTTTTCTGTGCTGGAAATATTTATAAGAGAAGCACACAAACACACACACACATACACACACACACACACACACACACACGTCTGAAGACTAAGTATCTCTGTGTATCTAGTGAGGAGTAGTATTATTCAGTTATAGATTTTTTTGGCTGAACAAGGAAGAATAAAAAACCCCAGCTTTATGGTTTCAAAAACCACAACCCATTTGGAGAGATTTAAAAGACTAACTGCCTCAAAAGACATTAAAATTAATTTAATTGGATTAATAAAGGAAAAATACTATTAGTATAATTTACTTCAGAATTGTTTTAGTTTTCATAATCTGCTGGATGGCTCATATCTCTGGATGGCTTTTCTGGTGGTTAGTCAAACATTGCCTCATGCCACTCAGCACATTTCTAAGCCGACCCACACCCATTCTCCTTTCATATTTATTAGACACAGGATATGCTTCAGACTTCATTTCAGCTTTTTAAGTCTGGCCACATCATGTTTTCTGATGGTGTTATCAGGTACGCACATGCTTCATCTAGCAAACAGGTTGCCAGACATCCTTCAAAAATATTTATATACCAAGTAATAGAGGAAATCAATTTAGGGTCAGACTCAAGAGTTTTGAATTCTCCTCTTTCTCACACCAATGTCTACCATAATGAATTCATACTACATATAATGTTTATAGTGAATTTGTCCTGTTAGCTACATGAACTATAAAAGCTGGCCATTTAAAACAAATTCCATTTATTAGTTCAATACATGAAAAAACTTAACTCCAATATTAATTGTTCAGGGGGTTTTTTGTCTTGATTTTCTGGATTCAGGCATATAATTCATATGACAGAATATTATCTCCAACTGGTAGTGATACTCCAATTAGGGTTAAGAATTTGAGGCAGCAACAATTGGCTAGTTTTTTAAGTTGCCTGAATAACCAGTGCTGACATCCTACTCTCAGAAGCCTGTCTCTACCTTTCAACTGGTTGGTCTCAGTTCATTATAAGTGGGAATATCTGGCACCTTGGATAGAGCTCTGGATTTGGAAGCAGAAAAACATATTTATGAGTTCAAATCTGGCCTCAGATACCTATTAGTTGTATAACCCTGGCACTTAATTCTACTTGTCTCAGTTCCTCATTTATAAAATAAGGTGGAGAAGAAAATGACGAACTATTCCATTATCTTTGCGAAGAAAAAATTCAAATGGAGTTATGGAGCATAGGACACAATTGAAAAATGATTTAACAACAACATGCTGCATCTATCAGAGTCAATCAATTTCCAGTAGTGGGATCCCCATCCCTTTTTGGTACCCTTTTGTGAGCTATATTGTCCACTAGCGTGTAAGCACCTTAGGGGCAGAAATTATCTTTCTTCTTCTAATATCTCTATTTCCAATCCATAGCCCAGTGCCTGACATATATTTGTTGCTTAATAAATGCTGTTGACTAAAATACACCAAAATGGAGCATTCACAAATACACACTAAAGACAAAAATATAAGGTAAATGATAACCATAGTTTTCTGTAAGTAAAAGTCTAAAAGACACCTCATTTACAATATAATTTCAGGATTTCAGTCTTAGTGTTAGCCATAATTTCCATTATTTCCCCCCCAAGTCCTAACTTAAATGCTCCAGCATACAGTTGTTTTTTTTTCCTTTGCACAGACAGTCCTGGGTTTGTTCCATCATCATCATCCAAAATCTACCTCATGGGACTTAGTTTATTTTCTTCAGTCAGTCATGATGTGATTGTAATTTTGGAGGACATTTGATAAATATATTTTTCAAACTTAGCAAATCAGCCTCAGACAGTATTGAAGTTTGTTTTGGCACCTACCTCTCACCAATCTTTGCACCACTGCTCCTCCTCTTGAACTAATCCATCCTGTTGCTGGCAGCCAGACAGTACTCAGATAAGTGGTTCTAAGGTGACTAGTTGATGTTCAAAAAATAAATGAGACTCACAGAAAATCAGAACTCGATTGAGGAGAAAGAATGCTTTAACTGGCATCAGAGGCACTGGGGTTTAAATTCTCATCTATGAAATTTACCACCCCAGTAACATTAATCTCCTTGGGCTTCAGTTTCCTTATTGGTAAAATGAAGAGATTGGACTAAGCAGCCTCCTAGGCACCTTCCAACTCCCTCTCCCTCCTCTCATGCACCCTATCATCAGGATAAATCACTTGCTATACCAGCAGTACACTTCTCCCAATTTAGACCTTTTTGTGAATTCTTTTCTTATCATAGTTCCCATTAATGTTAATCTAAAACTGATTCCATTTATATAGAGAGATAGATAAAGGAATATATCTAAATACATATCTATCCATCTATATTTTATATATATAATGTGTGTACTAAGGGAAAGGAATGATTTCCTCCAAATCCCAAACCAATACCAGTCCTGAGGTCTAAATGATAGCCTTTCTGATCCTTTAACTCTCTCCAGAGATTATGGTTTCAAAATCACATTCTATTTTTAACGATGAGAATGATTGAAAGAAATATCCCCCCAAAATTAAAGTAAAAATAAATTTCATTGAATTAATTGAGATAAAGTGGTATTAGTGTGAATTTACTCCATCTAGATTGTTCTTTTCTATTTGTTTTATTTGCTTATTAATACAGATGATTATGCTATTGGTGGAAATTCAGTTGTTAGATATAACACAGTCAGGCAAATGGACTTATATTAAATCACATCAGTCAAATGTATTCTGCCTTCTTGGAAGGTTCTAAGAGTGGAAGGGAAAAGGAGCATGGATAACTGGCTTCCTCTCATGCATACATTTCACCTTAAACCAAACGGCTTTCAACTTGGGTCTTTTAGAAGACTCAACTCTATGGGAACCCTATTGGAAATTTCAAGAGAACTAACTCTTTGCATCCCTTTAAACATATATACAGGGGTGATCAGAGAGACCTCAGAACATATTCCCTCTCATTTTAAACTCATTCCTTTCCCCAGCCTGACTTTGATTTGTTAAGAAGTCAAATTTCATCTAGTCATTTTTGAGCTGTTTAGATATGAATTGGTTGCCATGAAACCTGAACCATGAAATCTGATAACATGAAGTCGTGAATTATTCGAGCAAGAAGGGAATTTAGAGATCGCATTTTCTAGATGAGGATTCTGACATCCAGAGCACTGAAATGTTCAAGGTCATTAACATTATGTATGTCATCAAATATGCATCAGGTTTTCTTTGTTCTAATATTAACTTGATTATAGAACTCAATTCTGTTCTGTATTCTCAGTCTTGAGAGTTTTTTGGCTAACAATATAAAGAAGGAAAAAAAAAAAAAGAACATTGTACTAACTCATAGTTTTTCCCAGTTGCAAGGGAAGTTGGATGGCATAAATTTTATATATAGTTTACTTTCATTTATACTGATTGCAGGGCTCTATAGAATTTCTCAGAAACAGTTTATTAGAGCATTTCTTCCTCAAAAGTAGCTCCCTTGTCTATGTTACATCAATTAGATATTCATTTGGATCAGCAGCTTGTTTTTTAAAATGTAGTGGTGTTGGATCGTATAGCCATCTAATCAATCAATTAATCAGCTGCAATTTATTTGAAGCCTTCTGTGGGTCAGGTACTGTTATTAAATTCCATGAGTTTAAAATTTAAAATTGAAATAAATCATATATAATTAATTATATATCACATAATATTATAATTAATAATATAATAATTAATTAATTAATATATAGTAAATATATCATATATAAATAAATTTAAATAAATATAAAATTTAAATGTAAAAATTAAGTAAAAAATTAAAGTATTACATAAAATTTAAAACTCAATTTCTTACATTCTATATTCATATAAGGGTATAAATGCAAAGTAGATGTAAATTATACACCAAAGCATATAAATAGATGCAAAATTATGTACCAAATACATACCGATAGTTTTTTGAAGGAGGGGAGAAGTAGTATGTGGGAGTGTTCCAAAGGGTTTCATTTAGGAAATGGATTTCGGTTCAGTTTGAAAGAATCTAGGGATTCTCAGGTCAAGGCAAGGAGTACATTTCAGGAATGAGATGTTGAGGCCATTTCTTTGGATTGTAGCATGCATGAAGGTGATTAATGGTCTAGGAAAGTAGGCTGGAGGCAGGTTGTGCATCAGGTCTCAGCTTCTCATGGCAAAACACATTTAAAAAAAATTATAGTGGTACAAGAGGGAGAAGTGGTGCATTCAGGCTCTTTTCCCATTCACTGCCTTAGGGAATAGTTACAGGAAACCAAGACAGCAGCCATTCATTAATATAATGGCAACTGTTACTTTATTAATAGAATTAACAGTTCTGATCCCAATGAGCCCATAACCCAGCTATTGTTGCTAAAATGCATCTCTTCACCCCTGGAACTTTTCTGCTAGACTAATCTATAATTGCTGCTAGACAGTAGAGTAAAATAACAATAGCTAACATGTGTAGTCAATGATGTGCTGGTAACTGTTTAACAATCAGCTCTTTTTTAAAAAAGTACACAAGATACACTTTAAAGTTTTATTTGCATTATCGTTTTATCCTTCTTTTTCTTAAGGTTAGACAAGAAAATAGGGAGTAGTGGTAGCCTTTTGCTGATTTGAGATGTAAATGCTTATGCAGAAAATTTGACAGTTGGCTCTTCCTAAAAGGATCTGTCCCCAGAATATCCTTATTAAAATATTGTAAAATTTCCAAACTCTTTATATAGTTGATCTGATTTGACCCTCAAAACAACCCTAGGTGATAGGCACTGAGAGGCACTATCATTGTGCCCATTTTCCAGATGAGGGAAGTAAAGAATTAAGTGATTAATTTAGCGTCACATAGCTAAGGTCCCTACCTCATTTCCCTACAAATTTATTCCTATGTATATAAACCATAGTACTTAGAGATAAATAAATTCTTGCATCATAAAAAGATTTGTAAAGATCATGTGAACAAGGTGAAAGTGAATATATTGAAAAATGATTTCTATCATGCCAAAGCAAGAAAATATGGGAAAGAATCAGCAAAGCCATATTCCACGTCCCATTAATTAATTAATTCAAGCCAATCCTAATTACCATATGTAGAAAAGGGAAAAGTCTTAGCACTGGTGGTATTACAGGTTAGAGCAGATGGGATGAACATTTCTTCTACTAAGATTTAGCAAACAGATAAATTGCAGTGCATTTGATGATAGAAAAAGGCAGGGATGGAATCAATATCCAAATTTTGTGTTTTGAAATAGGAGCCATAACTTTCACCAAGAAACAGACACCAAAGGATACAGAGGTGTGAATCAAACCGGGAAATGTATCCTGTGTTCACACAAATATCTTCTGATGGGCTCTTTGAATTCAGAACAGATTGTCTGCTTTTAGGGGATTTTTATTTACTTTTTCTTGGGTGCCTCTACTGCACATATTAAATGCTTACAGTATGTAAAAATCCAGGAACTGGGTTTTTATTTGATTAAGAAGTAAAACTTATATATTTCCCCATATGAAATGATATGATTTTGATTAACACGTTGCCATTGTGGCTTTTTGATGAGAGTCATTTATCCTTATAAACATTCAAGTTATAGATGAAGAATAAAATTGAACATTTTGTGAAAGAAGACCATAAAGGAATTCATTAACCTTTTAAAATCACTCACATTTTATGTATTGTTTCCACAATTCACATTTTGACATTAGGTGTCATCTTTTTGTCCAGCAGTATAGAAATCAGTAAGGGTAATTTTTCTGTCGAAATGGTGTATTATTGCTTCCCCCTCCCTTTTTTTTTTTTTTTGGCCAACAAGAGAAATAAAGAAAAGTGAGTGATATAGGGAAAAAATATGCTTTAATTCTCAGATAGACTTAAACAATCTCCTATTTGCTAGAATTGCTTTTAAAAAATCTATTTTATTCACAATGAAATAAGGAAATACATAAAGTCAAATAATGTATCATACTTATTTAAACAAACTTACAATTTCATATTTATCAAGTTTACTATTATGATTTTTTTAAGTATCCCCTTTGTAGCTGAGAGTTTTTAGAATTTAATTAATTGGGCTTGACATGTTATCTCTGTTGTTCTTTGATGGGAGCATGCTAAGACTAAAATACCTAAATTTCAAGAGTTTTGAGCTTCAGTTGGGCTAGAGTTCATCAAATTTCTTCACTATTTGTACCAATAAGTTGAGTCCTTGGGAATGGAAGACCACTGATTTGCCTATGGAGGAACAATCCAGCCTAGACTGAGAAAGCAGAAGAAATTAAAATTACTGAGTTGATTAGTAATGAGATTATATTTTCTAGGGGGATTGAATTGCTAGCCATGGGGAACAACAGAGACCTGGACTCTCACCTCTCCATTTTTTTTTAAAGCAACAAGAATAAAAAAATCTACTTGGTTGATACCTAATCAACTTCCTTTCACTCTTATCACATCTATCCCACAGAATTCTACATGTTTTGAATTAAACATGGTACCATATAAAAGCATTCTTTAATATAGATCAGAGATGTCTGGCCTGTGATTTCATTGACAGAGAATACCATGAGGAAACTCACTTTTCCAATGTATTTTAGCAACTCTCTTGAAGTTTACAGCTGTAGATAATTACCTGAAGCACTGAGATGCTAGTACTCAGTGGTTCTCAAAGAATCCTGGGGATCTCTGGAACCCTTTTAGAAGGTCTACAAATTCAAAAATAGTTTTTATTTCCAATATGGTAAATGTCTATAAATATAATCCAGATAAACAAAAACGCTTTGGAGAGATCCTCAATAATTTTTAATAGGATAAAGATACTGAAAACAAAAGTTTGAGAACCACTGTATAGATGATTTGATCAGGATCACACAGTCAGAAAGTATCAAAGATGGGTCTTAAACTTTAGAATTTCCTGACTCTAAAACCTACTCTGTCATTTTTCTGAAATCAGCTGAATTTAAATTAATTGCACAAATAATCTAAACCCCAGGAAACACATGAAGAAATATACTTTCCTACTCTCCATACAGAGAAAGGGAACTACAACAGGGTTACATACTCTCAGGTGCTGTCATTTGATTGATTGATTTTATTTTTGAGAATACCTATATGAAAATACAAATCTCTGTATTTTCATTATAAGAAAAGCTTCAGTGGGAGAGAATCAATGAAAATATAAATAATAGCACTTAAAATAAAGTAGTATTTATTCAAAAATTTTTCTTAAATAATATGATTAATAGATCATTCCTACATCAATTATCAAATATATTTGAGCCCACAATTGTATATTCTACCATTATTAGACTTCAGATAGTTGAAAAGAAAACCCTATTTAGCTATTGAATTTAGACGTGCACAAGAAAGGAAAAATATTTTGAATTATACACTGTCTTAGAACTCAGGATTGTTTTTTCTTCCTTTGCTTTTTTTTTTTCTTAAATAAATCAAATGGACTTTTGCTTAATTACTTTGAAAATTTCTTTTAAATGCTCTGAAATTTGTTTAGGAATAGAAGCTTGATACTGTTGAATTAAGTAGGTTAGTGAGGTCTGGAAAGGTCAAGATCTAACCATTGGGTACTCCCTTTAGGATAGCGGCATTTCTGAATAGGGCAGTGTTTTATTGTGTGTAAACTGCATAGGATGGTCCAGAGAAGGCCTTTCTGTTAGTAAGTGGTATCCCACAGATCCATAGTGCAGACACAGTCCTTTGAAAAGTGGCGTCTGAAGTCCCAAAGACCTCAGCATCCTCCCACTTGCTTGCTCTTGAGGTCTAAGCACTTTGAGCTGGGGTTATATAGTAGCTTAATTTCTACTTTCAACAAATTCAGCCCTGAATCACAGCAGTGTGTAGTCACCCTCTCCACTCATTATTTACTCCCTCTGAGTGAATAAAGGTCCAAGGATACAAGCAGCTTATGTACTTTTTCTAAAGTGCAAAACACATAGCTATTACAAGACAAGTGGCCCCTTGGGCATACTTCATTTTTCCTTCCTCATCCCTTTCACCCTGCATGCATTTACTTCTTTCCTATATTTCTGCCTGGTTTTGCAAAAACATTTCTATTTACCTGTCACTCTCAAGGCCTCCTATTTCCAAATTTCTTCATCATTAAATTCTTTTGACTAAATGGTGGCCCACAGTCTTTCTCTTTTGTTTCTTTCTTGATGAGACAGGTTGGGGACTTATACACACAATTATCATTACGGAAAGTCTTTGTGTATTAAGGAACCTAAACTCTAGAAGAGGGACATCCTTTGGATTCCAGTCCTTTTCCTAACAAACACATTGACCTTATTGCCAGACCTAATCTTTTGAGTCCATTCTTTAATCCTGGTTTAAGTTCTGCCAATACTAATCAAGAAGTGTTTATTAAAAACCTCTCACATGTCAATCACTGTACTGTGTTAGTATTCATATAGTTTAACTTGTCCATGCATATAAACTCAGAATAAATGATGGTCAAATTCTAAGAAATTAGTGATAGAAGGCCTATGTTTCTAAATTATTTAAAGGTTTTACTACCTAAAAATTTAAACTCTTTCTCCCCATTGTAGAAAGTACCCTCTTCTCCTCTTTCCTTTTTTCTACTTTTATCTTTTCCATCTTTTTTTTTTATTGGATCTAATTTTCCATCCAATTTTACATACATGTATATATTCCTTATTGTAAAGATTAGACATTCCAACTACTTGGTTTTACTTCATCTACTAATTCTATACTTTCATGCCCCACCGCTGATATATAGATGATCCTGGGTTTTTAGAGGTGAGGCTTTTTAAGAGAATTAAGTCTGATTGGAACTACTAAACTGGAAACATTTTAGGATGGGCACAAAGATGTTACCTGAGATCCTAGCTAAGTTTGAGACAGCCAGTCATCTACTAACAGCATTTTGTGTGCTGGTGGAAGAAATGTCTATATCTAAGAAATCACAGATCATTGGAATATTCAAATATTGATTTTTATTTTAAGTTGCTTAAAGGCAATGGTTATCACTTTTTAACCTTTGAATCTTTCATGCAAAATATAGTTTCAGACACATAAAAGTTTACTAATTATTTAGTTGACTATTAGGGTACAGATTAGTTCTAGAGGGAATATTTGTAATTAAAGTTGAATTTATTTGTATTCTAGAAATTTTGGGCTGAAGCCATGATTTTTCCACAAAGTAGTTGTGTCATCTTGGGCAGGTCACCTTCCTTGGGCCTTATTTTTTTCACCTGTAAAATAGATGGACTGGGCTAAATAACCTATGTTTTTTCTCTTAATTTTTTTCTGATTCTAACTTATTTCTAGCTTTGATCTTCTAGAATAATGATTAGATATTATTAATTAGATTAGATAGATATTATTACAAGTATTACTGCCACTAAGAATGCAAATTTGCACACATTGATTTTTATTTAGAGTTTTTAATGTAGTTTTTAAGTCTGCTTTAAGTCAGTGATAGTTTTTAGTTCAACTGATGTATAACTCCTGGATTTAGACATTATAAAAAATAGGTTAAATTCTAAGGGACTTGTGATGGAGAGAACCATCTGCATTTAGAGAGACGATTCTGGGGACTGAATGTGGATCACCTTTTTTGTTGTGTTTGCATTTTTGTTTCCTTTCTCACTTTTTTCTTTTTGATCTGATTTTTCTTGTGCAGCATAATTATGGAAATATGTATAGAAGAATTGCCTATGTTTAATCTATATTTGATTACTTGCTGTCTAGGGCAGTCAGTGGTGGGGGGAGAGAGAGAAAAAATTTGGAACCCAAGTTTTTCATCCCACAGTGAATGTTGAAAACTTTCTGTGCACATATTTTGAAAACAAAAAAATAAAATAAAACTGGGAAAGAGGCTATGAAAAGTCCCTGTATACATCTAAAACCCAAGGACCTCAAAGGATGTACGATTACAGATAAAAAAAATAATGTTATGTGTGTTTTATGCATATCTCTGCGTGTATAGTTATATGTATATACAGACCAGACAACAAAATTCATTTAAGTTTTTGCCCTTTCACATTTTATCAAACCTACATTAATGTAAGAAAATTGACTTATTGACAATTAAATGATTGATAGTATGAAAAAATATATATATCTATAGACTAGTAAAGGCATTGGGAAAACCCAACATAATGACCTTTAGAGAATAGCAATTGGCAGCTTTTGGACTTCCTTGGTAGCAGCCTTTGCATTTTGTTGCTGTTGTTGTTTTGTTCTATTTTGTTTTGTTTTTTAATATGACTGAAACACAGCAAAAGAAAGTTCTTAGATTGGTTGAGTTAATGGTGGATTATGTTTTTCCTTTGAGGTTATCATTGGGGCTAAAGGTTGCCAAAGGGAATAATAATAATAAGGATAGAGTATTATTCACTAAGCTGCCCATGTGCAAACACAAATTCTCTTTTCTTTTTTTTTTTTTTGTTTGAAATACAAGAGTACAGTCTGATTTGCATACTGATGAAGCCAGTGGTGCTATTTGGGACAAGGGGGCAGAGGTACAAAGGCTAAAATGGTTTAGAGTAGTCTTTTAAAATTGGTTGGTTCATTGCTCCTGTTTTCTTTTCAGTTTTACCTTGCCAGCACATTTGATGTAGCTTGTTTACATTTCACATAATGAGCTGTGATTATAGTATGGAGCTCCAATGAAGCAAAAAGACTTCAGTTTTTCACTCAGAAAGCAGCTGGGTATTGAGGACACATGAAAATATTTGGGTTGCAGATAATGCAATAAATAAGTGTCAATTGAAAGTATTCTGCATTGTAATCTCAAAAATCAGAAGGCATGAAGCTTCTACATCTTTCCTTTTCTTCTGCCGCTTGCTCTTCCCTGATCAAGTTGAAAGATGGAGGCGTGATGCCCTCTGGTTTCTATTTCTTGATATTTCCCCTACCTATTGTTTTCACTTATTCTCTTCAAGTAAGACAGCAAAATAACAACAATTTTTAAATATTAATATAAGATTTGAAAAAGTATATCTTGAAAGCATTGAATCACAGAAAATTGAAAAACATAATCTGTACTTTTTGAAAGCCATCCAATTTCCTTTTATTTACAACCTCTGAGCTATTTCCCAAATTGAAAAGCAACCATTCACCCATTTCATGTTTAGATTATTATATGTTTAAAAGATGCAGAAACATTTATCAGTATGCAATTGGTCCATTTCATTGAGCAAATCCAGATCAAAGGTAAAGGGAGAAATTTCCAAAATGCTGGTTTGAAGCAAAGTCATATAATATCCTGAATTATGAAAGCTAATACAATAACTCTGGTATTAGTAAACATTATTTTGTGTGCAAGTATTTGATTGTGCAGGAAAAGATTTCTCTCTTTATTCCCCATGTTATTTATTTTATTGCATCTGAATTAGGAGTTTATTCATTTCTAGACATTAGACCAATCAAATAAAAGCATTTTAAAGTAACTCTACAAGCTGAGAGAATTGTGGAATTTAATAGTGTAAAGGGTTTTGAAGCAAATCGAGCTCAATTTGCCCTCCTGCATTTAGATTAAACGTGTACTTATCTTAAATGGTAGACATACAACACACTCATAATTGAAAGCAAAAAGTAGTTTTCATTTTAGCATCTATTTTTTCTCATTCATCAAGGCTTTTTGAAAGTCTCTAATGAATAAGAAAAATATATCTTTGAATTAGAAATAAATGATATAGTGGCTAGCACCCTGAGCTTGGAATAAGAAGATCTGGATACAAAACTCTTTCAAATAACTATGTGAATCTTGCCAAGTCATTTAAACTCTGTCTCAGTCTTCTCATATATAAAATGGGAAGATTGGACTTTATGATCTTCAAATCCCTTTTCACCTCCAATTATGTTTCTTCTTTTTATTCACTCAAATTTCCCTGGGGTAAAGGGTGAAAATGAAAAAGAAAAGCAAGTTGAGAAAAGCGAAGAAGAAGAAATGGATATAGATAATAAAATAATATATAAAATAAAATTAAAAATCATTAAATGATATCCCAAGTTTATATTTCCTTCTACAGCAGAACCCTACCATAAAGAAGTTAAGTGTTTTGTTTAGGGTCACGCAGTTAGTGTACACATTTGTGTAAGGCAGAATTTGAACAGGAAGGAGAAGAGGATTTGTGTGTGTGTGTGTGTGTGTGTGTGTGTGTGTGTGTGTGTGTATTAAAATCAATCAATCCAATCAATCAATCAATAAATGTGTGTATACACACACACACACACACACACACACACACATACATAGATACAAAATACCCTTTAAATATTAGCTATTGACCGAGCTATACTGACCACTGGACCCAGATGGCTCTGCAGGTAACCTTGAACAGCCCTTCCTCATTTCACTCCAGTTCACTTGCAGCATTGCCCAATGTCCTGAAGGACAAACAGAAACTACTTTTCTTACTTGGCTATTTCAGATAAATGCCTTTTATTTGAATTACTAGCGTCTTCTGATTATTTATAAATAAACACATTGGTAGATGCTTGTGAGATCAAATTTTGGCTGCACAGACCCACAGAGTAACTTGATTCTGGACTGATCATCTTCTAGAAACTCATCCTGTGAGATGGGTGCTGCCCATTGTGGGGATCTTTAATGAGTTTGAGCTCTGAAAATAGTATTGGGACAGAGGTTGGGGGTATTGTGAGGAAAGAAGACAGAAATGAATAATGGAAAGAGGAGGAAAACATAAAATATGATTTAAAAATTTGTGAAGAATATTTTTCCCATCTCCCTTAGGTCCACATAGGGACTAGAACTAAAAGAAATCTTATTATCATCTACAAAGTATTCTCATTTTACAGAATAGAAAACTGAGGGTTAATACCTCAGGCCCAAGTCAAATGAGTAATAAACAGGAGAATCGGCATCAGTACCAATCTACCAACACAAAATTTAGTATTCTGTTACAGTAAATTACTTCTACCAGTCTCTTGCCACATTATTTCTTTTTAAAATTTACTTTAATCTTCTATTCTGTTGGACTTTATTCTCAAACTCAGAGATGTTATCTTTTGCCATCTCTTCTCTTCATACCCTATTTATCTTTTGAGGTGACTGTCTCTGAGGCAAACTTTTCACTAATCACAATGGCATTTTAGTTTCAAACTGTGATCATCTGAAGAACACATTGTGCTGTCCAGGATAGCCTTACTTGCCTCATGAATTTGCCAATTTGATGTTTGAATGTTCAAATTGTCAACAACCTCTGAATGCAAGCTTTGGTAGCAGGGACTCCTGTTAGTGTTTTCCTTTCCTTTTGTCTTTGTCTGACTAGCACCTGGCACAGTGCTCTAGGAGGCATTTAATAAATGCTTGTTGAATTGAACTGAACCCATTCACAAATGATTTGCCTTAATGAGCATCTAAACCTTCTAACATTATATTGTTCACTTGGAAAATAAGGAATTTACATGGAGGATCAGAGACAGAAGGATTGTGCTTGTAAGGCTGGAAGGTGCCTCCAAGGCTATCTTGTTCCAACCTCCTTTTTTTTCCCATTGTGGAAACTGCTATGGGCCAGAATTTGAAACAAGGATTCTTATAAGGTGCTAACTCAATGGACTTGATGAGACAATGGTTATGTAGTTTAGCATGGTGAAGACGAGTTCTCTAGGTCAGTACATGTCCTTAGTACTTAATATAGTTCCACAAGATTCACACCTACGATAATGTAATTATAGCAGAGTATATAACAGTCAGCAAGGACTGGATGAGATTCATTCCTTCTTTGGTCAGGCTCTTGGTGGCTCTCCTGGGGGACCGAGAGGCTCGGAGACAGAGCCAGAGAAGACAAGAGGATTGGAGGCAGGAGCTCAAGCTCTAGGAGCTAAGGAGAGAGATTCATTCCATCTTCATCAGCCTCGTGGTGGCTGGCCTGGCCTGGCCTCCTGCACTTCTCCACAGAAACCAAGACTCCAGAAAGCCTCAAGAAAGCTGGCCCAGGCCCAAGCAAGGAAACTAGAATTGTAAAGGAGATAATAAAGGATTTGGACTTTTAACACCTGGCTATTCTTGTGATGATTACTCAGCTGAAAGGAAGGCTGTTCCAAAGACCTCCAGAAAAACCAACAAGATCACTACAGAAACAGAGGCCCAAGGAGGATCAGTGTTTTCCCCATCATTACATGATAGTGATTTTATTATGGCTTGTTCTATAAAAAGCATTAGAGTTATTTAAATGACATAATATGACCTCAAAGAAGATTTCTAGGCAGATTTTTCCATCAATTATATTTGTTGTTTATTTTATATAGATAGATAGATATCTATATAAATGTATATATAGTTGTTTATAAGTAATTATTATAATAATTTGTTTGTAATAAGTTATAACAATAAATTGATTAGCTTTTTGTGGCCTTCATATGTTACTTTTTTTTGTGATCTTCATTTTATTTGGACAATTCTATGGACATCCTGAATGTCCATTTCAAGTTATGAAGGATTCAGCTATTTTCCTTTGTTTTTCTTTTATTTTTGCCATTGTAATGTTCAGTCACCAAGGAACACTTGTTATTTTCTCAAGGGTTACCTTTCCTGATTCTTAGCTTAAAAAGGCCAAGGTCTCCCACTTCATCCAGGACTTTCTCCAGTCATCTTGATCTACATCTGGCCACTAGATCCAGGTGGCTTTAGATGAGAAAGTAAGACAGGGGAACTCGCATAGCTCTCCCTCAATTAAATCTAATGGGAGAGAAAAGTCATGGGATGCTTTAGCTGCAAATTAGGTGGAATGGCCCCTTGTTCATTAGGATGAAGCAACAGAGAAGGGGATAGTGCCTTTTCTTCAATGTCATTTCCACTAAAAAATTCATGTTTGTGATATTGAACAATGTATGAGTAGTGCTTTGCAAATTAAGCCATCTGTGAAGATATGACTTTATTATTGCTATGTAACACCATAGAGATGTAGGAAATAATTAAATCTGCTTTTATGGGATAGTCTAAGTATATTTGTTAAGTAAATATGCTCTTGACCCTGTGAACAAGCTAAGTAAAGGTACATGAAAGTTCACCTATCAGAAGTGATAATTAATGATAATGATGAGGTATTGGATGTATTAAGAAGAATCTACAGGGAACCATTCAATTTGCTACAATAATAGACGATTATTAGTGATCTGAATGAGGCTATTTCAAACACTAATTTTACAGATGATGCTAAATTGATTTTCAGATGTTGTTGCTCTTGATTGCCTGTGTATGTGGGAGGAAGGGTTATTCTAGTATTCTAGTATTTGTGGATTCAATTAGAATTAAGAATCATTCTTATTTAAATGGTCTGGATATTTATATGTATTTATAAAGTACTTCCTAACAAAAGCTCTATAAGGTACAAATATTAGAAACAAACAAACAAACAAACCTCTAGCCTCCAAGAATTTACATGACTTGATTATAGTCAATCATCTAGTGAATTTAAGGCAGAATTGGAACCCAAGTCTTCTATTTGAGAAAGCTGGTTTTCCACATTGCTTTAAAGGAAGCCAGCTCTTTTCTCATCCCTCCCTCCTCACTTCCTGCTTTTCCCCCTTTGATTAAGACAATTTAAAAGTACTGAAGTTGACTGAATGGAATTTATAATGATTACAATCCTTCCTGTGCTCTATGAAGGGTTAGTGATTCTTATCTTTAGATTGACTCATTGAATAATCAACCTTTGAATTTAAATCAACCATAACAAAACTCAGCTACTCAAGAAACTTAATGAAAGCTTTCTTCTGGTGGCTTAAGTCTTATGTCTGCTTCATGGATAATCAAATGTTTAAGATTAATTTTTTAAAATGATAATTTCAGTTACTTTTAATGTAATAGAACATCATCAAAAAAAGCAAACTGAAAATGAGATCTATACTTTGTTTCAGTGTTTTAAACATTTACCCATACAACTAACTGCTCAATGGCAGTAAAAGAAGATCTCATATATGTTTTCCAAGCATCTGTGATACATCAGAACTACAAAAAATTGCAATTAAAAATCATTTTAAAGTTATGAGCTTTTCTTTAAGTATTTTGTTTCTAAATGTCATTGGTAGTTTTGTTCTTTTGAGATTTATTTTAGTTTAATACTGATTTATTTTTTTTAATAATTATATTTTTATTATTATATTATATATAAGTTTTTATTGACAGAACCCATGCCTGGGTAATTTTTTTTTTTTACAACATTATCCCCTTCACTCACTTTTGTTCTGACTTTTTCCCTCCCTCCCTCCATCCCCTCCCCCAGATGGCAAGCAGTCCTATACATATTAAAATATCTCACAGTATATCCTAGATAAAATATATGTGTGCAGAACCGAACATTTCTCTTGTTGCACAGGAAGAATTGGATTCAGAGGGTAGAAATAACCCGGGAAGAAAAACCAAAATGCAAACAGTTTATATTCATTTCCCAGTGTTCTTTCTCTGGGTGTAGCTGCTTCTGTCCATCATTGATCAATTGAAACAAAGATCTTTTTTTTGTCGAAAAAATCCACCTCCATCATAATACATCCTCAAACTGTATTGTTGTTGAAATATATAATGATCTCCCGGTCCTGCTCATTTCACTCAGCATCAGTTGATGTAAGTCTCTCCAGGCCTTTCTAAAATCATCCTGCTGGTCATTTCTTATATTATGGAATAATATTCCATAACATTCATATACCATAATTTACCCAACCATTCTCCAATTGATGGGCATCCATTCATTTTCCAGTTTCTAGCCACTACAAACAGGGCTGCCACAAACATTTTGGCACATACAGGTCCCTCTCCCTTCTTTAGTGTCTCTTTGGGGTATAAGCCCAGTAGTAACACTGCTGGATCAAAGGGTATGCACAGTTTGATCACTTTTGGGGCATAATTCCAGATTGCTCTCCAGAATGGTTGGATTCATTCACAACTCCACCAACAATGCATCAGTGTCCCAGTTTTCCCACATCCCCTCCAACATTCATCATTATTTTTTCCTGTCATCTTAGCCAATCTGACAGGTGTGTAGTGGTATCTCAGAGTTGTCTTAATTTACATTTCTCTGATCAATAGTGATTTGGAACACTCTTTCATATGAGTGGTAATAGTTTTAATTTCATCATCTGAAAATTGTCTTTTCACATCCTTTGACCACTTCTCAATTGGAGAATGGCTTGATTTCTTATAAATTAGAGTCAATTCTCTATATATTTTGGAAATGAGGTCTTTATCAGAACTTTAATTGTGAAAATGTTTTCCCAGTTTGTTGCTTCCCTTCTAATCTTGTTTGCATTAGTTTTGTTTGTACAAAGGCTTTTTAATTGATATAATCAAAATCTTCTATTTTGTGATCAATAATGATCTCTAGTTCATCTTTGGTCACAAATATCTTTCTCCTCCACAAGTCTGAAAAGTAAACTATCCTATGTTCCTCTAATTTATTTATAATCTCGTTCTTTAGGCCTAAATCATGGACCCATTTTGATCTTATCTTAGTGTACGGTGTTAAGTGTGGGTCGATGCCTAATTTCTGCCATACTAATTTCCAGTTTTCCCAGCATTGTTTGTCAAATAATGAATTCTTGTCCCAAAAGTTGGGATCTTTGGGTTTGTCAAACACTAGACTGCTATAGTTGACTATTTTGTCTTGTGAACCTAACCTATTCCACTTATCAACTAATCTATTTCTTAGCCAATACCAAATAGTTTTGGTGACTGCTGTTTTATAATATAATTTTAGGTCTGGTACAGCTAGGCCACCTTCATTTGATTTTTTTTCATTAATTCCCTTGAGATTCTCGACCTTTTGTTCTTCCATATGAATTTTGTTGTTATTTTTTCTAGATCATTAAAATATTTTCTTGGGATTCTGATTGGTATAGCACTAAATAAATAGATTAGTTTAGGGAGCATTGTCATCTTTATTATATTTGCTCAGCCTATCCAAGAGCACTTAATATTTTTCCAATTATTTAAATCTGACTTTATTTGTGTGGAAAGCTTTTTGTAATTTTGCTCATATAATTCCTGACTTTCCTTTGATAGATAGATTCCCAAATATTTTATGCTATCGACAGTTTTAATACTAATTTGTAAAAAAACCAAACAAACAAACATGTAGAATCCTTATTTTTACCTTTATTGTACATTATGATTCACAATTTAATATATTTATTAAGAACATAAATAAAAAAGTATCATATTAGTAGCTCCAGCAACAACATGATTTTGAAACTATAATAACTACAATATTCTATTTTCAATATTCAAAATCATTCCATACCATCCTATAGAGAAGAAGCTTGGTACACTACCAAGCACAATATCTACTACAGTTAGGGGTCCTATGTTAGAAGCCAGACTTTTATACTTACTTTATTTGTGACCTTAGTGAAGTCAACCTCAGTGAGTCTAGATTTTCTCTCCTGTGAAATGAGGAAACTGGAATTTATGCTCTTTATTATCTTTCTAACTCGAAAACTCTTAAGTTTATACATGTTTTAATAGGAATGTGGAACACTTTCATCAAGTATTAATTGAATAGAATTAGATTGATTCATCACCTGGAAAGGTAATCGCAAGCAACTGATACTCTAGTAATATTTTCCAAAATTTACCACAATTATATAGGAAAAAAATTGCTCCAAAACAACTAAGCAGTATTTCACAAGAGAGCTGCCCTAATTAATTGATATTTTATAGTTCTTTGAAGATTAAATATGTGTGAGTATGTGATTTTTGAATCATAAAATTATCCTTTCCTTAAATGACATTTGGGTTAGAATTATAATGAATTTAAAATAATGTCATTTCTATTTTTAGAATATAAGAAAGTGTCACAATCCCTTGTCTATATAATAATTCTATGTGATACATTTTCATCTATCTTATCTTATCTATCTATCTATCTATCTATCTATCTAATTTGTATGGTTTTCTTCTAGCAGAGGTGTGTGACAGGCAAAAATAATCAATAGTGCTGTATCATAGAAAACTGAATTTAGAGCCAGAAGAAAATAAAAGGTTGCAAATGCCAGTTCTGCCATTTACTACCTCCATGACCTTGAACAAGAATGAACTTCAATTTTTCTCTTCTGTTAAAATTAGGTAGTTGAATTGGATAGCTAAAAATTTCTTCCATCTGTAAAGCTATATTTCTATGATTTTAAGATAATCATTCAATTGAACAGTACTGAAGCAAGTTCCTAGAGGCCATAAGGAGAAAAATGTAAGACTCCGAAAGCTAGAATAAGTAAATCTTTGAGTGGAGTTAGGAAGACTTGAATTCAAGTGTGGTCTCTAGACCCTTAGCTCTGTGACCCCTAACAAACTTACTTCACCCTGTTTGTTATAGTTTTCTCATCTATAAAATGAACTGGAAAATTATCTTTGCCAGGGAAATTCCAAATAAGGTCAGGAAGAATTGGACAGGACTGAAAGGACTGAACAACAACAATAATTGGTAGCAAAAGCCATCTAATCTTAAGGCTCAATTCACCAACAGTAGATGATTCAGCCTTCCCTTGAAGCAAGGGAGTACTCACTACTTTAAGCCTTCTCTACTTTTTTAGGAATTCTAAGGGCTTAAAGATTTTGTTTTGAGTTTGGATTTTGTATGTGTGTTTGTTTTTTCCTGTATATCAATCCTAAAACTGCCTCTGTAAAACTACTGATTGCTTTTTACTCTGAATCAGGACACTATAAAAATTTCACTACTGTAGAAGTTAGAATAAAATTCTTCTACTGCTATTGAAATTGAGAAAAGCTTTTAACCCATTGAGATTTTTTTTTTGCTTGTTAATTTTTATTAATTTCCGTTCTGTTCAGCTTGGAGGGGATAAGGATAAAACACTCAGTTTGGTAACACAGAATCTTAGCATCTGTTTACCTCCTTTATACCACTCCTTTCCACATCCAAGAGTCTCTAGAATTAAATTACTGCTCCAGGCACTTGAATTTCTTTTATTTCTTATCTCCCATTTATTTTCATATACATTTATTATATCTTGCTTTTGTTCTCTATCTCTCATTGAAAAATACAATTTTTAAAACTGAGAACACATGTCAATAATAATATGGCTCTGTCTAAAATCCTTCAAAGTTATTCTTTGTAACATTGTCATTATATATGTTCATTTTTAAATTTTTCTTAAAGATTGTTATCTTTTTAGTAGTTGGCAACCTTGATTAAGTGCTCTATGTGTTTTGAGCTAGAGTTATTTCCCTAACTAGTTCCAAGTCAGCTTCCTAGGCCATGCCCAATGAACCTACAGATTTTTTTTTTTCATATCTTCACTTTCTTTCCAAAGGAACTACCTCAGTTGAGGTTTCTGATCTCTGAACTTTGTAGCTGTGGAAATATTTTGATTTATTTCCTTGTGGAACAAGTCAAGAATCTGGCATCCTCTACTGATCCCCACAGTGATGAGTGATCCCATGTTAAATGGGATACTTTGAAGTGCTCAGACATTTGTAGATGCTGTTTCTGTGCTGGTTAGAAAAGCCCTTGATTTTTGTTAAGGTTAAAGTTATACCTGTATATTGGTATGTGTGTATATACATGCATGTATGTACATGTACACACATGTATACACATACATATATATTATGTTAACACACGTATGAAATTTTCCTATGTTCCCTAAATGGCATATCGTATACTTAGCTACCCTGAATGAATGAGATATCTGAACTTCTAGCAGCTCAATGATAATTAAAATAGTCACAAAGAAATTTCACCATACCATGTGGCATTTCTAAATACAAAATTGAGTTTTTGCAATAATGGAGAGAGTATTAGACTTGGATTGAGGAAGTCTTGAGATCAGGTGTTAATTCTCCAACTAAATTTTGTAAACTTGAGCCAGTTGATTCATTTCTCAGACTCTATTTATGTTTCTATATCTGTAAAATGAGGAGGAGGTAGGATAAAATACCTTCTGAGTTCCTTTCCATATCTAAATCTATGATCCTATGTTTTCTGGTTATGTTCAGCAAAATATCTAGCAAAGGAAGATGGGTGAAATAGAAAAGATGTCTTAGGAATCTTAATGACTGTAAATGAATTTTGGAGAGAAGAGGCAAAGAAATAGAATGTAGCTGGAACATGTACTTTTTTTTCTTAATGTACTTTTTCCTTTTCTTTTTTATTATTTTTTTCTTTTTTCCTCCCTTTTTTTTCTTTTTCTTTAATTTAAAAATTGCTTTATTTATCTTGAGAAAATTTCTTCTATATGAAGAATAAACATCTCTTTAAAAAGATAGGGAGGAGTACTGGACATCTGGTTTCCTTGGCATAGGGAATTACTAGAGGAAGATACAACTGATAGATAGTCTTAGAAAACTGTATCTAGATGGAAGTGACTTGTCGAGGGCAGGAGATACTATGTGTCAGAAATCTTCTAGGCCATATTCTTATTATATTATATTTTTTATTTTATTATTTCCTTAAAGAATTTTTATTTGATAAGTCCATATTCTGTTCTTAGCCTAGCCATAATAGGGGGCATGTTCTGCGATCACATGCAGCTTAGTTTTACTGATGATGTACTTCAAAATTGAACAAAATTCCATTTTACTATAGGAACTCTTATTCCAACAACGCTCATTAAGCTAGTTAGAACAGTCCTCTGCATCCAGATTATGCCCTCTAAACTGACCCCCTACACATTTCACAGTAGAGCTCAAAACTCAATCTTCTTAAAGTAAGCTGGGGAAAAAACAAACAAACAAACAAACAAAAAAAAAAAACAGGAAAACACACACACAGAGACATGAAATAGGAAAAAAAAATATGGTTACAAATTTCCAAGGGGAAAAAAAAACAGAAACTAATTTTGTCTTGAAGTTAATGTAAAATAAGAGGAAGAAATTCAATAAAAAAAAGTACTAGTCAGTCATTTCTAATGGAAATACTAATTGGTACAAATTTATTGAGCTCCATAGGAGAACTAAAATAATATGGAAAACTACACGGCAATTTTGAATAAATGCTACATATGAAACATCTTTAATGACTTTTGAGACGTAAACAGACTACAAAGTCTTTTCTTTTGCATTTTACCTTTCCATTGCTACTATTCTATCTTGTAGCCACATTTATTAGATTCATTAATCCACTAATAGAACACTTTTATAGCAGAGGTTTTTTTTAAGTATATGATTTGCTATTTTCTTGGGGACATTAATACGAGGCTCAAATATGAATATAGGTAGGACTTTGTATTGGAATCTCTCTTTTGAGGCTGGAGTTGCTTGTTTTGTTTTGTTTTTAACAATGCTGAATAAAGGAAAGTTGTCCTGTCACTTGGACACTGGTGACTGCAGGAGGATCATTAATGCTTATTCTACCAGGGCTGGCATTGAGCTGAGCCCTGGGGAGTCTTTTATAGCAGAAAATAATGAGGTGGGGAGGATAGTAAATTCACTATCATTCTTTCAGCATAACAGAATGATATGACCTGGCTTGTCGACATCTCTCTGTGGCACTGTTCCAGGAAAATAAGGTTCAGTTTGGATCCTGAACATTAGTTTGTGCTGTAATATAATAAGTTGATAGTCATCCTTGTATAATAGTATATTACAAACCAAAGTAACTTTCTTTTTATCCATTTTATTATTGTTATTGTTTCATAAGGGTGTATTAAATTTAAATTTGATTGTTCTGGGATTAGGGTAATTTTTAATGTATTTTTTTTTCCTTCTGTTCTATCTCCTGCCTTGATGGCTAACAATTTTCTTATAAAACTAGAGGCACTTTGGGATTTAGGAACACATTTTTGTTTGTTTGTTTGTTTTTTATTAAAGCTTTTTATTTTTCAAAACATATGCATTTTTCAACATTAGCCCTTGCAAAATCCTGTGTTGCAATCCCCCCCCCCCTTTTCCTCCACACCCTCCCCTAAATGGCAAGTAGTCCAATATATGTTAAACATGGTAGAAACATATGTTAAATCCAATATATGTATATATATATTTATAAATCATCATGCCACACAAGAAAATAAGAGAAGCAAAATAAAATGCTAACAAACAACAGCAAAAAGAGTGAGAATGCTATGTTGTGGTCCACACTCAGTTCCTATGGTTCTCTCTCTGGGTATAGATGGCTCTCTTCATCATTGCACAATTGGAACTGGTTTGAATCATCTCATTGTTGAAGAGAGCCATGTCCATCAGAATTGATCATCATATAATCTTGTTGTTGCCATGTATAATGATCTCCTGGTTCTGCTCATTTCACTAGGGATATGTATTTTTTGCTTAGTGAGTTAATGTTTGGGAACTACCATCTCTGTAGGAGGCATCCATAGGAACTTTTCTTTCTTTCCTCCCTGATTCCCTGTTTGGGATTGTCTTCCCTCCTATTGCTGACTGAGATCTCCAACTCCAGCCTCTCTTTTTTCATTTATCAGTTTGGCATTTTAAAAAGTTCCAGAGACATAATGTCTGGGTAGTTTAATAATTTTATTAATAATAAGGCTAGCATATTTATTAATAAAATGGTTGTCATTTGATCATTTCTCTTAGACCAAAGACCCTTCAGGGTGGTGGGTTCACAGTTTATATGGTCTTGGAAGAGTAGATGTTCTTCAGAGTGGCAATTGACTCTGGTTAACAATTAATAAGAAATGAATATTACAATGAGAGGGTGGCCTATGTAACAATAAGGTTTTCGAGGTATGTAACATTATCCCATAAGAGACTAATTCCAAATCACAAGTCTGACAAAAGGGAGTATCCATATTTTCCCAGATCTGTCTAGGCAAACCACAACAAGCCCAAACTTAAAATTTCTTTTATTGTCTGATTAGGTCTTGGCTAACTCTCTGCTTAAGATTTTCCACACTGATTAATTTTTGGTTGATGAAGTACAAAAAGGGGAAAAAATCTCAGTCCTAATTCAATAATTAGTTATTAATAAGAGAGAAAAAAATCTTGCATCAGTATAGGTACAGAGTAAAATCTTCAAACAGGTGATGACCATTGTTGAAGGGGAGAATGTGTTTTTTTTTTTTTTTCATTCATCCATTCCCTTCATCCCCTACACCTACTCTAGAAGACTGGGGCTCCTTTTAAAATTACAAAGGACAGTTACTGAGCTAGAATGTTGTTCTGAAATGTAGATTGTCACCTGGCATGGTCCATAGACAGCCCATTATTTTATTAGCTTTCTAAATAGAAAAAGTCAAGAGGTCAGTGGAATTGCAAAATGATCAATCTGGATTTAGGAGAACAATCTGGAATTATATTCAAAGAACTGTTAAGTTACCTATGCCTTTTGACCTAGAAATATCACTACTTGGTGGTATATGATTGTGATGGAATACTATTGAGCTTAATATTATTAAAATGATAAGCTCAATGATTTTAGTAAAACATGTGGCATGATATAATGAAGAAGAAAATGAGCAGAACCAAGAAAATATTGCATTTAGTAATAATAATACAGTTTTAAGATGAAATTTAAACTGTTATTTTGACTATTATAAGCACCCAAATTAACTATAAAGGACATATAGAGAAAGATATTATCTCCATCCAGAAAAGTAACTGATAAATATAACTAAGTATAGAATATTTTTTCATACACACATGTGTTTGCATGTATATATTTATATATTTTGTTTTTTATGGACATGTTTGTTTTATTCCATAAATTAAAAATCAACAGTTTTTTAAAACAAAATAATACATAGACTGGGTCTGTTATTTCCTTGTTATAAGGAATTCTCAGGGGAGGAATTTCCTTAATCAATGCCAGTCAGCACTTTATCTACAACATATAGGCTTAATATGTTTCCTAGGGAGCACTCAAAGAGCTAAGACTTTACTGGGTTATAAAGCCATTTCGTATCAGTTACTGGAGGGACAGGAACTCAAGTCTTCCTCATTCTGAGTCAATCTAGCTCTCTTCTATTCTATGCTGCCTCATACAAATGTACCTCATTCAACTGGTTACTATGGAGAGGGGATGATTATGATTCTTTGGGAAGGGGGATGATTCTGATTCTGTGAGGTGCTTGGTATAGAAAATAACAAATCAGTTTATTTTCTCATAGGAATATTTTCTTATGAAATGATTAAGATCAATTATTGCAGTACTGTGCTTCAATTCAAATTCACTAAAACCTATATTAAGCAGCTCGTGTTTAATTTTCTGAGAGTATTGATACAGACTGTGAGTCTCAGATGTTAAAACTCCTTTTACTAACACATTTTCACATCTTTCCTGCGATTTAAGACCTTAGAAAACTGCCTCAAACACCAAGAGTACAAATACCATAAGACATATTGGCTGATTTCAAAAGATTTACATTACAATTTGGAGGAAAGGAAGTAAATATTTATATCAGATCTTTTATGTGTTAAACCCCAAGTTAAGTACTTTACAGATATCTCATTTAATCTTTCCAACAGCCTTGGAGGAGATGCTATTAATATTCCCATTTTACAGTTGAGGAAACAGGCAAAAGGATACATGACCAGAGTCACAAAGCTAATAAATATGTGAGGCTGCATTTGAAATCAGCTCTTCCTGCTTCCAAATCCAGCCCAGCATACTATTTCCAGTGAGATGTAATTGCCTAATTGGGAGGGGGAGACATATAAACAATTATGAGGCAATAGGTAGTAAAAGTTTAAAGGGAAGCTTGGTCTACTAGAAAGAATCTAAGATTTGGAGCAAGAAGATGGGCTTGAATCCCAGATTTCTACTTGAGATTATGTGACCTTGCCAAGTAATTTGACTTCCCTGAGTCTCAGTTTTATCATCTGAAAAATGAAAGAGTTGGACCTTGGATGAGTGAATTCTAAGGCTCCTCACAAGCTTTACAATTCTATGAATGCTATAAACAAAGAGCTGTGAAAAATGTAAAGAAGAGAAAACTTAAAAGTAAGTTGCTGAACACAGTGTGAATGTGAGTGTATTAAAATCCTCACTACATCTCTGCCCATGAGAATATAGAATTTGGTGTTGTGGATAGGATTTGGTACCTTAGAGGTCAAACAGCCTAGCGAGGAACAATGGCTTACTGTCACTTAGCCCTTGGCAGGGTAAAAAAATTTACAAACTTCAATTCAGTACATTTCTAGCTACACTATACTTTCTTATAGAAAAAAGTATTTTTGGACTGACCTGTTAATCTAACCATTATTTATAATATTATTTTTAACTCACTTGAAGAATAAAAGAACTTAATTAAAAATAAACTTTTAGGATGCAAGCTCTTATGAATTGGAAGCTCCTATACATTACTACATATACAGCTATGACTGAGTTTACTATGCTTTACTAATTGTATTATATTCATATGAATCAATCATGCTAAGCTAAATGGAAAATCACTTTACCTTTGCTTCTTTAATATGTATGAAAAATTGATGTTTAAGGTTATAATGTAATGCTTGTGACACTGACTGAACATTGTAGAGCAGTTTTCATGATCTACTCTTTTATTTTTTCCTCCTACATTAGGAAAACTCACTATAATTTCCTTCAGAGTAATTTTAGATGACCTACTTCAAATATATATGCAATATACTTTTACTTGAAACCAGTGTTAAGGATCATCACCTGAGAATTTCAAGGTTAAAATATATATACAACATCTTTTTTTACTTGACATCAAGGTTAAAGAGCATCACTTGAGAATTTCAAGGTTAAAATATACATACAATATCTTTTTACTTGACATCAAGGTTAAAGAGCATCACCTGAGAATTCCAAGGTTAAAATATGTATAAACCTATATACAGATCTATAACTCTATCTAGATATATGTATATATGTAAACATATATATGTATATATACAGTGATGATCAACTGTGAAAGACTTGTTTCTTCTCAATAGTTCAGTGATACAAAGCAATCCCAATAGACTTTGGACAGAAAATGCCAACTGCATCCAGAAAAAGAACTAAGGAGACTGAATGTAAACCAACACATGTTCACTTCTTTTTTCTGTTTTTTTATCTCTCCCATGGTTTTTCTCTTTTGCTCTGATTTTCTCTCCCAACCTGATTCATAAAGCAATGTGTATTAAAAATAAACTTACTACAATTAAAATACACAGACACAAAATCTTTTTACTTGACACCAAGGTTAAGGATCATCACCTGAGAATTTTAAGGTTACTACCTTTCATATGGAATAGATTGGACCAGATGGAGGCCCCCTTTTGAGTTATTATTAGTGTTTTTTTATGTTTTTTTAAACTGTTCTTTGTGTTGTATTGAGAATTTATTCTTTAAAAGTAGTTTTGATCAACTTTGGTAATTCTGAAAGCCCTGTTAAGTATTTGATATTGACCAAATACTTGTCTGGTGCTTAAATTGATGCTTTTTTATGGGTTCTCACTCATATGTAAGGTATAAAACATGCAAGATTTTCAATGTTTGGGGAAATCTGAAGATCACAGAACAATCACTGAATCTGGTGTCTTTCTTTTTTATTTTAGAAATCTCTACCACAGGGCCCATGGGCCTGGGAAGCACGACCACCACCAGTACCACCTTGAGAATCACCACTGGCAGCCCAGGGAGGAGTACCACAACATCAGCACCAGGGAGAAGGAACCGAAGCACCAGTACCCCCTCCCCAGCAGCAGCAGCCCCAGATGAAATCACCACACACCTTCCACCTGCTTCCTCTCAGCTCCCAGCTCTGGAAGAGAGCTGTGATGCTGTGGAAGCTCGGGAAATCATGTGGTTTAAGACCCGTCAAGGGCAGATGGCAAAGCAGCCATGCCCTGCGGGGACAGTAGGTGAGTCCTTTAGAAGGACCTAATTTACGGGCCTCACATTCTCTTACTTTGGCTCAGTTGTCAAATATTCCTTTAGGCTGGTTCAGTAATGCAGATAGAGTAATTTCAAAGGGTAGTTGATTAATTATTAAGTCTGATAAATTAAGCTTAACATAATATCCTGACTAAGCTGTGCAGTCTTGTCCAAAATGCCAAAGATTAGAATTTGGTTAGCATGAGGTGCTGTGAATAAATAGTTTAGGGAATAGGGATGACAAACTTGGACAAAGCATTGCAAGACATTTTACATCTAGTTGCAAGTCATTTTGGACTTATTTAAAGCTATCAAGTAAACTGTGAAAATTATTGAGAAAAGGCCCTACAAAGGACAAACATGTGTCAAGGGATAGATAAGAATTAAACAGTCTTTTTCTCAGCTTTTATTTGTGTGATTCATAATATTCCTCAGGGGAGCCATACATTGTGATTTTAATTTTTTTTTTAAACAAGAAATGTTCTAACCTTATCACAGTGTGATTGGACTCTAGTGAACTTTTTTCCCCCCATTTTGATCTACTGCATTTTGTTTGTATTATTTCATCATTATTTAATCAGTTAGTAATTAATCAGACATTAGAATGGCAGTATACCATTGCCCTTACTTGGGATTTATGTTCCCAGATTATAGAAATGAAATCAAACTTTAGCCAGGTTCTTCTGATATTTCTTGTAACTGAAATTATTCATATAAGGTCTTTCCTGGATTTGTGTTAAACTTATTTCTATGAAATTTTTGACATAGTAAAAGATATTTTCAAAACGATGTTATGAAGAGTCTATTTCCTCTTCTTCCTCCTCATAATTATTATTATATTGATGGATTATAGTAGTCCTGTTAATATAAAGTCTCTAAATAAGTAAAAATCTATAGAAAAGCAAACATTTATTTCATTATATTTACTTTTAATAATATTTTGTTTATAGATATAAATATAATAAATAAAATATAAATATATATGTTTATGAATATAAAATAAAGATATAAAGATATCTATAGATATAAATATAATAAATGAACATATATAAATAAATATCTCTATATAAATAAGAAAATAACATTTGACAAAATCTATTATGTCCTCCAAAAAAGGTGGAAATATGTGGGCCTGATGATACTCTAATTAAAGGGAGGGATCTTAATTATCTTTGTATCTTTCTGGTGTCTAGCACAGTAATTTGCATGTATTAGTAAGTTATTGTTAAATGAATAAGTGGATAAATGAATTCCTAACTCATTTGTATTCAGAAGTGTTTGGACAACTATAGCCAAAGAATGTTGATTAATTTGTGATATTTTTGATTATGGGGGAAAAAAAGAAAGGATACAACTTTAAAGTCTGTCATCCTACAATGTATCTCTTATTCGCATGAGATAAAGAGGTAGAGTGAAAAGTGTGATCAACTTAAATTTGGAAAGACCTGGCTTCATACCTTACTTCAGATACTGATTAACTTTGTTAACTTAAACAAGTCAGTCACTTAACTTCTCTCAGTGTTTAGACAATAAGAATAATTGGATAATGGGGATAATGATAACTCCACTTTCATATAGTTGCTTTGAACACCAATGAGATAATATATGTAAAGTGCATTGCAAATCTCAAAACACCATGGCCATGTAAGTTATTATTATCATTATCATACTGATTATAATAATTGTTATTATTAAGTTCAAAGCACACAAGAAACTTTGATAGGACAACAGAAATAATTTTATTCACTGATCATATAATTATAAAGTGGAACTCAAAGCATGGTTATATACCTTTGTCAAGTGATTTTGCCACTGTTATTCCCTTCTCACGTCTGCTCGATAAAATCTGAAACTTCCTTTAAAGGGGAAGAGCTCAGTGTTACCACTTATATGACCCCTTTCCTCATTCTTATCTCCACCTGTTATTCTTCTAGAACTTTTGATATTATTTTGAATTTGTTTTCATTTTTACCCATTTGGTATTTATTTATTTATTTGCATTCATATATGTGCTTTGTATTTATTTACACATCCATTCACACCCCCAATCCTTATCCCCATTCCATGCAATGTAATCCCCTGAAAGTAACTTTTTTTTAATAACAGGAGATTAATAAATATTCATTTAAATGAACATCCACCATAAACTCCAAAAGGAGAAATTCCTTAAAGATAGACTCTACATCTTTGTTTTTCTAGATCAATTTGTACTGATTGACCAAGCCCTAGAAACCTAAATAAGGCTAACTAGGAATAATGTGTGTGTGTGTGTGTGTGTGTGTGTGTGTGTGTGTATGTGTGTGTTTTTAAACAAAGATCCATATAGAAACATCCAAATAAAGAGTACATATTACCTAGATAATCCATTGAGATGGTCATGAGTAAATGTATCTTAGATATTGTAGATGAAGAATGATGTGTTTAGAATGGAAAGAAGGAAGACAGCAGAAAACATTAAATTTGTAAAATTATGGCATGCTTTCAATGAATTCAAGTTCCTCTTTGAAACAAAAGCCTTAAAAAATCGATTATGATTGCTGTTCATACATTATCCACAATTCCTAGGTATGCCAAAGTGCAATGAAGAAATGTTTGGTGTGTTATGCTGTAGCATATTTCTAATGATTAATCATAGACAAGAAACAGTATAAAAAGTATCATCAGTTATATGTGATTGGAAAACAAAGTAGGCTGGGCACTTAGGACAAAGAATATTTATTAGTTGAACAGCTTGCATACACTACTGATATCAATATCTTATTGAGTTCTACAGGCAGAATATTAGTGGATATACCAACTTTGGATAATTTATTGGACAGAATATATTCATTCAGTACAGGAAAGAGTCTACTCAAGGCTTTTGGGAAATGGAGTGTGCTATCTCATTAGATAATGAATTATCTGTCATTAAAAATGTTAAAGAAACTCAATGACCATTTTTCCAGAACACACTGAAAGGACTTGTGAACTAGCTGCAGGATTAGATTTAGGTAATTCCTAAACTCCCTTTACTTTGAAATTCAGGATTCTGAGATTTGACAGTAAAACAAAATGTTTTCAAAAATAAATGCATAATAATGTTCTACTTGTTGAAATTTTCAGAAAATAACTTTCCTTTCTATATTAGATCACTTTCTAAAAGGGGGAAGAAATCCTTTGTTCAAAATATGAATATCATTCTTTAAGTTCTAACTTAAACATTTAGTGCAGTGAGATAATTCAAAGCTCAAAAGCACCATTATTAATATATAATGAAAAAGTAAATACAAATTCACATTTCTGTTAAAATTGTAGGTGTTTCTACCTTCCTTTGCTTGGCCCCTGATGGAGTTTGGGATCCTCAAGGACCAGATCTCAGCAACTGTTCTTCTCCTTGGGTCAATCACATAACACAGAAGGTAACTCTTTGCTAACTCTGATACATCATTGTGAATTACAAATGCTGAAAAAAAATCAAGGAATTTTTAAAAATCAAAATCATTTTCTTCCTATTTCCCTAATTGCACATATAGGTTGGTTGTATTGGGAGAATGAGAGGGAGGTCCTCAATAATTAATAACATGCCCAAGAGATTTCCTGATATCTTTTTTGAGATACCTGTTCTCTTTAAAGTTATATGATGCTCCCTGTTGATACTCTACTATCTTAACTTCAATAATGTTATGTATTATAATCTATAATTATAAATAATATTCTTTTAAAGTCATGTCAGCAAGCATTAATTAAGTACTTCTTATTTGTCAGAAAAGTATGCTCAATACTAGAGATACAAAAAAAAATTTAGTTCTGTTCTCAAGGAATTCACATTCTAATAGGGAAGACAAATATAAATACAATGAACAAAGTATATCTAAAATAACTTGGAGATAATCTTGAAGGGGAGACATAAGGATTAAGAAAGACCTTGAAAGGCTTCTTATAAAAGGTGCAATTTTATGTGCGACTTGAAGGAAATCGGGGAGGAACAAATCCTAAAATAAGGAAGTAAAATATTGTAGTAATAAGGGATAGCCAATGAAAATGCATAGAATCTGAAGATAGAATATTTTGTTCAAGGATTAGTAAGGAAGCCAGAGTTTGTAGAGTTGTAGAAGGCCATAAGGTATAAAAGGACTGAGATGGTAAGAAGGGGCTTGGTTATGATGGGCTTTGAAAGTTAAACAAAGGATTTCATATTGGATGGTAGAGGTCAATAACAATGACTACAATTACAATAATATGCTTTCCATAGCAATAACAAGAGAGATTTTCAAACTTCCAAAATAAAAGCTTCTAGTATATGTACCTTATTCTAGTACATGTATCTTGGATAGATAGTGGATTTTTAAAAAAATTAGTTCCACTTTTGAAATTTTGTCATTTGATTAATGTTATTTAGAACCCAATTTATCAATGTTGAAAGTACATTAATGTGTGGCAATAAAATTTTGCAGACTCGATTTAACAGGATTTATTTGGTTGCAATATGTTGAACATTTTTATTATTAATGCACTATGGGACTTTGCGTTGATTTCATAACAAACAGAGACCAGATGTGCATTTATACCAAAACTGTTGTGGGATGAAGCCTTATTATAGCAATTTATGTGGCTTTATTCACTCTTAATATCAGGAGTCCTTCTATGGAAAATTAGGCTGTAGAATTTCTGAAAGATATTTTTTCCAAAAGAAATATTACAGATGATAACCTTAGAAGAAATACAGTCTTGCATTTGCCCTCCTCTCTACTTATTTTTAACTACCCTCATTCTCAGTGATATACTGTATGGTAATCAGTAAATATTCACCCCAGTAGATCATGTAGCAAATGAGCCATAACTGTCTCTTCACCCTAAATCACAAACAAGGAGTAATGGTGAGGATTGTAGTTATTTTCTTATATATATATATATATATTGATATGATACCTGTTGCTATTCAAAGCTGGTAACTCTGGTTCAATTTCAATACTAATCCTGACACGGAGATTGGCCTTTGATTTTATTACAGTATAATTCTGACCCCAGGGTGAATAATTCTTGTGGGATATGATCAGATTAATAGATCAGTAGCATATCTGGTACCATTAGCAGCTTTGCATTTTTAAAATGCTTAGCCTTTGGGTTAATAATGATTTCAGTCATCATTCACCTAGCAAACTGGGTGCTTTCTTACTGTTTTCTGAAAAATAGACTTCCAGGAAAAAAAAAATACTTAGACTTTTCTAATTAAGGAAAGGAAAGGATCATAGGACCACAAATTTAGGGCTGAAAGGAACTTGAGAAGAACAATTTCTTTATTTTACAATTAGGTACAGTGACTTATCTAAAGTCAGTAATAGAACCTAAAAGTTTTGTGTCTAAATTGATGCATTCTTGTTTCAAATTGCAACATAAAAATTGTTATAACGTAGTGACATAAAATAATGTTGCTTCATTTTTTCCTTGCTACTTTTTTGTATGTAATCTCATAGAGGAAAAATATCATCTGTTATAAAAAAACAAAGTGGGGGGTGGGGCAAACAACCACTTCCCTTTTAATCAACAGTTTGGTTTGTTCCACAAATAACACTTGGTTTTCCAAAGTTCTTTAGACCTATCAATTTCCTCCCTATTAATTTCTTATTCCAAAAAACATTTAATTTGGATTTTTCCTGATCAGAATCAAGGATCTATCAGATTTACAGATCAGAAATTCATAATGACTTTTAAATAGAGTGAATTTCTCAGCATATCATCTCAGTCAATATATTTAATTTTTTAAGACAAAATTTGAGAAATGTCAGGAACATTAGATACCAATCAAAAGTCTAATTATCTCATTCGATAGATGAGAAATCAAGAATAAAAAAAAAAGGAAAAGACAAGCTCAAGGTGACAGTTATTTGTGTTCAGTTAGTCTCTCTTTATTCTATATTTTTGTTTTTGTTTTTTTCACTGAGAATTTTTCCCCTCCTCCCTCTAACTTGACTGTGGCTTCTTTAAATACAGATGTAGTATTAATTAGTACTCTGTGATTGGCCTAATATTCTCCTTCTGGTTCACTTATGCCATAAGTACTTTATCCATTGAAATATTGCCATTCTTATTCATGTTGGAATGAAAATTTGAGTCAGGTGGATGTTTAGACAATAGCAAGTGAACTGAGATGAAACTTTTGACTGCTATCTGGGGACCTAACTTATGGTACTGATATAAACATAAATATAGATGAAATTTTCCATTCATTATTTTTGAATACTGGTTACAAGAATGAGTTTATGGACAATGATAATCCCTTGGCTGTCATTCTTTCCTCTTCCCCCCCCCCATTTACTTGCAGCATACTATTACTACTCTCCCCACTGAAACTTCTCACTTCCCTTAATGATTTGTATTTGAGCATCCTTATCAATATTGATGTTCTAATTTATTGATGTCCAAGAGTGGGGTCTTTTAAATGAAGGTATTTGGATGTAAACTTCCTTTCAATTTAGTCTATATGTTTGACTATTGAGTTCATTTATATTATATATAGGGTCAGAACATCTATTTAAAATTCCAAGGATTCATAATTTTTGTTTTTCTGGTTCGTTTTGTGAATTCAAAGAAAGGATACATTTGAATTATCTATGAAGAAGATGTATCCATTCTGTCTTTAGTACAAGAACATGCAATCTCCTTTCCTTTCATGCCACATATGCTCATGAATTTTGAAATAGTGCTGTCATTTCAGGATTTTTTTTTTTTGAGAAAGTAAAATGAGAGATGCAAAGGAAGTTAACAAATTGCAGGATAAGAGGGAACTTTGTCCTTAAATTTGCCTCATTTATTTAATGAGGCAATAATTTTGGAATAGATTGAGAATTCTGTGAAGTTTAGTGTTTGGGGAAATAACTCAATCCAATAACCACTTACTGATTATCTACTATGAACAGAACATTGTACTACATGCTGAGGTAGATGAGAAAAATAAGTAAGATAGGGTCCTTGACAAAAAATTTTGCACTATGCAAAGTTCAAAAAAGAGGTACACAGTATTGAGAATTCAGTAGAATGAAAGGACAATCTAGGGGCATCAAGTAAAGTTTTCCGGAGGAAGTACCATTAGCCTAGGGAAAGTCAGTAGAATCGTTTAAGAACCTCCCAACTATAAGAGACAAAAGCAATTTGCTGTTGATTTAATAACTTTGGCTGAGATTGATGGAAAAATAGATGTATTCTTTCAGGGAAATGGCAGGGCTGCACTTAAGTACTTTGAATAACTCCTTAATGAATTCTTTTGGCACCCAGATTAGGATTTTTATATAATAAATGTCATGAAATGTCAAAGCTTATTTCAAAGAAAATTGTTTTTGGCTCCTGTCGAGGCTTAAATATGTAAATAATATCAATCTCTGTCATAATTAGTATGCTTAACTAAAGCTTATGGTTTTACTCCTATTTTGAAAAGATTGTTTATTGAAGACCTGGTTATACTACTACTATTTAAACTAGACAGTGATTTGCCAATCTATACAAAACAAAAATGTAGATTTTTTTTCAATGCTTACTCTTTATTAGAAATAATTTTTAACAGATCTGAGTAATTGAAGTTAGAAATGAAGTCTTCTTTGAACTCTTCTGGTTGAAGAATTTATATAGATGTTCCTATTACTTACCTTTCTCTTATGTGTGTACTTCACAAATCTAATATGCAATATAAAGGAGCTGAATTTAGCCATCACTTTGATACAAAAACACTTCTAATCAAAGCAGAATTCATGACTTCAGCTGGCCGTCATTCTTCAGAATTGAAGTAAGACAGAAAGTGACATGTTTGCTGCTTGTTTTTCTCTGCTTAATGGACTTTTGGAATGTTAGCACTAGAAGAGATTTTATATCATTTAGTCTAGCCCTGTTAGTTTGTACATTCAGTCACTGGCCTCAAGGCTAAGTAAAATTTTAGTGTATGTACAGACTTAGGTGACATTCTATTTATTTACAGGGTCATTAAAAAAAATCACCTGAACATCAGTATTTCACTTTTAAGCTTAATATTATTTTCTTCTTTTTACTGTTCTATACAAAATAATTGGCTCTTAATAGACTATGAACGCTAGAAAAATATTAAGTATTAAACTGTTTTTCACTTAAAGAACTCATGTATAATATCAAACTAGTTCATGTTATTGTGATTTTTCTTCTAGGTTAGTCCGGGACAAGTGTTCTTATTGCTATTCCACACATGAGAATATTCAATGCACAGAGGGAAAATAATGATGAAGGTCTTTCTGAATTTCCTCTGAAGGATATGTAAAAAACTTATTCAAGTTTATACAACTATAATGCATAATAGTTCTCCTGAACCTAAGTTCTCCTGATTCCTAGCTAGACCAGTATAACTGTCTTATCCAGTATGCCACATTGCTTTTCCATTCTTATTTGTATTATTATGGAAAAGACTCTTTATAATATAGGTAATTTGTTTTTATAAGCACTTGTGTTATTTAACTACTTAAACAATTATATTTAACTTTTGTTAAGGGAGTTATAACTAGCTCCCCCTTACTATGATAATTCACAGATGTTTATAATAAATACTTCAGGCAAACTTTCCAAATGTATACATTTACACAGAAATTAATTAGTAATAATTTCCAGTAATTTTTCCATATTTCTTTGTTTTGCAAATCATTTTGCTTATCATGAAACTTCCTATTTAAATATAATGAAAAATGGTACTTATACTAATATTCTTGAATTTTATGTAAAGGAAAAGTAATATCTATTTTAGGTATTATGAAAAAATATCATATCTGATGTGAAATTGTACAAAGTTATCTTCCATTTAGGTGTTATCTTAACTAGGCCAATTTAGACACTTATTCACCATGCTTTACAACCTTAAAATGTGGTAGATACTTTAACTACTTAACTGCTTTGGCTAAACTAACAGTGACCAAATCAGACTTCAATTATTTTAATCCCATGCTCCAGTATTTCAGTGAATCTATGGTATAATTAATATGGGTGCATGTTTAGATGATCCAAATCCAATACTATTTATGGCCTCCCATTCTCCTTTCAGTGTTCTTGGAAGTCTATTGACTTCCACATGTTCTTTTAACATTGCATAGCACCTGGGTGATACACTGGTCATTCTACAACTTTGGATCTAATTACTTGGCTTTTTCTACAGGACACTGAGGGCCCCACACAAAGTATTCTTATAGTTTCATGGAAATAATACTGGAAAATGAGTCAGAAGGCTTAAATGTTTCACTCCAGTTCTGTTAATACTAGATATATGACTTTAGGCAAGTTACTTAATTTTTATTTGCTTCAATTTTCTCATCTGTCAAATAAGGATTATGAGTCACACCCAATTCTAGAATTGCTGACAGGATAAAATGAAGTAAAATATATAAAGCACTTCACAAAACTTAGTATTATATAAATGCTCATTATTACTGTTATGGACAAGTAGCTGGCCCAGTAAATTGAATGCTGGGATTAGGGCCCACTTCTGACCTCAGACATGTATTAGCTGTATGAGTCTGGTCAAGTCATTTAACTATATGATCATTTCTTTTTCTATAAAATGAGCTGAAGAAGAAATGGTAAACTCCTCCTGTATCTTTGTCAAGAAAATCTCAAATGGGGTTACAAAGAATCATACACGGCTGGAACAATTGAACAACAAAGGAGATGGCAAGCCACTTAAACTGACATTGACCTAGGGGACTTTCTAATACTCTTAAATTGCACACGAGTTGCTGATCTATAATAATGGAAAGAAATTTCCCAATATGAGTTTTCCTATAGAAATACAGTCATAAGTTGATTTCCTTTCTCCTTTTCCACACCAATTTTTTTTAAAGTATATGTATATGTAAACACAGAATTTTAGATTATTGTTTGTTTTTTGTTTGATTTATAGTTAAAATCCAGTTAGGAGTAGAGGCACAACTATGTCCTATGCTACCTACTTCCATCTAGAGTTTACATACTTTAGTTGGAAAAGTCACCAAAAGAAGCCTTGGAGAAGATCATGACTTGACAAAGGTAATAAATATCTTTCCACTGTTTCTTGTTTTCAAAACTGTAGTTGAAGTCTGGTGAGACAGCTGCTAACATTGCCAGGGAACTTGCTGAGCAGACCAGAAATCAGTTGAATGCTGGGGATATCACCTACTCAGTTCGTGCAATGGATCAACTGGTAGGCTTGCTGGATGTTCAACTTCGAAACTTGACTCCTGGTGGAAAAGACAGTGCTGCACGTAGTTTAAACAAGGTAAGCAGCAAGGGTAAGGATAAGAGATAGGATGGAGTTAAAGCAACTGAGTCTTTCCTTTTTGGCAAATAGTTTCTTCCAGTGTAATCAAGATGTGCCCGCTATTGTCAGTATGATTTGTAATTTAATGTATAGAAATTATATTCTTTTCATTTTGGTCAAAAAACTAAATTTTTTAAAAAAGAAAAAAATTAGATTATTATGTTTCATACTATTTTAAAGATATGTCTCTTTTTTTCCCCCACAAGATTGAACTATATTTGTTTTTACCTAATATTGGAGGATTAAATGAACATGAATAGATGTGATTTAGAATTTAGCATCATTATTGATTTTACTCATTTACCTCTCCTCCTTATTTAATATTAAAGCTAATAAGCAATATACATGACAGGTGAGCATCCAGGTCATCAAAAGCAAAAAATAATAAAAGAGAGAAGAGCAAAGAAGGAAAATGTCTTCTCTATAAACCCTGGATCAATGGTAGAGTTAAATTTGAAATAGGGCATATGAAGGTTACACATACACACACACACACACATATACATATACATGCATACATGCATGTATGTGTTTTTGTTCATAGTTATATATCCTATATTTATGTATCTCTATGTAGATATAATTCTATATTTATGTATGTGTGTATATGTATGTATGTATATATAATTCTGAGGGATTTTTTTCCTCTGAGAGACATAAAAAAATTTAGATTATTTTTCATTTTTAGTATGCTACATAATGTTGGATTTAATATTTATGAAGACTTTGCATCATTAAAATTTTTTAAAGCATGCCTAGATTTAATAGTAACACCATTATTATTTGATCATCACTCTCCAGTGGATGCCAATAAATTTATAGGTTGAAAAAGAAAGTATTCAAATTATGTTTGTAAGAAAAGATATAAAGGGCCAGGTAAATGCTAAGTATGAGAAGAAATGGAATTTTTTGAAATTACATAGTCTCAAGAGGTGAATAACAGTCTATCTGGTAAAAGTATGTCAGATTTGCTCCATTCAAATGCAGTGTGTTCACTGAATGTTGCACATGAATGAGGTGATAGAGGGAGAAACATATTAGTACCAAATTTTAGTTGCTAGAAGACAGTGACAGTCTTGCTATTTAAGAAAACAAGATATTGACAATGACAGACTTAAGTCTCTACTATGGAATTCCCAAAGATAAATTTACTCCTTTAAAATGAAAAATGGCTAAACAGACTGGTTCCTCAACTCAGTATTATTCAGTGCCATATTGAAGGAAAGGTCTCATCAAGATAGAAGGAAATAAAGATTAATTGCTCACTATAGATCAGCCACATAATTTTATGACAAATAATGTTTGTGTTGAAAAGTCAGCCTCAGAAGACAAATATTGTTAATTGTATTTGATGTATATTATTATTTGAGGCTATTCTCTATGCAGCATCAAGATTTTTTTTTGTTTCTGTTTTTAGCTTGTTTTATTATGTTTTTTGGTTTTGTTTTTTAAATAGCCATTCTTTTAATAGTACATCAAGCCACAGATATCCATGGAACCTGTGAATGCTGGAAATTTAATTTGTGTTATTACCCAGGCTGAGTTGATACTATTTAATGAATATTGCTGCCAGCAACTGTTATGATAGTATACTAAAAGTAGTCATTCGTATTAATGTTACATATCCATAACATGACTTGTTAAAGCAATACTGCTTATCTTTATTTAAAATGATGTTGATGTCTGACAATATCAGGTAAAGCTGGCAATTAATGTCACATTCTAACTGGCTCCAGCTAATCAGCTTTCCTATTCTGGATATCAAATAACGACATAACAGGCAAATTTTCATTTGTGAAGCTTTTTTTTTTTTTTTTTTTTTTTTTTTTTTTTTGCTCTCTTTGTTTCCCATTTGGCTCTTTTCAATTATATGATGTGATTTGTCATACATTAATTTGCATGATGAGCTAAATAGTTGGGATCCATGAGGTTGTTCCCATGCTTGCTGGCTTGCTCTCATTTCTTATGGTCTCAACCATTCCCTTAAGTAGTTGTATCCTATTAGGTTTGCAAAGTCAACTTAGTACAAATCAATTGTATTCAATAATGAAATCCCAGAATGTATGGAGGGAGGGAGGCCTGCAAAATGGTGATCTGAGTCACTGATCCAAATGACAGACCCTATAATTTACTTGCACTCATTCTTTCTTGCTCTATGAGCAGTTAAGAATGCATGAATTAAAGTAGGAAGAAGTACTTAGAAGACAAAAGGCATTGGAGTAGCTGCTTCTTAAAACCTGATGATTTCTTCCTTCACTAATCTGGGTTTCTCAGGGATTGGAGAAATAAGGATAGTTGAAGAAAAGAAGTAATTTACAAAGATTTTTGTTCTATTCTTTTGCTAGGTCAAATAGCATCCCTTATGTTTTTATTTTACTATTTTAAAGTTTATAAAATATAAAAAGAATTATCTTTGATCTCCTGTAAAGAAAAATATAAAATCTCTGTGCCCCAAATATACTTCTTAGCAAACAAAATTTCTAAAGTCATGTATAATTATCTTTTCTGGGAGGAGGGATTCAAAGGAATGATGATAAATGCATTATCAGATCAAGAAATCACAAGTTTTTCAATCTGAAATGGCTTGTTCCTTCGTATTTATCCTCATGATGATGTCATAACTGAAAATCCATTTTGCCTCTGTAAACTTTTCATTTGACATACACACAAAATATATAGTTTTCATGCAGAATGGGTTACCTGTATGAACTTATAGTTGGTATACATCTTATACATATTTCATAGGATAAACATAAACCATCTGAGAAGAGGGCTTCAAACATTTGACATAATCTGTTTCACTTTGTCTTCATTTCTTCTCTGTAATTCACAACTAACCCTGTTATGTAATATATAACTCCAATCTAATAACAAGCACTTATTTTATTAAGTCCTACTAATATTTAATTGCAAGATTTCTTGACATAACTAATAGCTTGTTATCATTCAGCTTCCATTATTTTGAAAGGATTCTTGGGCCGCCATTTGCTAAGTCATTGCTGTATTTTGTTGCTGCTTAGCTGTCATACTCTTTTAGAAAATAGTTCACAAATAAATTTTGTGTAGATGTGTTCTTTTTAAATTTTTTCTTGGGTTCTTCTGTCACTAACTTATTTTTTCTATTCTGTGTTTAACCTGCTGTCTTTATGGAATCAGCTTCAGAAAAGAGAGCGCTCTTGCAGAGCCTATGTCCAGGTACTTTCAGTGTTTTTATAAATGTGTTAAATTGTTGAATTGTTTGTGGTGTTAGTATTGTGTATTTGCAGCTGATTAAATATGTGTCAACGTATAAAGGCTGTAATCCAATAAATTTAGGTTTCCATTGAAGGGGAGAAATATAAAGTATATGAGAGACTCATGCTATGTTAAACAGGCTTGAGGGAGGGGGAGGGGGAAGATTATATTTTGTAGAACAGAGATATCCAGAATAAAAGAAAGATGCAATCAGAAATGGGAAGATTGCCACTTGTGCTGTGAGGTGAGTTGGTGTATTTATTTTAAGGCTTGAATCCTTCAGAAAGGTGGGGATGGAATTATGGATTCATTCAACAGATATTTATTGGGTAGCTCTTGGGAAGGCTCATAAAGTAACAAGAGAAGGTAATAGACATCACTTACATAGTGCTTTAAAGTTTACAAGAACCCTATTAAAATATTAGTTCATTTTATCCTTACAACAAACTCTGGAAGGTGGTTGCTAATATTCTCCCCTTTTATAGATCACAGGTAAAGGGACTTGCCTAGTGTCACAAAGCCAGTTAAGTGTGAGACCATATTTGAAATCAACACCAGGTCCAGAGCTCTATCCACTGTATAAAATAGCAACCTAAATAAATACAGATCAAGACCACAGATCCTGTGATGCTCTTCTGAATTTGAATTGGATAGTGGTTTTTTTTTTTCCTTAATTACAAAGCACTGAACTTGCTGTGACTAGAAATGATGATATATCTGGATCATTCATATGTGTGTGTGGCTATATATAAATGTGCATATATCACTGTCATTGTATGAAGGAAATGGGAAATCCAGATAATAAAATGATTGCTCTATAAATTGTTCTCAGAAAATGCTAATTTCATAATTCCCATAAAAGCACTTTTACCTTATCTTCTTTAAATTTCCCCCAGATGCTTCTGTCTTTTCAAATTTCTTATGTGTTGACTTGGCCCTTGGTGCCATATAATTTCAGCTGTAAAGAGTAGAGAACCATTCAATTTTATTCAGTATTGATAGAATATTAACATACTTTTTCTTTTATGGTATGGCCATATTTTACTTTTTAATGTAAAAGAAAAAAAATTAAAATGTCAACCTTCTTATTTCTCTTTCCTTTCTTTCTTTGTAAAGCTATCCAAATCCTCAGATCTGAAATCTTTAAACAAGGAAGTTATAAAATATATAGAAAAGGGAAAATAAATGACATTGAAATATTTGTAGGACAAGTTAAAGACAGGAGAAATACCAAGTTTTGATCATGGAAAATTGTTAAGTCACTTGGTTATTAACTTGTTTTTCTGCAGTTTTTACTTAAGATGTTTTTAGTGGTATTTACTATTGATATGTTTTGATATATAAGATATGATATATCTTCTATGATAGATGAATTGAAGGTATCTTGAGTAATTAATCTTTTAATATTTAAAGTCTATGAAGTTCATGATCATTCATATGCAAATTGCTAATGGAAAACTAACAACATGTTTTATTCACTAGCTGTTTTTTAGTACTATACTTGATTATGAATAAAAATTTCTGCTGTTTACTATGTATCTGACAAAATTGGATAATTTTGGTGAAAAAGAAAAATTGGGTTTACTAATAGATGATGATTTTTTTACTTTTATCATTTAATTATGATTTCATAAAAATACAGATATCTTAGAGATTTCACTTCTTAAAACAATGAAATCTAAGTTATAAAATATTTTAGCTCATATTATTTGATGCCTTGAACTAATCTACGAATTAAACATGAAATTAACCGTTATTATATGACAAAGGATATATATTTATATACACTATTTTTAATTAAAATATAAAATTAAGACGTTTAAATAAAAGGTGAAGACAAGCAATGAGAGAAGTTTATTTTTGGCTAGATTTTTGACTTTAAAATATGTGGTATTCAAGAAATCAATGACGAAATTTTAAATTGTCTAGATTTAGTGGTTAAACTATTTTACTCCTACAGTCTATAGTCAGAAATACTCTTCCTAAATACAAATCTGACCTTACTTACTAGCTGTGTGACTCTGGGAGGGATGCTTAACTCTTTTGCCTCAGTTTCCTCAGCTCTAAAATCATTTAAATATGGAAAAAAAGCAGATCACTCCAGTATCTTTTCAAAGAAAACCCCAAATAAGGTCACAAAAAGTTAAACACAAGTGAAAAATTACTGAATAACAATAACACTATTACAATCTAGCTTTTGTTAATATCACTGTTTCAAGGAAAATAAATGGAGGTGAAAGCCAAATTAGTTAATGTCGGCATTGTTCAAGATGATAAATATGGTTCTGCCTATTAGCATTTTCCAGAGAACAGAAATTGATTGATATATGACATAATTAAATATTATTAACACTCCTTGAGCACATTCCCTGTGTAGTGACTCATTACAGAAAAGGACTTTTACACAAGAGAATACAAAGGAACCTTATATTGTTAAATCTATTGAAAAGCTAACACATGATGTTGATAGAAAAGTCACCTTTTGTCTTTAAGATGACTCACAAGCATGTTATCCTGTGTAGGTCTGAGAAAAATGGTGCTCAGGAATTCATGGGTTTCTCACATGATTGAATGTTTTTGTTACAGGGATGGGAAATATATTATTCTACCAAAGCCAAATGACCCATAAGAGAATTTTAAAATCATTCAAGAGAAAGAAGAAAATCAGCAATGTAATTTAGTTGTGAAGGGTTTTCTTTTCCACCTCTGTTTTTTGTATTTTAAGATATAGAAAGTTAAAAGGTTAAGACTGATTTTTTTTTTAAAGAATTCAACACACAAAATTGAATTACATAAATATATAAATATTTTAAGTACTCTATTCAAAAGATTCTAAATACTCTATTCAAAAATATTCTTATTATATGGAGGATACTATACTGCATGCTAGGGATACCCCTATGAGCTATTTAAAATAAATATAATTTAAACACTATGGGTTCCTTTATCACTCCTAACATCTATACACTTCTTGTCAGTGTCTTTACATAAATTCTCCATTCAAGGCTTCCTCAAGTTCTTGTAGTATTTTTTAGATACATGAGTAACATTCAGATTGTCCTTTTGATAAACTGCACTCTAACTCAATGGAAAGCTCCATGTACTTATTTAAGTATTCTCTATAACTTTTATGCCATTTACACACAAAAGTCATCCTTGGTACTATTTCATACTTGACTTAAGTCTACCATTTGTCCTTTTATAGATCTTGAGGGCACCTACAAGAAAGTCAAATGTTCTAGAGTAGAAATAAGACTGTGTACTCAGAGGACCTAAATTCTTAATACTTATATGAACTTAATAAAGGTACTTCACTGCTCCAGGAATTGGTTTCCATATATACAAATAAGTCTTCATTAAGTGTCTAGTATGTGTCTGCCTAGTAGCATTTTCCATTTACCATTTGTGGTAGTACTAGGCTAAAACAGTTCTCGCCTTAGTAGGAACATAATCTATACTAAAGGAGAAAATCGTGTATGTGTATTTAGGTTTAGACAAAACAGATACAGAATAGCCTGAGGAAGTACTAGTTTCTGGGGAACCAAGAAAGACTTCATATGGAAAAGGATACATGATCTGAGCCATGAAGTAAAGCAACTATTGCTAGAAGCAGAAGGAGAGAGAAATAGAGGTAATATCGATTACACATGGGAAAGCAGTTAGTGCAAAAGAATGGAAGATAAACTGTTATTTGTATAGAAAAGCAGAACGTCTTTTTAGCAAGGTCATAAAATACATGAAAAGGAATATGTGTAACAAGACAGGAAAGTCAGGAAGAAGGCATATTGTTGAGAGTTTTACATGCTACACAGAAGAATTTATAATTCATCCCCAAAGTAAGAGGGAACCACAAGGGTCTATTGAGTAGAGAGGAAGACAAGGTCAAAAGTCTGCATTAAAACATTTCTTTTGGTGGCTATCTGGAAGATGATTCAGGTGAGAAGAAACTTTGAGAGAGAACAATTAAAAATTTGTGTTTATAGTTTAGACAAGAAATGATAAAGGAACTGGTACAATAGCTTTGTAAAGGGAAAGAAGGAGGTTTATGCAAGAGATGTGGAAAGAGGTAAAAATGACAAGTTGTAATAAGTAAATGTGTAGAGTGAGTGTAATTTAGGAGTCAAAGATAACACCAAAAAAGTGCACCTGGATAACTGGAAGAATGATAGTAGCTTTGACAAAAGTAGGGTTGTTTAAGGGGAAGCATAATAATCTCTGGGACATAGTGAATTTGAGATACCTACAGGGCATCCAGTTCTAAATAACCAATAAAGAGTTGGTAATGTGGGGCTCTAACTCAAGAGGGAGTCTAGAGCTATATCTGGGATCAACTGCCTAGAGATGATTAATATGCTCATGGGATTTGATAAGCAGGTCAAATAAAAGTGTAGAAAAACAATAAAAATGCATCAGACTAAATAATTTCTAATGCCCCCTTTATTTCTAAAACCAATGATCTTGTTATTTTTTGGATTGATTCATCACAGGCTGTGACATCTTGATCTGAAATAATGTAATCTTGCTAGGAAAATTGTGGTAAAATAGATAATATACATAATATACAAATAGTAATTACATATGTGCATATATACATATTTTTATGTTTGTGTACACATATATGCTGATAGACTAATTTAATAAAGAGCCAATGTATCTGCTTGTCTTAATCTGGATAACAGCCACTTTAGTTTTTAGTTTGGATAGTTAAATCAATATCTTTTGAATTACAGAGGATTTTATTAAAGAAGCTTTATAGCACTGTTCAGTTCAGTGTATTTAATATGATGTTATCTATGGGTAGTTGCATTTAGAAAATCTTATCATCAACAAATAATCATTCTATTTGGACTTCACAAAAGATTTTTCAGTGATACTAGTGAATACATTATATAAGCATGTCTCCCTATTTTATGATGTTTGATGTTAGTACTCAGAGAATCATAGAATAATTTTCTTCCATAATTGCAACTATAATAGAATATTTACCAAGCTGGACACATACCTTATTCAAAGAGAGATTATGAACTGACATTCTTTCTTTTTGTGTGTGTAAAAAAAAAATCTACAAAAAACTGCAATAATTTTGTATATTGTCTCAGCTTCTCAGGTAATAATCTTTGAATATCTGGTCCAGTTTAGGAGATTGTCTCTGAAAATCTGCATTTCCCCTATTGTATTTTAATAAAGTATATTCTGGATTCATAAACAGACCTTTCTCATGCAAATTTTATTGAAATGAAAAAGCTCATGAGTTTTTAGTTACTAATGTATCTTCTTCTTTTCTCATATACAAGTATCATTTGTGATCTTTTATGTTCTTTTAAAATCTTTCCTTTTTTTGATAAATTTCAAAAAAACCCATAAGTACTATTAAAATTGTCACCCTCAATATGGATTTCTTTCATATGTATTTAGAGTGATTCATTTATTCTTCCTAATTTATTCTTCTTAAGTATCATTACACTTCTTCATATTTGATAGTGATGTTATGAATTAAGAAAATTGGTTCTAATGTTTTCACTTATCAGAATAGAAATACTGACATAGTGGTTCTATTGCAAAATCTGCTTTAAATTATCCTCTGTACATATAAAAATATAAGTATTATATAGCCAAGGTAATCCTGCAGGGTTGTTTTCTCTTTTACTTATTTTTACTATTTGTGAATTGTTGTCATAATCTTCTTTTATCCTCCACTGCAATACTTTGTTAAAGACATTCTACTTTAATTTTTTGTTTCTCATATTTCCCATGACTTTCTACTTGGCCAAGAGGTAATATAGTCATTATAGTCACCATACATTTTATTTCTTGAATTTCTCTAAGAAATGACAATAATGTAAAGGTTTTTGTTGTTTTTTAACTTGCCTCTTTCCCATTTTTCTTCTAACTTCTTATATCTCACTTCCTAATATACGGGTTTCCTGACTGTTCTATAAGCTAGATGCTCCTTCTCTTGATTCTGATCATTCTCTCTGGCTGCTCCTCATTCCTAGAATGTTCAATCTCCTCCACTCCAATCATCATAGCTTATTTTAAGTCCTAACTAAAATCGTTCTTCCTACCAGGTTTTCCCCATAACTCTTAATTCCAGCATCTTCCCCCAGTTAAATATATCCTAAATAAATAAATAAATATTAAATATTCCCCTTCATAAATATTTCCTATTTCTTTGTATGTAGCTTGTGTATATAATCTTGCATATTATCTCCCCATCAGATTGTAAACTAATTCTTGAAGTCAAGGGCAGTCTTTTGTCTGTTTTTTGCATACTTAGCAATTAACACAGTTCATATGCACACTAGGTGCTTAATAAATGTTTTTTTTTTGATAGATGATTGATTTAAGATGCAAAATTAAACATACATTTTTGAAATTACTAATGTGGGAATCAACAAGAAAAAGTATTGGATTTGGTCCAGCAAAATCTCTCCTCAAACCCTCCCTCCATCATTTTCCATTCATACATCAAAAATGTGATGATAAACTGAAAAGCAAAGACAGAGAGAACTTTGATGAGTGACTACTTATAAATATATATTGAGTGATTATAATTATCAAAGTGAGAGATATATACTTACAATAGAATATTCTGAAAGAAGATGCCAACCAACCAGAGTCCAATTAGAAATGATTAAGACTAGATGGTGAGATCTTCCATATTTTCCCATTTTCAGGTGATACTGTCATGATTTTTGTCAATTCCCTAAAAGCACTGAAGAGCGGTAAGAAATAAGGAATGAAAAATGATGCTTCTTCTAGAGTTGTATCTAACTGCCCCTCAAAACCCCACAATGTCTAAACAATAATAAACAGTTGGATACACAAATCACAGAGATAGTCCATCAGACAGATGTTGCATATAGAAAACTGGACTAAACATAAAACTGAAGAACTAGAAACAGATTTAATTACAAGGAAGAGAAACACTTTTGGAAAATTATAGTGTTTTTAGTGAATGACCTCAAGTTTCTCACTGAAGTAAAGATGTATCTTTTAAAAATAACAATAATAAGTTTTTATTGATGACTAAAAAATTTCTAGTTAATAATATTGTACTTACTAAAAATGAAGCCTCCTTTATAGTAAAAAGCAGTTAAGCAAAAGCAAAGGCTACATTGACTATCTGATAATATAGAGAATATTATGATCCTAAAGTAGTCTGCCTTTGTGCTAAGAGGAGAAAGATATGTTTCTGGTATCTTCAGGACCAAGAATGATTATTTCAATTAATACTTTTACTTTTCTTTTCACTAAGTTATTACAGCAATTATATATTTAACTCTGTTTCTGTTTACTTCACTCCAAATAATGCTCATGTTACTACATTTCTTGTGTTTTTCTGAGTTGCCTCTATTTGGAATTTCTTATGTTTCCTTATGTTTATATACTGTGATTTGTTCAAAATATCCCAATTTATGGGTAACAAACTTGGTTCTGGTCCTTTTTATCACATAAAATAATGCTATAAATATTTAAGACCATATTTATTTTTGAGTAACTAGTGTTCTTCCAATGATGTCATATGACTGTGAATGTTGGAATACCATTTTAAGATGAATTAAGTCATTACAGGACAGTTAGGTGATATGGTAAATAAAATGTTGATCCTGGAGTCAGGAGGGCCTGAGTTTGATTTTAACCTTAGCCTTACCCCCAGCCTTACTAGCTGGACAAGTCACTTAATTCAGTATACCTCTATTCCATATCAGTAAAATATGTTGGAAAAGGAAATAGCAAACTGCTACAGTATCTTTGCCAAGAAAATCCCAAATGGAATCATGGAAAGTCAGAATAAAATAACTTAACACTAACAACAAGGTCACAAGTCACCTAAAAGGCAACAAAGAAAAGGATGGCAGATGTGAGGAAGTAGCAGTAGTTACCAAAAAAAGAATTATACACAAGTGGCATGATGTATTTCATCCAAATGATTTATAACTGGGAAAGAGGGCTGATAATTTATGTAGTGAAAAATGAGGGATAATCAATGAGAAGCTCACGTAATTTACTGGGATGTAAACTATAGCAAAAGACCTAGAGGAAGCTCCTAGCAAGTTACTTGAAGCTCCTACATGAACTTTTTTCAGAACAAGAGTTCCATCAGATCACAAGATGAGATTAGGTACTGATATGTACAATTAAAGAGTACCCACATGGATGAGATCACCCATCCATTGAAGCATGTCTGGTAGTGAGTCATCTAAAACATTTGCTAGTCATCGGTATCTTTTTTGATCGGAATTATCAAGAACTATTGGCAACTTAACAGCACAACTTCAAAATCATGGAGTTTTCATAGTGAAATTTTTTTTTTGATTATCAGCTTCCTTTGTCCACTAAATCTGAGAGGCAGTATGTGCTCCGTGGAGAAACAGAGCACTGGTGAGAACACTGCATAATGGGATGGATAAGTAGAAGTTCCCATATAAACATATATTTAATTGAGTCATCTTTTGGAACTTGCTGTCATTGAATAATCTGATAGAGAAGCAATCAAACATGAGGTACATAGAATAAAACAGAAATGTAGCAAGTGAATTAACATTTTCTCTTATCTCTTTTCTCTTGTCCTTTTCTTCTAACTGTTCCTCCCCCTTTCTCTCTCTCCCTCTTTTCCCTTCACAGTATTAGTTAATTGAATTCTAAGATAGCTATGTCTTTTACAAGAGTTGTCTTTTTAGTTCTAAAGTTTTAGACATCACTTATTTTTCCTTTAGAGGAAAATTTACCCGATCCTACTTATTTGCCAGTACATTGAAAGTACATGCATTAGGCTATTTTGTAAAAATCATATGCCCTATGTCAAAGTATTCTAAGATCTAGGATCTTAGGATTGAAAGTCATTAAATCTATTGATTAATAAAAAATGCATAATATTCCTTCCCAGATGATACAGATACTGAGAATTTGTGTGTGTGTGATATAAACATTTCTGCCTATTTCCTTTCATTTTTGTAGTATTACTTTCCTGTGAACCAAAGGAGCTACTTGCATCTTCATGACAGAGTGCAAATTGAATTAGGCCAGTTTTCCTTGCTTGCTTGTGGTACATATGACAAGAAAGATTCTAACCTCCATTTATACTGCTAGGAAGAAATTAATGAGGATTCTCAAGTTCCTTGTTTGGTCACTTAATTGGCTGTATGACAAAGAACTCCGTGGTGCATGTCAAACAACTTTTGAGTCTTCTAATGATTTGTGCTTTGCTTGACTTCTGATACTATTTTGTGTGGCCTGTCAGGCTGGATATCCTTGTTAAAGTGGCTGGAATAAATTGGCTAGCAGTGTGCATACAATGTAGTATATTAACTATAGCAACAGGGAGTACTTTTAGCAGCTCTTTCAAGAGATTTAGATGTTTGCCCATAAGCATCAAAGCCAACCCAAACTTTCATTTAATATAATTAAAAGGACATCTGAAAGTAGTTTGATTCACAGTGGGTTTTTGTGGTTGGTAACCCTTTGTTAAAACTCTGTGAACTTAATATATTTCACAGCTTGATAAACCTACACTTGATTTGTGGCAGTACGAGAGAAAATATAAATCCGCACCCTGCATGTTTCTGCTGCTCCATACCCTATTGTTAAAAGCAAGGGGGAATCAAAGAAAGTCACTCCAATTCACCATAGCAAAGTAGTTTTCTTTTGGTAAAGAATAGTAATAATTTATTTGTAAGGGTCCACCCTGTGTATGGTTTTAAATAGCCATAGTTGTCCTGAGATACATAGAAACCATGTGTATTGTTCAACTGGGTGTGTTTATATACCAAGTCACAGAGGTATATGATATTGTGTTCTTGAGACACCTAAGTAAATCATTTCACAAATCTGACTTCTTCAGGAGATCTGTAGTAGGGTCAATTATAGATGTAGGCTAGTGAAAAGAATATTGCATTTAATAATTCCTCAGCATTCCCTTGGCAAAGTAGCTCAGGTCAAGCAAAGACATATTTGCATAGTGAATTCCATTTTCATCATTTTGATCTGTTTTGGGGTAATTAACCAAATGGTCCACTTGTCACATGCTGCTGACAGAAGTTTTCAAGGAATTGATTGATTCAAGTAGAAGTCCAATGACTGTGATCCTATGACCAAATGCTATTAGGTTCTATTTGTTTTTTTTTATTGTTGTTGTTGTGTTTTAGATGAATTTGAATCATAATTTATTATTTTTCCTAAGACATTCTTTTTAATTTGTTTTTCATTATAGTAAGTTTATTTTTTAATACATATTGCTTTATGAATCATATTGGGAGAGAAAAATCATAGGAGACATTAAAAAAAAGAAAAAAAGAAGTGGACAAACCTTGTAAATCAACATTCAGGCCCCTTAGGTTTTCTCAAAATGCAGAGGGCATTTTCTGCCCAAAGTCTATTGGGATCACTGAAACCCTGAGAAGAGTCAAGTCTTCCATAGTTGATCATTGCACATTCTTGTTGTTATTGTGTACAATGTATTCCTGGTTCTGCTTGTTTCACTCAACATCAGTTCATGTAAATCTTTCCAGGTGTTTTTATAATCGGTTTCTTCATCTTTTTTCATAGAGTAATAATATTCCATTACCTTCATATACCACAGCTTGTTCAGCCATTCCCCAATTGATGGGCATCTGTTCCTTTTCCAATTCTTTGCTATAGTGCCAGTAATGGCACTGCTAGGTCAAAAGGTATGCACAGTTTTATAATTCTTGGGTATAATTCCAAACTGCTCTCCAGAATGGTTAGGTCATTTTACAACCCCATGTTAGGTTCTATTTGTATTTGCCACAAAACTATGCTCTTTTAGGAGCTCATATCTCACTTCTTTAGAATATCCTTTAGGCATTTTGTATAATAGTTAGTTCATATACCCTTTCTTTTCTTGTTTTTATCAAATTTTAGTTTTAGAATTTAGAATTAATTCTCAAATTTAAAATTTTCAAATCAAATCAAATTTGACTTTTAGGATTATAAGACAGGGACTTCAGAGGCCTTTGAATTTAAGTCTTGTGTTTTAGAGCTGAGTAAAAACAGAGACAATTGTCCAACGTCATATAAGTAGAAAATGATATAACTATTTTACCTAGATTTCCTCTGAGTTGAAATCTAGCACTTTGAACCATGTCTTATAATATTAAGTAAACACTAATACCGGTCAGTTCTTTGTGCAGATTTTATCCTTTGAAAGTTTGGGAAAATATGGCAGGAAGAATAGTGCAAACAATTTTCATTTTTCATTAATTTGTTCATTGATCCAATCATTCATTAATTTATTCATCTATCTATCTGTTCATTTGTTTATTTAATGTAAGCAAGCCTAAGAAAGATGGACACCTTCTTATTGATGTGTTTTATCCAATATAGAGGCAGCCTGGCATGAAAGATATTGAGCAAACTTATATTGGTGTTTTCTCACGAGAGAGGCTCTTTGGCTCAAGAAAACATAGTTCCCTTTCTTCTCCTTATCCAGTAATCCATATTCTCCACTGATATATTGGTGATGTCAACCAATCTCAAGATAATTCCCTGGTGTTGAGGAGAGGGATCTCCCGGGATTAATATGTGAGAATTCACTGGTAGGAGTTCCCTAAAACAGTTGAAAGTGCATGAATTCTAAGAGTATCATAATGATGACATCACAGATGCATTGGAGTAGTTTACTATTCAGAGGCTTTAGAGTGACCTTATTCTTTAGAAGCATGACTAGTTATGTAGCAGGATCAAAGATTTGAAACTCTCAAAAATGTCATAAATTTAATATTTGCACTTTGATCAAGGCAAAAAAAGGGGTGGTGGTGGAACCCAGCCATCCACTATATTTAAAAGAATAAATTGCATATAACATTGTCATTTGTTGGTACTGTGAGGTAAGAATCATCTGATAGCTAGAAAAGTAATTAATTTACTCATGAAATCCACTCTCAGAAGAGAGATTTTAATTATTTTGCATAACTGTCAGTTCACTTTTCTTATTTAACAATAGCTAAATGAATAATGTCCTCATCAATTTTTGATCAATTTAGCATAAGCCAACTGGGCTACTTTAACTTTTAACTTTTAAGCAGACATTACAATGTTCATTTCATATCAATGATATTCTAAAGAGAATGCTCTAAATATACTCCAGCTAAGCCAAGTCATTTCATTCTCAGGTTATATTTTTGACACATATATATTCAAGCTTTAAAGACATTCCCTTGACAAAGTATTATCAACCAGTTTGAGCTTTGAGCATGTTAACTGTTTTTTGCTGTTGTTGTTGTTGTCAAAAAGAAATTCTTGAATTTAAAGCAGGTTAAGGTGTTCAAAAATAACGAAATGGACCTTTTGACTTCCAAATTACATTTTAAGATGAGGTAACTAAGTATTTCACTTGTTTTTCAGCATGTGATCCCCAATAACATATATGAATTGGTATTTTCAATATTCTTCAGAGTCAACTAGTTCCATGAAAGGCCAGCATCTATTACTGTCTAATAGTGATTGTGGAATTATTAACAGATTTCAAACATATTTGCTAGAAATTATTCAGGGTTATGAATAATAATGGACTGGAGGTATGATACATAGGCTTACATCACTTAAATAGTTAGACTTTATAAAAATGTTTGAACCCTACCTAGAAAATTACATCAGAACCAGGGAAAACCCATCAGTACTAATAAGACCATATTGTTTAAGTAAATTACTTACTTGACTCTAAGAGAATTTTTTTCTTAAAATTGTGACAGAAATAAATAGAGTGGATAGATTCATTATCAATTATGGTAACAAAATTGTTAAAATTTTAAAATTCACTTCAGATTTTTTCTTATTTCAAACTTGACCATCATTAACAAATGAATTTTTTTTGTATAAAAGAGAATTTTATAATAACTTGTTTTATCAAACCATTTAATGGTTTTTTAAATGATTCTTTAATCCTTTTTTCAATCTTTTTCTTTATTTTTTTTAACATTATCACTAGTTTTTCTCCTTTCCAAAGAAAACCTTCTTTGTAGCAAATGCACTCAAAGTAAATCTAAATGTATATCTCATTCTGAACATTTTCAATTTTGTGGATGTGTTCATATAATTATTTTATTGTTATAATTGCTAAAAATTATATATTTCCCTTTATCTTTTATATATTTTGCTCCGATTGCCCTCCCCTATCCCCTCTCTCTATTTAGAGAAGAGTCTAAGAAACAAGGAGTGAATGTGAACAACATTTGTGATCTCATTGAATTGATCTGCCTTGATTTTACTGAACTTTCTTCCTCTATACCCTAATAATTCTTATACTTTTTTCTTTCTTTCTAAATACTTTTACATTCTGTCATCTGAAATGAAAACTTATTTTGTTACTTACTGTTCCTTTCTCAACTTTATCTTCTTTCTTAAGCACAATTCTTCAATTTTCCTATTGAATTAAATGTATTACTATTTCAAGATTTTGTGTGTGTGTGTGTGTTTGAGTAAGAGTAGAGACAGACAGAGACACAGAAACAGACAAAGGCAGGATTCTCCTTTGGTTCAGAAAAGAAAAGTTCACATGGCTTATTCTTTCCCTCATACCTTTTCTTTCATTTTTGCATCTAAGTCTATATTAGGGAGAATAATTAATCCCTTGAAATGGTCACATTAGTCAGATTCATATTGATATCTTCATAGTAGAATATTTTACATAAGAATAATCTTAATAGCACAAATTGGAACTCACCATTTCAGAGAATTCATCATTCCCACTAATTAAAACATAGTTAAATTATTCTCCTATAGCCCAACTATGAGAAGTAGTTAGCTCCAATCTCATCTTCGCTTCTTCTCTAATGTACTCCTTTTTATTTGCTTTCTCAGAGATCATAAAAACCTCAATCCCAAACTCACCTTGGTCCCTTTCTTGTTTTATGTATTTACATCTGTGATTTTTGGAGTCAGAATACTATGGAACTCTTTAAAAAAATTCTTTTAAAATCTTTTAATTTTAAATTTTAATTTTATTAAAATTAAATTTTAAATTTTAAAAATCTTTTTAAAATTCAAAAGTCTAAGATTGATAATCATTTAGTCCTTGTTTATTATTCATATGTATTTAATTGTCTTAGTTTTTCTTAACTCCTATATTTGAACTTAAGTTTCTACTCATTCTTGTCATCAGGAACAATTGAAAATTCTCTTCTCTATTAAAAATGCATTTCCTAGTCTAGAAAGGTAAGTTATTCTTTATTGTGAACTTTTATATTTTGTCTTTCGGAATATCATATTGCAATGAGTTCTTCCAACTATAGTAATAAGCACTAGATTGTCTTTCTGTTTGAAGGATTTTTTTTCCTTAGGAAAAAAGAAATGTTCTGGAGTTGAGTTGCAATTTTACTGGAAATTTTCATATTCCTGGAACTTTCATTATGAGTTTTTTCTAGAAGTGACTGGATTCTTTCTGTTTTTTACTTTGTCTTCTTGTTCTAATAAGTCTGTTCTACTCATTTCCAGAGTCCAGTAAAATTTTCTACTTCTACTATTTATTATTTATTCTTTTAGTTCTTTCCTTTAAAGTTCTTTTTAACCTTTTAAATTCAGTTTATATATCTATCTCTATCACTATACTCATATCACTATATTCACTTCCTTATTTCATAGATTGTGTCATATCCAAGCTCCTCTCTCTCTCTCTTTTGTAGTTTTCATTGAATTAGATCTTTTTTCTTTTCTTTTCTTTTCTTTTCTTTTCTTTTCTTTTCTTTTTTTTCTTTTCTTTTCTTTCCTTTCCTTTCCTTTCCTTTCCTTTCCTTTCCTTTCCTTTCCTTTCCTTTCCTTTCCTTTCCTTTCCTTTCCTTTCCTTTCCTTTCCTTTCTTTTCTTTTCTTTTCTTTCTTTCTTTCTTTCTTTCTTTCTTTCTTTCTTTCTTTCTTTCTTTCTTTCTTTCTTTCTTTCTTTCTTTCTTTCTTTCTTTCTTTCTTTCTTTCTTTCTTTCTTTCTTTCTTTCTTTCTTTCTTTCTTTCTTCCTTTCTTTTTTAGCAATTAGCTCAATTTCTTGGATTTTTGCCACCAGATTCCACTTCTGTCATGACTATACTCAGACAGTGTCAAACATTGCTGAGCTCAGTCAGATCTTTAAAGATGTCTATCTCTGGTCAGGGTGCTGCATGCTATCAATACTATCATAGGTTGCATATTTGTTAGTTTCTCTAGCAGGATCTCTCTTCCTGGACCTTATTTCTTAGACTGTCTTTTTGTGTAGTCCCAAGCTGGACAAAAGGCCTTACTGATATTTCTTTTTCAATTTCATATTATTACTCAAACAGGTGTTCTTTTAAGATAGTTGATGGAATAAAACTGGAATAATGAGGAGCCTCCAGTGCCTTTTATCAGTAATTTTTAATTGGAAGTGATCATACCATCTAACTTTAAAATAAAATATTTTTATGAGCCATAATCTCAATTTTATCTTTCTCTTTAACAATATTTTTATTGATACATTTCATCTTTTCATAATAGGCACCTTATGAGAAATAAAAACAATTAAACAAATTTATAATTTACAGATGTGATAACTGAATAAAATGTCCTTTCCTGGTTTTCTTTATCACTGTGCCATGAAAAAGAAGTATTATATAGGCCCTCCATTTTATGTAGGTTATGAGTCGAATTTTTTTAAATAATATTTTTACCTTGTTTTCTATTGTCATGTATGTTCTTTTAGTTCTATTTATTTTTCTGTATCTGTTCATACAAATCTTCCAGCAATTCTCTGGATTCTTTATAATTGTCATTTATTACCTGGATGGTAGCACTATATTATATGCTATGCCATAATTAGATGCTTCTTAAAACTATTCTCCAATATATCTAGTATTGGTATCCAGTTTATTTCTAGTTATTTTTCTACCTCACAGTTTGATGGTATTTATATATTTGACTTTTGTTTCTCTGTTTACCCTCTATGAAGCATATATATAATACTTGGATTTGTTGTCAAATGATAGAAAATATTTAGTAACTTTTCTTATATAATGTTCTTAGACATTTCATTCATTCTTATAGTTTTTAATTATCTGTCTACATATGAATCCATAATTTGGTTTCTAAGTATAATCTTTCTTACAAACTGCAATCCTGCCCACCAAACAATTTTCTGGACATATCTACCTTAATTTCTTGTTTCAAACATTACACATCTAAAACTGATCTTCTTATATTTTTCCACCAAGCAGTTGTTTCTTATCCCTTCTCTGTTTCCTTTAGTGCTTTTCCATTCTCTTGATCTTTCAGATTCAAAATCTCAAAGGCATCTTTAACTCCCCCCTTTCACTTGCTTGCTTCTCACACTGTCAGTCATCAATTCCTATTGATTTTGCCTCAACAATGCCTTTTACAGCTATTCCTTCTTTTCTAATTCTGTTGGCACTACTTTAATTTACAGTCTTATTATCTCATTTCCGACTCATTTTAAAAACCTCTAACTAATCTTCCTGCCTCCCTTCTCTCCTCTAAAATATCTTATAACCTCTTGCTAAATTAATTTTCCCAGCATACTGTTTTGATTATTTTGCTCCCCTGCTCAAAAATCTTTAATGACTCTTTATTTCATATTGATTGAAGTTCAGTAGTTCCTTATACAAATATTTAAAGACCTCCAAGTTATTTTCCAGTCCCATTGATATTGTAATATAAGAAAGCACCCCCTACCCCCACCACCAAATTGACTTACTTATTTGTGTTCCTATCCCAAACAAATAAAAACTACTAACCTCTTTTATTTGCACTTTTACATAATACATCAAATTATAAACATGTTAGTATATGCTTTATCTTCCTAACTTGAATGTAAATTCCTTGAAAGGAAGTAATCAATCTTATTCTTATTATCCCCTACCATATCTAAAAGCTGCTTATACATGGTATAAGTACTTTATCAACCTAGATGACTAGGTTGTTTTGTTTCAAAATTTGGGAAAAGAAACTACTTATAGTCACACAAGGATTTAATCACTTAATAGACATGGTAGAGAAGGAATACATAAGGATTTCAGCATTATTTAGGCAGTCACCCAAAAGTCCCAAGATTCCTCATTCAGTTATACATTGTATGTTCAGTCAGAAGGACTCTCTGCTTTGGGGACCAAAATTCAGAGATGATTTTTAACTTCTACTTTGCTACCTATCCTGTCTTGACTGATTATCTAACCAGTTCCCATAGCTTCAGTTAGTACTTCTTTGCAAATTATTCCTATATCTGTATACTCAGCCATAATTTCCTGAGATCCAGCAAATAACTAACTGCCTTTTGAAATCATCAACTGAATATCCCTTGCACATCTGAATGCAACAAGTTTAAAACAGAATTCATTTTTATTCTTCCAAAATCTGTCTGTATTCATAATTTCCAAATTATCTCCAGATTAATATGACTCTCACAAAATTGGTTTTATTTCCAGTTCTTCTATCTTACTTATCTATGTGTCTTTCTGGCTTCTTTTTGCATCATTTTTGTGTCATTTGTCATTTGTATAATTTTCTCTATTCATATAGCTACCATCCTGGAGAAAGTTTTCATCATCTTTCTCATAATCTGTTGTCACAATAGACTTCTACTAAGTCATCTTGCCTCAAGTTTTTTTTTTTTTTTTTTAATCCAATTCACCATCTACTCAGCTATCAAAGTTATCTTTTTCTAATGCATCTGTGGCTATCTTATATTGTGTCTCACCCCTGACTGTGTTCAGTAAGTCCAATGGATTGATATTGCCTCTAGAATGAAATATAAACTTTTAAAGTTTTACATTCCTGCCATCCCTCTAACTTTCCAGTCCTCTTACTCTTGACTCACTTAACGTTCCAGATATATCATCTTCCATCCTTTAGACTTATTGTCACCCAAGCCTGGAATAGTCTAGCCTCTAAGTCTTAGGGCTTTTTTTTTTGTTTGTTTGTTTGTTTGTTTGTTTTTACTTTCTTGTAGAAATTCAGATCCCATCTTTATTCCAGGAGACTTTTCGTGTTTCCTACAAGATGCCATGTAAGATCATTCCTTCTCAAAGGGCCTCCCATTTTTTTTCTGTGTATCTTGGTTTTTTTTTTTTTTACATGTTATTTTTAGAGCAGAATATTTGGTACTTCTTGAGAGCAAGATTATGTTTTTATCTTTCTCTGAATCCCCAGACTTAGCACAAGGCTTTGTACTAGGCAAGCACTCATTAAAAAGGTGAGAGATCCTGAAGTAAGGCAAATTTTAGATATAAGGAAAAATTTCCTCATAGAATTAGTCAGGATATGGATGGACATTTCAAGTAAGTTGTGAGTCTCCCCTTTTTGGTGGTCTTTAAATAATGGTTTCATCAGTTCTTGGGGTTGTTAAAAAAAAAAGGTTATTTATCTATAGTTTAGACCCTTGAGTTCCACCCAAGTTTGAGATTCTGCATTTCTGTGACTTCATTAATAGTGCTATGGTAAACCTTCCCTAGATAACAAAAATGATGACCATGTATTGCTAGTGAATAAAACTCAAGAAAAAAATCTATCCTTCATTTTAGACAAAAATTTATTATCCATTTCTCTGCCAGGAATGAGTGCCAATAAGCTTGTCTCAAACCTAAGTACATGATTTAGCTTTCCTGAGGAAAAAAAATCCCCAAATTCTTTGTCAGGTTATGGAGCCCACCAAAGCACTAAAGATATCTTTATTAAATGAGTAATAATACCTGACATTTATATAGTGCTTTCAAGTTATTAAAGTGCTTTTTCATATATGGTTTCATTTAAACCATAATCCTTTGATTCAGTACTATAGATATTAACTTGATTTTAGAAGAAATTAAGGTTTTTTTTTTTTCACAAACATTCATTTTTAATCTAATAAATCTTATTCTATAGTATGTACCAATTTTTGGAATAGTAAATGTCATAAGTGAAGTTTGGATTGAGGTTTTCCTGACTCCAGGGTCAATAGTCTGCTTTTTATATCACATAGACCTTCCTCTTTGTGAATGAAAAATCCCAATTGTGTGTGGGGGGGGGGGGAGGGGTTTGCCTCAGTTCCTTTACATATACCAATCCTTTCTCCTTGTGTATCAAAATTCTACACATACTCATTTCAAATATTACTTTCTTTGGGAAGAAAAAAGTTGTAATAGATCATTTCCAGAGTCAGGATTTTTTCATTGCTTTTTAAGGGACCTCTAACAGCTTTTACCTCACTCATAGTAATTTCTCACCATGTATTTTTGGACTAGAAAGTTAAAAGGGGGTTATATCTATAACTTTAAAACCATTACATGATTACTTTTAGGCCAGGCTAGGAAAAGGAATGTTTTAACTTTCTTTGCTTCTGCCATTTTGGTTTTGTTGTATTTTTTTTTTTCCGCCCACTAAACTTAATGATATGTGACTAAGATAACAACCCTAGTATTTTTCTCAAATGAACACAGTTAAGATGGAGATGAGCAAAGTCTATAACTTTCTGTTGTTTATACATAAATATATTAAGTAGATATATTTGACAAGGCCCAATTGCCTGACATCTAAGCTACTTTAATAATTACAATTTAATATATCATATTTAAGAAAACAATAAATATTTTAAACCATAATAATTCTGTTGAGTCACGTTGTCCTTATTATAAAACTCTAGTCCCAGCTTGTTCATTCTTCTATTACTGTAATACAGCTGCTTATGCTGTTTAGAAATGTGGATAGCCGAAGTTCCCCTTTTTTATGAAAAAGATGACTCTCATATGTATTTTATATGTATATATGCCTACACACACACACATATAATTCTGATTCAAAGTGGCCTAATAAGTGGTCTTAGAGTTGGGAAGTTCCTGGTTAAAAGTCCTACCTCTGACCCATAGGCAAATTTTAACCTTTCAGAGACACAGATAACTCTAAAACTGAGCTGTCAAAAGGTGCTAAGCTGCTCTGATGCAAAGAGTTTTCTCATTGGATATTTTTTATACTAATGAAATCACAGATTCCTTCCCTCAGAGATGATGGAAACAAAAATTAACATGTTCTTTCTTTAATGTACTGCTGTTACTACTGCTGATTATAGCCAGCACAGTGCTTTAAAGTTTGCAAAGCACTTTAAGTATTTTATTTCAAAATAGCTTTCTAAAGTAAATGGTAATATTTTCTTCATTTTACAAATGAGCATTTAGCAACAAGTGACATTAAGATACTTGAATGCAGTAAGGTCATATAGTAAATTACTAGCTGTGTAATTTAATAGTTGTTCATTTATTTTCAGTCATATCCAATTCTTTGTGACCCTATTTGGGGTTTTCTTGGCAGAGATGCTAGAGAGATTTTCAAATTTCCTTCTCCAACTTATTTTATAGCTGAGGAAACTGAGGCAAACATGATTAAGTCACTTGGCCAGGGTCACACAACTAGTCAATGCGTAAGACCAGATTTGAACTCAGGGAGTTGAGTTTTCATGACTCCAGGCCTAGTGCTCTATCCACTGTACCACCTAGATGCCCTTTGAGATCTGGGCACGTTAATTAATTTCTATTTCTCTCAGTTTCCTCAGCTGTAAAAGAGATTAAAAACAGTATCTACCCAGTTTATTGTAAGAATAAAAAGAGACAATATTTATAAAGCATTTAAAATAGTACCTGTTCCATAATAGGTATTATATAAATGCTTATTTCCTTCTACTTCTGACCCTCTTGCCCAGGGTCTCCTATAAGGATCTGATGCAAGATAGTGTCTGTATCTAATGTTCTGTCCATTGCTTTCTCAAATTCCTATGAAAATATGTGCCATCTGCTTTAACTTTCTAGTTAAATGTAGCCCCTTATAAAACACTCTGATGATTCTTCCAAAACTTTGAATATCAAAATTCTGAATGTCATACTTTTCTTAAAACAAAAGGAAACATCTTGATGCCCTAATCAAGGCTTTATTTTACTTTATTTTTCTTTTCTTTTTGCTTTTCTATTCTTAAACAGTACTCTCTTTTGTAAGGCTAAAAGTGAAGATAGCTATATAAAAAAAGAAAGTTGCCTTGATAATCCTTTTTTAAGCTATGGTTAGGAGATAAATGCATCCTTATTTTCAAATCAAAGAATTTTTAATATAAAAATGAAATTGTATATTCCCAAGCCAAAACCCAACCTTACAATTTTATAAGTGAAAGAATATGGTGATTTATTGAGAATTTGAGTCACTCAAAGCAGATTGAACAGAGTCAAGAGTCAATTGGAATTAAAGATATTGCATTAAAAAAATCACCTTAAAAACATTTTTATATGTTATCTTTAGATTTGCTTATTTATATTCTGCATATATTTTGCTGTTCAGTGAGAATCTGTTGAATATAGGCCTCCCAACTCAGTTTAGTGCTTTTTCACTGCCCTTGATTCCCACTATAATTGCAACTTTCAGTAATGTAAATATGTCAAGAAGAAAAAATGAAATATTATTTTCACAAAAAAAACTTTAAAAAAATAAAGTTTGACAGATTTTTTTTCTGAAATAACAACAGAAGACCTGCAAAGCATCATAAAGCTAGGAAAATATTATGGTTTAGTAGACCATAAAGCTGGCTCGATGTGTAACAGTTTTTTAAAAATTGGGAAAAAAACAACAAAAAGTAAAATCATGTCAGCAGTTTCTATCACTTCCTGATAAATAGAATGTGAGAAAAAGGAAAGCAGTGTTAAATTTTATATTTTTGGACTAAAAGATCACTTCAGACAGCAACTACACTGAAATTAAAAGATGCTTTACTCCTTGGAAGGAAAGGTATGGCAAATCTTGACAGTATACTACAAAAACAAAGAAATTATCTTCCCAAAAATGTTTTTTTTCCAAAGGCAGTGTATGACTGTCACAGTTGAACTATAAATTAAGCTGAGAATTACAGAATTTACAGTTTTTAATTGTGCTTCTGGCTATGATTCTTGAGAGTTCCTTGGTCACCACCTTGAAGAAATTAATTCACATTATTCCTTGGTAGGTTCAATATTGAAGCTGAAGTTTAAGTACTTGGCCACATAATGCAAAGACAGGATTCATTGGAAATGACCCTGATGTTGGGGAAGATTGAAGGCAAAAGGATAAGGAGATGGCAGAGAATGAGTTGGATAATAATGTCACAGAAGCAGTGTACGTGAGCTTAGAGAGACTTCAAGAGTTAGTAGAAGATAGAAGTGTTTGACATATTATAATTCATGGAGTCACAAAGAGTCACACAATGACAACAATGACAACAAAAAGTAGTGTGTGATTTTTAAAAGCAATATTACTTAGCTATTATGTTCAAAATCTCAATGCTTTGGAAAACATGAAAACAAAAATAATAATATATGACAAGATAGCTGACAGAAAAATCAATATGCTAACTAAAATAGTTTATGGAGAATATATTTAACTACTATGAATTTTCCAGAAGATTTGTCTAAGAGATAATGTGCCTAATGCTAGGAAGATTTGTCTTTTTAAAAAAATCAGAACAATTTGTTTAAAAAATATGCCCAATCTAGGAAGTGTTTCCCCTCCTCTATTTCCCTTGGTCAATATAACTTTTCATTTTACCAGCTGTTTTTTCACAAAATTGGTTAAGTTTTGTTTTATGTTTGTATATTACTCACAAAAGTCCCTAATAAATTCCAAATCAAATACCATTTAAAAACTTTTACCAACAATTTTATTTTGTTGTAATGGAATAAAGATCATTTATGTTGTGACATTTTTTTTTGGTTTAGTTTTTGTTTGTGTATTACATAGTCCCCTCTCTAAAACTTTCAAGCATAATCATTATATTTTTGTCTTAGCATACTTCCCCTTTGGGGACAGGGTGAGGTAGTATAGGGCTAAATATCCTTACTTCCAAATACACAAATGTATTTAACATCATGAATGAATAGATTAAGCCTTATATGAGACTGATTTAGGCAGAGTTGACAAGTGACATTTGAATGATTAAATTTGGTGGAAGAAAAACTCTCCCTTTTCTTATCCTTGGGAAATAAGGAACCCAAGAGTGCCAGCTTTGCTGTCATGAAAAATCATGGTCACTTTATAAATTAAGTCAGAGGCTTTCACTTGAAAAGTTATGATTAAACAATGATCCAAGACAATTCCGAAGGACTTAGTGAAAAATGCTCTTCACTTCCAGAGAGAAGTGTTGAACTCTGAGTATAAATTGAAGTATAATTTTTTCATTTCCTTATTGGCTTCTTTTTGGTAACATGGCTAATAAGAATGTTTTCCATGATTTCATCTCTATAATTAATATCAAATAGCTGCCTTATCAATGGATATAAAAGAAGCTGGAGGGAAGACCATAATCTAAAACTTTTTAATGAATATAAAAATAAATTTTTAAAAGAAAAAGAAGTTATGGTTGAAATAAAAAAATTTAAAAAATATTTAGGGAAGTGTGATGGTGACAGCTGACAAATGATATAATACTTTATAGTTTAGAAAGTGTTTCACTTGCATTATCTCATCTAATCTTGAAGACATTAAGAATATTATCATGACTCTTACTCTTTCCATTTGTATTGGATAAGAAGCAGCTGTTCATCTTTTTTTTTTTTTTCCTGAATATCATTTCACCTAGTATGCAAAACTTGTTGTGCTCTTAATTCAAGAATTCTCATCCAATCATTTCAAACATCTCATAGAAGTAGACATTTACTATAGCTACAGCTATGCTTGCATTCAAATGACCATTAATTGCTCTTTACTATAATTATTCTTGACTAGTCCTCAAGGCTCACAATCTAGAGTAACTTTGTATCACCATATACACTCAGTGAATTAGGATAGTGAGTGGTGAGATTGCTTAGAAACAGGGAGAGAGCAGATCATGATTTTCACCGAATATAAAGGAAAGGAGGACAAAGACTAAGAAAAGTTGGATGTGATGGTGCATGCCTGTAAACCCATCTACAGGGAAAGCTGAGACTGGCAGGTCTCTTGAGTTCAGAAATTTGAAGCTCCAATAGTTATCCTAAATACAGAATTAATGTGATGAGTCCCAGGGAGCAATGAGCCATTAGGTTGCCTAAAGAGGGACAAACTGACTAAAAGTAGAGGAGGTCAAAGCTGTCATGAGGCTTGGTAGGGAAATTGGGGACTGCTTTTCAAGTCTATTTCAACTAAACCTAACAGACCCATAAGTGGTAGCAGCTACTGTTGACTATTCTTGCTGAACACTTAAAACATGAAGTCTGTGGTCTATACTCTACTATAATATGCTGTGACTTAAAAAAACAACAATAAACATACCAAAATTTATACATCCAAATAAGTGACATCTATTCGGTGGTGTTCTAGTACTTTTTAAACACCTCTTTTAGGATTACCATCAAAGCTGTAGGGGAATTCTCTGGAATATCCCCCAGCTATTGGTCTCTAAGCATGTGTTTGATTAAAACTCATTCAGATTCAGGTCTTTTAACTTATATACATAATCACAATGTGCATATATCACGGAATCAAAAGTGAATAGTGATGATTAGTGAAGAAGATAAATACTTATGCATTTGTACATACTCTGATGTCCATTTGAAAAGAACAGTTCCAAAAATTATTTTGAGTATGGAAAAGTTGTTGAGTTGCAGGCTCCCACAGTGACTACTTTAAAGGACAACAATAGTCTGCATGCATAAATTTCAATATGTTCATAAAGAAAAAAATGAAGTACATTAATTTTATAATGACCTCATATAGTGAAGGGAGAAAATAATTTGACCAGAAGTACAAAGAAGTTAAATGGTACGAATGGGAGCTGAATTCTTAATCTTAGAACATTGAGTTGGTTCATTATGTTATGTGACCTGGAGTTTAAAGAAATCAAATGTTTTTATTCCATGTTCCAGTGCAAAGAAAAATAGCAAAATGAGATGTTTTCTTGTCTGGCAGGCATATTGTCTTGCAGGTTAAAATCTATTCCTCAGAGTTGTTTGATGACTTATTCTGTATATCTCAACAGTTATTACTTAATTTGACAAGTTCTTTGTCACGGTGCACAGAGGCTTCAGGAGGAGAATGGTAGTGTCACATGACATATTCTGAAGCAATTTTACTTTTCCATTAAATTAGAATATAAATTAGATATCAGAAAAACATGCAACAGAAAACAAAAGTTATTGAAACCTGTTTGCCTAGTTTATTTTAAAGAATGTTAAATACTAATTAATGACCTAGCATTAGCTATAACTTTTGTAAAATGAACCTGACTTTTCCAACTCAACCCAATGATCTAATAAGTTTACAATTGCCTTTACTTCTTTATAATATAAAAAAAATCCAGCATATTTTGGAGGAATCTGCATTAAATTAAAGTCATGCAGATGCTTCTTTACAAGGGTAATTATGGTTTTGTCCAACAAAAGAGGGGAAAAAAAATCACGTAATCTGTTTGAGAAGCACATACAGAACATGCAGATATATAAATAGATAAGCATTTAGAATTTATAGAGTTATAAATGCAGAAAATCTTAATGCATTTTAAAGTTAGGTCATCATCAAGTCATTTACCCTCTCTTAGCCTAAGTTATATTATTTATAAATAGAAATAATTCTTATACTCCCTAAGTATTATTTTTAAGAATATGTTCTGTAAATCTAATATATAAGGCACATGTAAATATGAAATATTATTTATGACTAATTAGTCTTTGACAATCCAGGGAATAAGAGATAGGAACAACCATAGAAAGATTAAGAATGAAGGAAAATAAAAGAACTTTAACTGCAAAATGCTCTGAATGGTCAAAATAATCTGTTCTCATTAAGTCAAATTGGTCAGTTTGTTCAACCATCTGAAAAACTCAATAGTATTATAGGATCATGGATTTAGAACTGGCAAAGACTTTAGAAGTTCATCTAGTTTAACCCTGTCATTTTTAGAAATACAGAAATTTGTGCCCTGAGTTGTGATTTATCCGACATGTCAGGATGGAAATTTGAGCCTGGCCACTATAACTCCAAATCCAGTTTTTTTTTTTTCCCATGTATCATTTTTGACTTCACTTTATTGGAAAACTGTGAATAAATAAATACAAGTGAACATTCCAGCCAGCCTTCAAAGAGTTTGCACTTTTTAGGGGGAAATATTTCATGACTGATAGATCAAGGAGAATATTTTTGGTTTGGTAAGTCAAAGAGATGTTGAATAGAGCCACTGAAGAGAATCAATTGATAGCCTTTCCAGAAGCAATAATATTATTTTGATTTCTATTTGCAGAGCAAAGGGTGAAAAGATAGGAATTAATATGTCCTTAGGAAGTACAGTAGATGTCAAGAAGGCCCAGTTAAATAGTTAGATGGAATACAAAGCATGGTTTGGGGTATAGAATGGATAGACATATGCATTTGCTCTGAGTCACTAATCAAGGTAAAGTTTCCAAAACTCGGTGGATTAAACAATCAATGAATGGTTTCTGGAACCATTGTCCAGGAGGAGTAATAAACAGTGGTCAGTGGCAAGGAAATGGCTGGGCTAAATGGTAGGATGGGGTGGAAAGCAAAGAGCTAAAAACAGATTTTATAATCAACTGATTAACATATGTTAATATTTCCTTGTACTTGCTATCTAGAATATAGTCATTAGTTACTCTAATTCACCATTTTCCAGATAAGGAAACTGAAACTTCAAGAGCTAGAATTTTCATTGAGAATGAAAAAAAAATCTAGTTAGCTAATTGACTTAAAATTCGATGTTCTTTCTACCCTATCTTTATACTGTGAAAGGAGCCTTTTCCATAGGAGGATTGGATTTGAAACTTTCCTCACTGTGCTAGCTAATTCAAATTTTTAGACTAAAATGCCGGTCTACATTTTTAATTCAATTCAATTCACCAGATATTTACTAAATGTCTATTTTGAGAAAGGTTCTGGAGATTCATCAGTCTATTGGGCTTTGAGTAAATGTTAATTTAATATATTTGTCATGTTTGAACTTGGGGATTCCCAGGATCTGAATGATTCTTATAGATTATATCTTCTTATAAAAGACTGTAATTCACAGAAAAAAAAGGAAATGTCAAATATATGTTTATTTAGTAAATGAAAAATCATTAACATCTCTTTAGTTGCTATGTTACCAGTTCATTTATGAATTAGCTTAGGAATGATGAAAAAAATAGAAAAGCAGAAGTTTTGGAAGTCAACTTTACATGAGTTATTGACCCTTAATAATGGTAGAAATATCTATGACATTTTCCAGTTGACTATGGTTAGTAGTTATATCTTATCTTTCTTCTCATACAACCCTCTTTTTTAAGAAAGAAAATCAACAAATTTAGTATTCAGAACCATTTTTTTTTTTTTTTTGCCCAAAGAAAAATTTACCTTTCAGCTGTAGTAGAGATAGGAGTAGGAGAGTCTGTTCTTTCCTTGATCAGATTTTTACATTTTGAAGGGAAGGCATTTCTACCCAACATATTCATATTTTTTAATGAATATAGATCCTTAATTTAAAAGTATCAGACACCGCAAGAAAGAAAATTTCTTTGTTCTAAGAGTGTTTTAGGTCTCCATTTGACTTCAGGATAGATATTAAATGCTTCTATTTTGTCCATCTCCCTTGTGGTATTTCCCTTTCTCCTAAGAGGAGATCCCTCAAAGGATCTGGATCTTCTATGATCTGGAGAGATATATTCATTCCTTCTTATGAGGAAAGCTTTCAAAAAAAAAAAAAAACTAGAGGAAGAGCTAAAGGATACTATGTGAAAATTACCAGCCAATTAAATCATTTGACATTCTTTGTTTTGTTCATTTTCACGATAACTTGTTGGAAGAGGAAGGGCAAGGAAATTAAAAAGGCAAGCTGAGAGACTATTCTCCAGAAAAGCCTGTTGATGGCAATTTGTGTCTACAATTTTCAGCATCTCGAAAAATGTCAAGAAAGACAACTTTTATCAAAAGGCAAATTAATTTGTTAAAGCTAGTGTTAATTGGCAAGCAAGGTGTTTCATTATGAAACAGAATTTTTTTTTTTTTTAACAGTCTGTAGTTACTAAGAAAACACCAACCAGAAGAAAATGCTTCAGTGCTATGGGTACTTCTTCCATCCCATCCTTCTTTTGATAAATGTAATCAGCTTTGTTGAAAAATATTCATATGAGACCTAGAAGCTATAGCTGCAATGGCTAGCTCGATATTTTTTCTTAATCAGTTTGAGCCTTAGTCATCAGTTGGTTCAATAACAATTTCTTTAAAACTATGAATCTTATAGTTTTTGCAATTTGCAACTTTTATATATCTAAATTAGCCCTAAAATAGGCTTTAGTTGAAGAAGGGTTGCTCTTGTTTAGAATGTAGAACTCAAAGCAAACCTTAGGAAGTACATGACTTGCAACCATAGAAATGTGGATGAAGCAATGTGAAATATGGTAATTTGTGTCTATAAGAGAGTGTACCTACTGATTCTATCAAGGGAAAAAAGAAAACCCTGAGAACTATGTATAGTACAGCCTACTGCTTATGAAGCTCTGTAATAGTAAATAGCATGAAAAAAGTTTCTATAGACAGAACACATAGGGAGCCCCTTGTAGTTTACATGCCTTGATGTTTTCCCCCCAGTCTAATATTTTTTTCTAGTTAGCTAAGAAAAATGATATGCTTACTTAATCCTTACCTTTTCTGGAATGAAACCAAGAAATATTCTCTCTTATAGTCCTTGTTTTAAATTGTATTCATTGTATTGGGCCACCAATTTTACAGGGATCTATAGAGAAAAAATAACTTTTTTTTTCCTTTTCCCTGGTAATTAATTTTTTCCCTCCAATCTGAAAATATACAATTTTAAAGCATACTCTGGGTTTAGTGATCACAATCACATGGAAGCATGAGTTATTGATTCTAGGAATCTAGCATGAGTTTTTTTTTTATTGTCATTCAAAATATTAGCAGTTTTCCCCCTGCCTAGCAAAGACTCAAATGGGGTTTACAGTAGAAAATAATGAGTCCTTCTGCAGTAGCATGTCACAGGGGACGATAGGACAATGCTGTAGTCGTGCTCACTGCTGTGCCCTGCTTGCTGGGTAGCATGTACTCTCAGATGTCTGACAGCTCATGTGGGCTCACTAGAGACCTCTGTCATTCTGTTCTTCCTCTCTGCAGGCAATGGTGGAGACAGTTAACAACCTGCTCCAGCCACAGGCTTTGAATGCATGGCGAGACCTCACGACAAGTGATCAGTTGCGAGCAGCCACCATGTTACTTGACACTGTGGAGGAAAGTGCTTTTGTGTTGGCCGATAACCTTTTGAAGACAGACATAGTCAGGGAAAACACAAACAATATTCGTAAGTGATCCTCATTATCAAAAAAGAACCAATTTCTCCTTCTTTCTAGGAAAGGGAGAGAAAAAACTATCTTATAGGTTTGCCAAGAGGTGCTTTTTTGCTTTTATATGGTTTATATTCTTTGGTGGGTGGTAATTGCTTATTACTGTTAATAGGAAAACTTGCATTTTCAGATAAGAATCTGTCATTCTGAAATTGAACATGGTAGAATAAGCTCATCTTAAATAAAGGAACTTAGTTCTATTTTATAAATATGGCATTCTGTAAGATATTTCTTTTTAAGACTAGAAGTTTAGTTTTATATTAGATGAGAATTGAATATTTCTTGAAATTGGTTCAAAATATAGTATTAACCTTATAAATGAAACCAGTAAAATTATATAGACTTTATATGGTTTTTGCTCACAAAGAAATTAAGACGTTTAATTATTTATGGGGAGATGGCTGACAATTTTATTTTAGAGAATTTAATGAAGTTGATTTTAGCTTTTTAGATTAAAATATAAAATGAAAGTATGCCTTTCAAGAAGACAGACATAACTTACAGGGTTTTTAAAAACTCATTCCTCATGTTCATGAATTCTTGTTAACAATATGTACTTGTCTGATATCATATATTTTATTGCTTTTCCAAAAATTATATTTGAATGTGAGGGCAAGTACATTGTAAATAAATAAAAGCCATTGGAGATTCTGATAAATTATATATAAGATTTTGTAATTATTTTATCTTAAACGTATTTTAGAGATTTTAACAAATATTTCTTTTATATTATTATTAAAGCTTTTTATTTTCAAAACATATGCATAGATAATTTTCAACATTCACCCTTGCAAAACCTTATGTTCCAAAGTTCTTCCCCTTCTTCCCACCCTTTCCCCTAGATGGCAAGTAACCCTATATATGTTAAACCCGTGTAATTCTTCTATTCATATTTCCACAATTATCATTCAGCAAATATTTTAAGGTAATTTTTTAAAAATAATATTTCTCAGTGTATTTTGAGCTTGTCCTGATCCTTTTCTATTGTTGACAGAATTGGAAGTTGCAAGACTAAGTACAGAAGGGAATTTAGAAGATCTAAAATTTCCAGAAAACATGGGCCATGGGAGTACCATTCAGCTTTCTGCAAATACTCTGAAACAAAATGGCCGAAATGGTAGGTTAGCTGTTTTGTTTTGGTTTTTTTAAAGATCTTTGGAACTAATTTTCTTGTCATCATCAGTTAATTAATTCCTTACTTAATCTTCCTCTATAGTCTGGCTATCTTTTCACCCTTACTTTCCCACTACTCTCCAAAACTTAAACTATTTTCTTAAGTCAGTATTCTTCCTGTCCTATGAGTGAATGAATGAATGAATGAATGAACTAAAAAACTGGTATTAAGTATTTACTATGTGCCAGATACTGTGATAAGTTCTGGGAATATAATTAAAGTCAGTCCCTTCCTTCAGATAACTTAATAGTTTAGTAAAGGGAAACACAACATGTATAGGAAAATAGTCATCAGGAAAGAGAACTTGGATAATGAGACATGATGAATTGATCCATATTCCATATCAATTAATATACATAGTTTCCTGAAACTATGGTAATATTGTTTTAATTACTATTCCAAGATCAAGAAGTAAAGGGACACTAATCCTGTGATAACAAATAAAAGGGTAAAATTCCTGTAGGTAGACAGCTTTTTGGGATGTGAATCGTGTCTTGTATGGGGACGACCAGATAGAACAGACTCCTTGGTTTGCACTGACATTAACTAATCAGGGCAGCTCAGTACCAAGGTCCAGGGCTGCAGAGTAGATTAACTGCCCCAATATCTGGGCCATGCATGATTTCTGAAAGTCCATTCCCAAAGAGGAAGATAAATAGAACCCAGCAGAGCAGATGGCAAGATAGCTATCTGAACACAGCGTGTTCCATCTCATATATCTATGCATCCTGCCCCAACTCCTCTGATTGTTTAGTCTATCAAACTTTCAAACCCTATCTCCTCTATGAAATGCTTTTACTTATACCAAACCTTTTTGGCATATGAAATTTTCATCTATTCAGCACAATTTAGTGCTTAACTAAAATTTGTCATATCCATTTTAGGTGTGTTACCTTTAAGGTGCTTAATAAATGCTTATTGAATAATAAATTGATCAAACTTGTAGGAATACACAGTGGACTTGATTAGTTCAATATGCAAAGCTAGATGGCTTTTTCTCTCCCTTTTTGTCCTTACTTTTTTTCTCTTCCTCCTTTTTTTTAAACATACTTTTTTAAGGCTATCTCTATTTGTAGGAACTACTACTCTGAATATATTTATTGTAGTAATATATTTTCATTGTTCCACTCGTTATCTCAGCCATAATGACTAATAAAAACCTCCCATCTATTAGGTATTTTTCTACACACACACACACACACACACACACACACACACACACACGTATCTTAAATATATAATTGTTAACAAGTTGTTTTCCCAATTAGGAGGTGAACTCTTTGAGAGAAGGGATGATATTTTTGCCTTTCTTTGTATCATCAGTGTTTAGAACATAGCCTGGCACACAATGAGCACTTAATAAATAGTTACTGATTGACAGATTGGAAGAATATTGTGTCTATGTTCAATGAAATAGAATCACCTATAGAATGGAATACAGGCAAAATTTCATTACCAAGAAATGTCTTTACCAAAAAGAGTAAAATTTTAACATTCCCACTAGTATATTGTTATTTAGGTTATGATTGTCCTATCCAAAATCCTCATGAAAACAATTCTTTTCTAGTTCCCAAATGTAATAGGTAGTGTATATAAAAATCACTCAACTGTGTGATTTTGGTAGTGAATTCAGACTGAGCTTTTTACCCTAGGGACCTTAATCCTATTTCCACCTGACTCTTGTAATTGAAACACTTAAACAAAATTTTCTAAACTTCTTATGCAATCCACAAAACAATAAACCATTTTTTAAAAAAGGATTTTAAAACTTAGAGGGGAAAAAATAGGGTAATTTGTATATGATGTACTTTAATATTTAATTGTTGTAAATAACTGCTATGAAGCCAGAGTGTTTGAATGATTTCACAAATTTGATCAATCAGTAGGAGTAAGTATGGGACTGGTGAGAAGATAAAAGAGACGTAGTGCAAAGGAAAGAACATTGGCTTTTAAGTCAGAGAACTTAAATTCAAATCTCACTGGTGGTGTTTGTTGCCCAGGTGATGATATTGGGTCTCTGACCTCATATTTCTAGTCTTCAGTTTCTCAATTTGTGAAGTGAAAGGCCTCTGATATCTCATCCATCTCTCAGATCCACATTACCATGATCTTAGATTTTTTAGGCTAATGACCTCTAACAAAAAGGGAGATAGGGAAACTGAGGCCTAGAAGGATGGAGTGAGTTGCTCAACATCATCCTAATTGTATGGCAGTTCTGGAATTTTAGCCAGGTTCTCAGAATCTCTTGTCCACCACATTTTTTCCTATTTCTCTTTCTTGCTCCCTTATGCTTTTTATTTTTATTGATTTTTGGATATCTACGGAATGTATTTCCATTAAAAAGTTAATTATTATAGTATATATTTAAAATAAAAGGTATTTTGCTTCACTAAGGAAAAAAAGTTTTATTTTACCATAAACTCTTTCAAAATAAAAGTATTGTCAGAATTTTATGCAGTATTTTAATGCCATAATTTTATGCAAGATTTTAAATTTTAAATGGTAATGAATTTCTCCACAAAACTGTTGTCTTTAATTTCCAAGTATTGAACCCTTATTTGTATGTCCATTAAAAGCAGCTACAATGTTATCATTCAACTCAAATTCTATTATAAATTGGGGTTGAAATGGCTCTTTCAAAAATGTGTGAGCATTTAAAATATCTTGAGCCAAGTGCCAGATTTTTTCAGTAGCATAACCCATACTCTTATCTCCAGAATGGAATAAAAACCAAAACTAATTTCTCTTTCAAAAAATTATAGATTTAGTCCTAGAAGGGACTCCCTCATTTCTTGAGGGATGAGGAAACTGGGAGTCAAACAACTAGTAAGCATATAAGGGAGTATTGAACCCACAATTTTTCTATTCCAAGTCCAAAGGAGTGAATTGTACATGTGATGACTGAAATATAAAAAAGTGTTTCCATGTAGCCATTTTGCTATTTGTTACTTTGCTAATTTAATACTGCCTCATAAATATGTGCCAGAGACCTAAAAAGTAAATAGAGAACATACATAGCCATATGGAGCAGTGCCCTGCATATTATGGGCTTGATATTTGTTGAACTGAATTGATTTTTTTAAGTGTCTTTACCTATTTATTGAATATATTCTACTCCCAATATACAAGTGTGGTCTCTTTTACAACAGTGGAAGTTTAATTTAACAAATATCCAAAATGCATTGTATTATAAGGGAGAAAGAATTCTGTATTCCAAATTTGTAATTATTTTGGACAGATTATTTGTCTCAGGCTCCATTAAAGATGTAGCTATTATTCATTTTCCTCAAAGATGCCAATGTGCATTATATATTTGTTAATTTGGAAATATTTTTTTCGTAAATAGTAATTTATTGGGGAAGTAAGGATCTTTCCTATTTCCACATGCCTGATGTTCCTAGTGAGGCAATGTAATATAAACTGAGAATTTGTCCTGGCCATTGTCAGTAGCTGGATTCGACCCCAGAGGATTGGTGTTCAAAGCTCATGTCTGACAATTACTAACTCTTTGATACTGGGCAAATCAGTTCACAACCCTAAAACTCTTCCTCATATGGAAAATGAGAGGACTAGACTAGATGACCTCAAAAGTTTTTTCTAGCTCTAATGCTGTGAGCCTTTGTTTGTAAGTGATTTTTTTCTCTGAATCATTTTAAAAGATTAAATAGGCATTAAGGACAGAGTCATTGGCAGTAAAACATTTTGTGGTGCCAGTTTATTCTTCCTTTATGTAAAGATAGTTATCATCTTCCCTTTTATGAATTTCCTAAAGAGGCTTTGGTAAAAGTAATTGTTAAAAGCTGAAAAATTTTAAATAGAGTTTAGAAGGAAATAACTGAACTTTTTAAGCAAATTGTAGCTGTTTAAAGTTTATTTTTAGTTACAAAAATACTGATAAAATTAAAGATGATTATGATATAATTAAACCTAGCAGAACTAATTAGACCAAATACATTAATCAACATTTGAACCCAACCTTTGATTTGAATTCACATTTATTTTAGGAGAGATCAGAGTGGCTTTTGTCCTGTATAACAACTTGGGTCCTTATTTGTCCACGGAGAATGCCAGTATGAAGTTGGGAACAGAGGCCATGTCCACCAATCATTCTGTCATCGTCAATTCCCCTGTTATTACTGCAGCAATAAACAAAGAGTTCAGTAATAAAGTTTATTTGGCTGATCCAGTAGTGTTTACTGTTAAGCATATCAAGGTAAGATAACAGCACATTTAAATTTATTTTGATTATCCAGTTAACTCACATTTTTATTTCCCTTACAAAATCAATTTTAAAACAGAATTTTTAAAAATTCTTATTCTATTATTTTTGACTAATTCAGCAGCTTACAGGTAATGCTGCTGCTGGATATTTTCCCCCTAGGGTATTTATTTTGAGGAGGGCATGTTTCTTTTATGTTTTGTGTCAGAATATGTTGGGCAGTTAAAATTTTGTTACATGCATTATTTTATTATAATTATTTCATTATTCACTCTTCTGAATATTATATATGGTAGGACTTCAGAAAAAGAAGATAAATTCCTCATGGCCATGTAATATTTGTACCAAAGTTAATTGCCAAGAACAATTAATTCTCTACTTTATACACAAATGAGTAGAAATAGTACTAAAATATTAAAATTTGTTTGCAGTTGTAATGAATCAGTGACAAAATTAGTCTGGCATTAGAAATATAAACGATTCTATTTATCTTGGATTAGGTGAATGCCACTAAAATAATACTTAAAAGCCAGAATCATTAGGGTAAGTTGGATTTGGAATATGTCCTCTTAAGTTATATCTTATAAAAGTTATTTGCTTTGAAATTTTTTTCCTTATAGCAATCTGAAGAAAATTTCAACCCTAACTGTTCATTCTGGAGCTACTCTAAGCGCACAATGACAGGTTATTGGTCAACACAGGGCTGTCGCCTCCTGACAACAAATAAAACGCACACCACATGCTCTTGTAATCATCTCACCAACTTTGCTGTATTGATGGCACATGTGGAAGTTAAGGTAAGATCCTACAAAAAAATAAAATGTTAGGGCTCAGGAAATCATTGTAATGCTATATGATCCAGTATACATTCAGACAATTCATCTTAATCACAATGCAAGAATATATACTATCCATGATATTGGTTTCCCAAAAAGAAATCAAGAATGTGTAAGTGTGTGATTTATTTTTTCCTCACTGTTCTGTTTAGGAATCTCTGTCTGTCTAATCTACATCCTTCTGCTGATTCTTTGTCCTCTCTCTGGGAAGCCACTTCCATCAGTTTCTCAAACATTTTGTTTTCCAGGTCAAATACCCATAGTTTCTATAAACTTTCTTTAAGAGATTCTCCACACGTTTTTGTCAGTTTTGTTGCTCTTTTCCCTGAACCATCCAATTTTATTTGTTTATCTAAAGGATTCTTAGATCCATAATATAAAATAATGGTAGTTTAGTTATTTTCCAAATGAATAACTATAGACATTTTGGGAGAAATTATGGGTAAAATTATCTTGAATACCAGCATTATTTAATTTAAATAATTTTTATTTAAATTTATACAGTTTGATGAGTATTTGAAAAGGCATGCCATTTTTGTTCAATGGAATTATTTAATCAATTTACTCATTAGTAGTCTATTCCTGATGATATCAATTTTACAGAATATTAGGCTTAATCTTGTAAATTTACTATTGCATCTCTATTTCTCTTCAAATATGGCATTCTTTATCTTCTAGACTAAAGTGGTTTTATTTTCATAGAATTTTTTGTACTAAAACAAAATGAGTGTAAAATAATATCCATTAATTAAGGTTTTGGAATATTATCAAAGGGTTTTTTTTTAAAGAAATTTTAATGGATTTTTTTTTGATATCCTCTCTTTTTATATCAGTTTACATTTGCATCTGGATTTCTCCCAGTTATCAAAGAGCATAGTTACTGTTATCATTTTATTTGTATAATTCTAAATCATGTTGATTATTTCTATCTTTTTTCATTTTTGTCAATTTTCTGAGTTTTAAGTGAATCCTTAAGGCTGTTTTGATTTATATTTCTCTTATTCATTGATTTGGAACATTTTCAATGGGATTGTTAATAGTTTACAATTTTTTTTTTAGATCTGTTGGTTTTTACCTTCTATCTGTTCAGGAATGGCTTTTTATATTTTAAAAAAAATTGTTTATTGCCTATAAATCTCAGATATCAGATCCCTATCACAAATATTTGATTTTTGTTTTCTAAATTGATCATTTCTTTTTTTATCCTAGATAAATTAATTTATTATACAGAAGCTTTTCAATTTCATATACTCAAAATAATCTTATATTTTGTAATTGGTTCTTTTATTTGATTAAGAGTTTACTCTTTACTCATAGCTATTAAAGACATATGATCTGCACCTCTGTAATTTTTTTAAGATATAATTTTTAAAATTTGGGTCATGTCCATTTTGAATTTATTATGTAATATGTTGTAAAATGTTAGTTTAATCCTCATTTCTGCCTGAAAACATTTCATTTGCAAAGAAGTAGTTCTTTTGTAGTTTATTAATATTTAGGGAATATCAAACACTGGGTTGATACACTTCCAAACTTAAAATTTAATACCTACTTCTTTTTAAATATTATGTTCTCTTACTCCAGACTAAAATTCAACAATTTTATGGGAATCATGGGAAGGGAAGAATACAAGTGAGAAAATTGTGTAAAAGTAAATAAGATTCTAGAAGCATTTCCAAAATTTGTGTGTGGGGGGTTAATTATTAAAAGGTTACCCTTTTCTAATAACTCATTTGTTTCATATATCCTGTAAATTTTTAGGTTACATGTTTGCAATTGTTATACTTACATTTTATTTTTGCTTGAGTTAAATTCTATGTAAATTAGAATGCTGTATAAAACACAAAAGATAGAAAAATCCTTAAATTATCTAGTCCAATCTTTTATTTTAATGGATGAGAAAAAAATCAGGAATCTTAAAATCATGGAATACATGTAAGTTGGAAAGAACTATAAAACCATCAAGACTAATTTCCAGGGGAACAAGAATTTCCTCCATGATATATCAAACAATTTAGGTACAACCTAATGACCTTCAAGGAATAGAAACCTTCTATGTAGGAAGTCCATTCTCCTTTCCAATAGTTCTAATTACTAGGATATTTTATGGTTTGTTTTTTCTTTAATTGTCAGATATTTTGATATTTTCTACTCTTTGATTCAAGCAGAAGCAAAACTACTCCTGCTTCCACATGTTAACCCTTTAAATACTTCAGAGCAACCATATTGTCTCTTCTAGGAATCTCCATTTTGAGAGAGTGGCCACTCAAGTATGCTCATTCCTTCACTCTTCTCCCAGATGTATACCTGACTTCCAGAATGCTTCCCCTCTTGCTATCTTTCCCTTACCCCTCCCTTTTCAATTCCCATTTAAACTTTGTTTTCTCTCATTAGAATGTAAGCTTTTTAAGGGCATGAACTGTCTTTTTATCTTGCTTGTATTTATATCCTCTGTGCCTGGGACATAGTAAGCATCTGATTTAAATATTTGTTGACTTGACCTCAAAAATATTTTCTTCTCTAGGCTAAACATCTACATTTATATCAACTGTTATTCACATTGCTTGAATTTAAGATCTCTTATCATCCTTTTTCCATTTTTCTTCCTTGATTGTATTATAGTTTATCATCTGTGTCTTTCCAGAACTAAACTACACAGGTGATCTGATCAAGACAGACTATATGGCCTCCCTAGTTCTGCACCTTTTGAATCTCTTAATTCAAACTAAAATCATGTTTTCTTTTTTTTGCTCAAATATTGTTAACTCATTTGGCCTCTCAGTCCCACTATTCTCCAATCTTTTCTAGATGAAGCTATCTATCCTCTGTACCCATGATTTCTCTATCATATATTTGTAAAGTTGTGTGTATATGTATATGTATTTTAGCCTTGTAGAATATTTCACTTGTGTACTTATTAAGTCTTTTTTTTTTTTTTTTTTTTTTTTTTTTAGTAAATATTGGCAATAGTATAATTTGGGAAGATCGTTTAAGCTTCTGTCTCTCATTCAACCTATTAGATATGCCCCCTTGCTTTAGCACACATATGCAGATTTCCTAAGCATGTCACCTATCCTTATCTCCAAATTATTGACAAGTGCAACTTTTCACAGAAAATCTTCCATATTGGCATACAACCTTGTTTGACTACAGCTCTACAGCTGGATCCCAGTGAGTTAGAATAATGAATCTCCTGGAATATATATTAAAATTCCTAATATTATATAATTATAATTATGTACAACATGATATTATCATTGTTTAATTCAACTGTGCCCAAATTTTCATGGCCTCATTTGGGGTTTTCTTGACAACGAGATTAGAAGGGTTAGCCATTTCTTCCAACTCATTTTACAAATGAGGAAACAAGCAAGGAAACTTGTCCAAGATCAGACAGTTAGTAAATTTCAGAAACCAAATTCAATCTCACTAAAATGAGTCTTCCTGACTCCAGACTCGGTGCTCTATCTACTATGCAGTGCAAATTCCAATAATGTGAACACTTTAGGAGAGTTATTATTTGCACTAGTTGAGATTTATCTTTTCTCTTTAGGTCTAGCCATTCAACTAGTTATAAATAGATTTAATTCTGCACTTGTCTAGCCCATCTTCATGTCTACAAGAGTAACATGAGTTACTGTGTCAAATGTTTTGCTAAATTCTAATTAAATTATATGTACATATTATCTTGATCTATCATTGAAAATAAGAAAATGAAGCCCTATTGAATTTTTGCAATCATAGCTCCCTTTTGAGATTTTTCTCTAACCATTTTTGTAATATTTTGGTCTGATGGGTTACTAAATTATAGATAAAGGCTAGCAAATCTAGCCTGCTGCCTGTTTTTAGAGACAGCTTTCTCTCCCTCTCCCTCTCACTTTCCCTCTCCCTTTCTCTCTTCTTCTTCCTCTCCTTTTCTCTTCCCTTTTTCCTCTTCCTCCCTCTTTCCCTCCCTCCCTCTTTCTCTTAATAGTATGACTTTATTTAAAATGTAAAAAATCATTTTAGCTTATGGTGATACATTTAGCCTAATATGATGTCCCCTACTCTAGAATATTGGCAGGAAACAGTCAAATTCATTGGTACTATGGTTTGAAGATTGCCCTTTCTTTCTTTTTCCAATAATCAGGACAATATTTGTTTTCGTCCAATTAGGTAACCTTTACTATACTCCATATTCTTCCAATGATCCTGAGGGGCTTTCTGCTACAAAGATCTATTTTTTAAATACCATGATCTTCCTGGCAATGTTTTATGACTACAGATTATGACCACGAATTCCATGATCTCAGAATAAATCTAATGGTGAATGTCTTTTGAGGCAATTCAAATATACATAATGGATAGAAGAAAGCAGCAACATATTTGTAGAGATGATGTGTTCATAAGAAATGATATGACAGATTAACTAGTGATATGTTTGGCCAGAAAAATGAAAGGGAAGAAAAACAAAAGGGTAGCCCCCTTCATGCTACACTCCTACTTTTGAAATATTCAAAGAATAAGATGCACGTCTATCCTACTTTTATTGGAATTTATTGAAATATGGAGGATTTATGGAAAGATTTGTGTAAGAATCTAGTAGGAGAAAAAGACAGGTCTCCTGCAGTGCACGATACCAATGAAAATAATATAATCATACTGACAAATGAAATCTCAGATCAATTGTTTTATTAAGATTGGAAACCAATTGTGATCATTGTTTTATTTTCAGACATTTTAACACTGTGTGAGATCTTGCTTCTATGTGTTCCCTTATCATATGCAATTTAATATATTTTTTTCTTCTTTTGATTAAATGTTGTTCACTTTTATCTAGCTCAAACTTCTGTTCTTTTGGATTTGGTCAACTTTCACTATAGTTGAAGAAAAGTCTAAGATCAAGGAAGAGTATATTTCTCCTCTTTTTGTTCTATTCTGAAATCTGCATCTAAGCAACTAAAATAATAAGTACATAAAATATTTGCAACTATATTGCAAACATCAACTCATGTATTGGTACGAAACCTACTCAATTCATTCACAATTGCCTCTCCCCTCTTATTGAAGAACTAAAGAGCAGAACACTAATATCCTCCCCAAATTCTCCCTTACAGAGAGGGCTTACAACTTTCCTGGTAAGTTCATTTTTTATCAGTAGCTCTGACTCCATGAGATACATATGTCCTGGTCTTCTTTTCTCTTCCCACTCCTTGCAAGTTCCTTTTGTATATTGTTTTCCCCATTAGTTTGTAATCTCCTTGAAGACAGAGACTGTCTCTTTTTCTTATTTTTTTACTTTCTTATTTCTCTTATTCTTCTACTATCTTCAGTAGCTAGCCTAGTAACTAGCACATAGTAAATGCTTAATCACTGTTTATTGAATTGAATTTCAATAGATGTTCTTATTACAATAAGGAAGACCACCCAACAGGCATTACTTTTTAGGGAATGTAATATTAAATTGATGTTCACCTAGAGGACTATGAAAAGTGTAATTTTTTTTAATTGAGAAAGACTAAAAAATATCATTGAACAAAAATGGCTTAAATTATTTATATTTTATTTTAAGTGTGAGAAAATAATCTATGTAAAAAGGCTGTTCCTACAGGCAAATTATCCTCATTACTTGTCATGAAAAATCAACATTATACTGTCAGCTCCTCTTAACAAATAATTGAAATGGATATCCTTGATCTATGGTGATTTGTGTTGCTTAATACTTTGGTACTGTTACATTTCTTACTTTAGCAACTGAATTTCCAATCTTCTTCAAAAAACAGTCATATTCTTGCTTTAATAATTTCGATTTATAATTCCAGTAGAAAACTCTAGCTAAGAATAGCAAGTCTTATTAATTAAAAACATTGTGTAAATAAAGTAATAAGGATTTGAATGTAAGATGAAGATTAGCATTTGACTCTATCAGGTTCAGAAAGGGAATGTATTGCTTCTATGTGTTATCACTTGCCAGAGATAAGATGGGGGAGGGGGAGTGAGAGGGAGGTAGGGAAGAGGTCTCTTTCCACTAGCAAAGGATAGGTTGTACATGAAAGGACTGAGTTTTAGAATTTGGGCTTTAATCTGAAATATTCTTCAATTCGCAAAGAAATACCAGAGGTAAAAAATGGAAGCTAAAATTTGAGTTGTCTAACCTGTCTTGTCAATGTAGAAATCATTGGATATTCTATACAACGATTTTTCAAAGCGTGGCTATCACACTGGACAATTCTTCACTGAATCTTAGAACTGAAATGAATTTCAGAGACTAGTCAGTTCATTATAGACCTGTACATGAATCCCTATAACATATCTGATAAATCAGGTTGTTATTTAAATACCTCCAGTGAGGGAGTATCCAGTACATCAGAGAGAGAGTACCCATTTTTCTTTTGGCCAGATCTTTGTTTATTTTCACCATATATCAAAATCAAATTTCCCTCTGCATCTTCTGGTTGTGACTTTTCAAGCCAAACAGAAGCCTAATTTTCCTTCTTCAAGATATAGTAGATTACTAAAGCATATTTTCTTATTTGGTTGTCTTAGTTTATTGATAAAGGCATAATTAAACTGGAAGACTTCATGTTTTAAGGGGAAATGTTGAAAATATTAAACTATTCTGCCTGTTTATAGTGGAATATATTCCTTTTAGTTCTATATAATCACTTATTACCTCAGAATAAAGATTAATGTAGATAGTGCTTCTTTAACCCTGTCAAAACCATTATAAAATTATGGAGTTTTAATTACAGCCACTTAAGGGTACAAATGTAAGTGTTCTTGGTAGGAGAGTAAGGTTATGTGCTTTGTATGAAGAGAATTTTTTAGAAGTCCCATGAGTTGTGAACTATATTTTAATTATTAGAATGGTGAGGTAAAGTTCTACTTCATTCCTTCTGTGATTGATAGCCGTCTGGTTTCTTAATCAGTGTAGCTATATATATCTCTGTCTTAAGTGGGGGAAAATACCAATTACTGACCAGACAAGTAGTGATTTATCTAACATTTTTTAACAGGGTGTTTGTAGGATCAATTCCTTGTTGAACAAGGAAGACTGCTCAATTGAGAAAAAAATTGTTTTTAATATACTGACTATATAAGAATTAAATGACCTCAGAGCCACCTTAATTTGCTTAATCCACTGTGTATTCTCTATGGCTGGACTATATTTTAGTGAACCTAAAAGAACTCAGGCTTTCTTTATACTTCCTCATTTATGTATTGCCATCTTTGCAATTATTTTTTCCTCTTTCCCAATCCCTTCCCATTAAAAGCCCTATACAAGCAACCGACATATTTTAGGAGGTGTTGGATCTAATTCATGTTATTCAGAAGTTGGAAAATGACTTATCATTTCTTCCATGCTGGGCAATCTCAAAGGAATTTTATAAATAAATACATGAAGTCATGTTAGTTTATTTCATTCCCCAGATGAGCTTTTTCAGGTGAGATGTTACACATCATCATGAATTTTTACAGTTACAAATGCCAGCAAATGTTAATCTAGAGATTCTTAGCTAAAAAATCTACACTGATTAATTCCTACAAATGGCAATTAAAAGAGCTAGATTCAGCTGCTGACTAAAATATGATGACACATCTGTTCAGAAAAGTAGCAAAAATAATACCTTGTTAAGAAAACTATAGGAATAATGACCATTGAATTCCCATGATAGGTATAAAATTACCATGCTTAATCACCGGTTATCAAACGGCTAACTTTCAGTATGCTTAATATGTCATATAAAGTACCCTATAAAATATGCTATTTTCATAATTTGTAGACAAGTTAACAGTAAAAATGAAAATTTTGTCCTAACTTGTTTCAAGACCATAAAATAAGTGAAGAATCATTGTTACACTAAGTATTAGAGTGAATGTTCATGTGAGAAAGCTCTCTGCAAAAATGATGTTAAACAAAACAAATGAGCAGCAACAAAAATGCTTCATCTAAGATGAAAACTTGAGAAATTAATTAAAAAATACTTTTTAAAAAGATGCATAAACATCTGTCCAATATTAGCATCTTTTGTGTGAGAACAGATAGATGAAAGCTCAGTTGGATTTGGCAGTTTATGAATAGGAATTATTACTTAGAAACCTCTGTCGAGAGTTTCTGCAGCCTGACTTCATAGAAGTGCCAATAATAACTATTCACTCTACTATAAACAAAAAAAAAAAAAAAGACCTCTTTTGGGGGGAAATGTTTATTCTCTCTAGGGTATTTTTCTCTTAACTTTTTAATGTCTTAAGACTAGAAAAGGCCTCTTGGGAAGAATGAAATTAGAAGGATTGTACCCAATAGAATATTATTTACAGATGAGATATTAATAACTGGGTTTTTTTTGTGAAACTCATGAATAATTAAATTTTTCTTAAACTTCACAAATTCAACAATTGCTAATAGGTATTGATTAAGCTCTTTTGTCAGGCTTTGTAGTGGATACTAATGTCAGTGTAAATAGGAAGTGGGTCTCTACCTTTAAGTAGAGTATAGCCTAATAAGGAAGATATAATATATGCATGATTATATGTTATATTTAATACACATAGGACAGTAGGCGTATAAAGTTTAGTAGTTACTGATGTTTTATCAGTCACAATTTTTTCCAGTGGTAATAATATCCATGGATCTTCCCCCCAAGTGTTTATTATTTTTCTATCATTTAGATCTTTTAAAAATCAATTCCTCTGTGTCCTCAAGATGTCATATCCAATTGTTTTCCCTTTTTGTTTTCTTTAGAGATATTTTAAAGTTTTTATTCCACACTTTTGAGTATATCATGCTAGTATCAACATGGGTGGTTCCATTACTGATGGAAACCAGTTTATATAGTAATAGTTTATGTAAAACAATTAACATAGTAATCTTGCCAGAACTTTTCTCTTTTTAATTTGTGTTTTACTCTTTATAATTTCACCCTTTAAATACTCTTAAATATAACCTATTCATATTGGATCTCTTGCCATGCTTTTGGTAAACTTGCTTTTTTACATCATTATTTTGACTTTTTATTGTTTCATTACATAAGGTAATGAAACAAGTTAGAAAATGATTAACTGTGTGAGAGAGGTCACATTGAGGCATGAGAGATTCAAGGATTAAAAAGGTCACATCTAAGTGGGAAATTTTATCAAGTAAGTAGATTTTATCAAGTACTGAGTTTTTATAAGAAAATTATTTTAATATTCTAAGATTGGAGCAGGAGTATCCATTCTAGAAATAAATGATACCATGGTTAAATTCTATTGATTGAGGAAGGAGCTAGACAAGAGCTAGCAGTAATGGAAGGTACCATTTCTTTGGAACTTAAAAGCACATGAATGGGAGAAAAAACTGGAAATATATATTTGAGCTGAATGGTAGTTTAGCTTGGAATGTCAGGTTAACAAGTTTGTATTTTTTTCCATTGGGATGTTTCTAAAAATTTGTGCCAAAGGAATGAGGTGATTACATCTGTATTCAAGGAGTGTCAGTCAGTGAGTGTGAAGGACAAATTGGAACAGGGAAAATATAAATGAAAGGATATCAGTCATGAGGTTCTTTCAATAATCTAGGTGAGACTTAACACAGACTTACATTTAAATTGGCAAATCTATGTTAAAGGCCAATAGAAGATCAACATTTTAGAATTGGAAAGGACCTTCATGATATCTAGTCAAATGAAAAGGAATTTGAAAGGCACTGAAAAAATAAAATGAAAAAAGAATTGTAACTGGTTAAATGTTCATTGAATTTGAATTGAGGTAGGAAAAAGATTGAGGTTCTGCTGAGGAATTTTTTTAGATGAGGTTCTTTCCATTTCTTAATTCTGTGATCTATGAATCCTTTGGGCATATGAGAACCTGGATGAGAGACAATACTTTGTAGTTGATTAGGCTCTTAGGGATTGGACAAAGTTATATTAGAGAGTACAATCCAGGATGTTCTTTTCCCAGGGTTCTAGATATATAGTTTGAATTCCCAGAAGATTTTGTCTTAGCAATATGTTTCTCTGTGTCTAATTTCTTGCTGGGTTTTTAGTACCTGAGCTTCTATATAAGGTTCAATTTCTGGTGCCCATGATATGCATGGGCTGATAAAATTAAAATTAATTCCTGTAATCAATTGTGAGTTCATTATACTGGGATATCCTTAGAGTTTTCCTCTGACAAGTATAGTGTCTTTGGTGGATCAATGCTTCTCATGAATCAACCTCTGTCCAAGATCCATTGTACTATACAACCTATCAATGCATTTGCTGCTGTGAACTAAAGCGAAAAAAAATTAGTCCAGGGCAGAATGAATTTTATTTATAGACATGTGATTAACCAGTAAAGGAGATTTGGGATACTTGATCTGAACAATTAATCTCAAAGTGAAGGATCCCTAGTTTTGATATCTCCTTGATCTACATCAAACTTGATGAATTCCCTCTATGGTGATTTTTTACATGTAATAGTTGTGCTGCAGTCTGGTAAGAGAACATTCACAGTATAATATTTATTTTGGGGGTATCTTCTAGAAGAGCTTTGGCATGGAGGTGTTCATTAAAGGAGGGTAATCAGGAAAGGGGAAGTCTTAAAAATCATGCATTCTTTGGAAGGAAATCAGGATGTATGGTATAAAGAATGAAGGCAGAATAGATGATTTCAAGGGTTTGAAGATTGCTAATATTGGAGAGAGTTTACATTTGCTTTACTTGGCCTTTGGAAAGAACTAGAAGCAGTAAGAAGAGAAGCAGATTTTCATACTACATAAGTAAAAAATGCCAAATAAGAGTTATGCAAATCAAAATGAGTTCCCTACTAATATGAGTTACCCATCCCTGAAAAACTTGATGTAGAACTTGGTATAATGCAGAGAGAATTTTTAACTCAAGTGTGGGTTGGAAAATTGGTGATTTCTGAAACTCTGATTCAATGAAACATGATAAAATAGTCGAGTCATACATATTGAGGTAGCATGTGAAAGAATGGGAGTTGGTCAGAAAGGGGAGAGTGAGAATGGAAAGAAACAAAGAGAGGCCAGTACAGAGCTGGGGAATTGTCTACATTAAAAACATACATAAAAAAAAGAAGAGGATCCAGTGAAAAAGAGAAACATTTTCCAAAGGGCAAGTGAAAATTCAATCACAGCTCTAGAATGTTGTGTGTAGTCTGTTAAAATCCAAACCTTTTTTTTTTTTTTCTGTCTCTTTCCTTCTGTGGGGCAAAAAGGAAAATAAAAAAGCTCTGAATGTTTTGAATGTTCAATAACTCTTGTTTTGTTCTGGTTTTCAAGTTTGAAAATGTTTGAAATTGTTCAAAAGAGGTTTAATCCTTTGAAAAGGCAATTGCTGGCTGGAGAAACCAGTTTGGCTAACTGTCCCTAATCCTTGGAGAAGCAGAAGGGAGTAGACTCCTTCTATTGTGTGCAAAACAACCTGAGCTGGAGACTTAGAAGGAATGTACTGGAGGAAACATGGACTCCTAGGCCCATCAACCAATAAAATGGTGCCAAGTCTTTTTATGTTAAAAGTGAGGGGGGTGGGGTGGGGGTATGAATAGCCACATTTTCTATGAGTTTAGTTTGAACCACACAGGATGCAAGGAAGAGCTTTACTCCCACAGTTAAATCCAAAGCTAAATAGCCTAAAAAGGGCAGAAAAGTTCTAATTTCAGCAGTGAATAAATCCTCAATATTTTGTAGGTGTGTATTGATTTAAATGAATTCAATTAGGGACAGCTAGGTGGTAGAGTGGATAGAGCACCAGCCTGAAGTCAGGAGAACCTGAGTTCAAATGTGACCTCAGACACTTAACATGTCCTAGCTGTGTGACCCTAGGCAAGTCACTTAACTCCAATTGCCTTAGCAAAAAAAAAAAAAAAAAAAAAAAGAAAGAAAGAAAAAGAGAGAGAGAGAGAAAGAAGAAAGGAAGGAAGGAAGAAAGGAAGGAATTCAATTAAATTAATTATCACGGAAGAATCAATCCTAAAGTAGCAAAAATAACAGGATTATCTGAGAAAAGCTGCTGGGCCTTTTCTGAGCATAAATATTTCTAAAGAATTCCTATATGGAGGAAAAAGTTAAGTGTGTTGGAAGTCTTAAAGTGAGTAGAGTCTTAGATTTTTTTTAAATGGATTTTTGAGATTACCAATCAGGAAACCAAAGTTTAGAAAGATTGACAAGGACACATATATAATAATTAGTAAAACTGGGACTGGAAACCAAGGTATTCTCTATCCCAAAACCTCCTTATTCTTGCCTCTTGCTTCCCAGGCTTCTTCAAATTCCAGCTAAAATCCTATCTTCTGCATGAAAGTCTTTCTCTATCGCCCTTAATTCTAGTCTCTTCCTTTTGTTGATTAGTTACACTTTATTCACTTATACACTTTATTCAGGATGTAACTTGTTTGTACATAATTACTTGCATGTTGTTTTTCCCATTAGAACATGAGCTCCATGAAAGGGACTATCTTTTGCCTTTGCTAGAGCTTATCATTGTGTTTGGCAAATAATAGGACCTAAATGATTGCTTATTGACTGATTCACCAATCCAGTTCTCTTTCAACTGTACAAGCAGAAATAATGACAGGTAGTCAAGGAGACCCTTTGTTTTTGCATCACATTCATTTCTGGATAGATGCCTTCCTCTCTCCTTATAACAATGATTTTAAAAGAAAAGGGAAAAAGTTCAATAAAACCCACTCACTGGCTGAGAATATATTCAATATTCCATGAATGTAGTCCACCACACCAGCAATGAAAGGAGGAAGATACATTCATGTCAACTTTTCTCTGCAGACACATTTGATCATTATAATATCCAGTCAGCTTTATATTAACATTCTTTCCATTAACATTTTAGTTTTTTTAATATTGTTTTTCCAATTTTGCTTACTTTATTTTGTATTATTTCATGGAATACCTTTTCTTTTTTCTAAGTTATTCATGTGCATCCTTTAAAAAAAGTAAGGCATTAAGATACTATTATATCCATGTGCCATGATTTGTTTATCTATTCCTCCAATTGATGCATCGCTATAAAAGTCATACAGTATATAAAGGGCATTTCTTTATTTCTTTGAAGATGAAGTAAATGTTGTGGAATCTCCAAGTCAAATGTTATTCAAATTTAATCTTTTTAAAAGCATATTTAGAAATTCCAGATTTATTTACAGAAGGGTTTTGACAATGTCACAGCTCCACCAATAATATATGAATGGCTCTGTATTTCTGTAACCCTTCCCTATTGACCAGTGACATTTTTGTTACTTGTGCTAATTTATATGATATGGGGGAAATTGTAAGAATCATATTGATTTTCATTTGTTTTATTATTCTTATATATACACATTTATTTTTTAAAAAATTATCTCACTCCTTACCAAATAAAGTCAAAATGGATATATGATTTAAGCATAAAAGGTAAGACACTATAAGCATATTAGAAGACCAGGGATAGTTTACCTATCAGATCTTTGGAGAAGGGAGGAATTTATGGACAAAGAAAAACTTGAGAATATCATAAAATGTAAAATGGATAATTTGGATTATATTATATTAAAAATTTTTCCCCCACAAACAACCAAAGCAGTCAAGATTAGAAGGAAAGCAGAAAGCAAGAGGGAGAAATAGCAGCCAGTACTTCTAATAAAAGCTTCATTCTAAAACATATAATTGATTCAAATTTACAAGAATACAAATCATTCTTCAATTGATAAATGGTCAAGTGATATAGACAGTTTTTCAGATAAAGAAATTAAAGCCATCTATAGTCATATTAAAAAATGCTCTAAATCATTATTGATTAGAAAAATGCAAATTAAAACAACTCTGAGGTACCACCTCATACCTCTCAGATTGGCTAAGATGAAAGTAAAAAATAATGACAAATATTGGAGGGGATGTGGGAAAACTGGGACACTAATGCATTGTTGGCAGTACTGTGAAATGATCCAATCATTCTGGAGTACAATTTGGAACTATGTCCAGAGGTCTATAAATCTGTGCCTCCGTTTTGATCCAGCAATATCACTACTGGGTCTGTATCCCAAAGAAATCATAAAGGAGGGGAAAAAAATCACATGTGCAAAAATATTTATGGCAACTCTTTTTGTGTTGGCAAAGAATAGGAAAATGATAAATCCCCATCAGTTAAGGTGTGATTAAGTTATGACGTATGAAAGTAATGGAATATTATTGTTCTATATAAAAACAATGAAATGATTTTAGAACGACCTAGAAAGATTTACATGAACTGATGTTGAGTGAAGCAAGCAGAACCAGGAAAACACATTACACAGAAACTGCAGGACTGTGCATTTATCAACTTTAATAGATTTGGTTCTTCTCAGCAATTCAGAAATTCAAGATAATCCCAATAAATTTGGGTGGAAAACACAATGTGCCAGAGAAAGAATTATGAAGACTGAATATAGATCAACACATACTATCTTCACCTTTTTTTCCTCCTGGTTTTTCTCTTTTGTTCTGACTTTTCTCACCCAAAATGATTCATGTGGAAATATGTAAAAAATGAATGTACTTATATATCAAAAATATTTTTGCATGTAATAGAAGAAAATAAAAATATTAAAAGATATAAAATATTTCAATAGGCTGAGATGTGAGGTATCATACTTTTACCATGGCTTTTGGGAGAAGGGATTTTGTAGAACAGAAGTAATTATTGAAATAGAAAAACAATCATCATTCATTTAGCCCAAGATTTCATGAAGTTGTTAACAGCTAGTAATTTTTCTTTATGAAATTCCCCCCCACACACACACACATACCCATATCTTTTGAGCATTTATCTATTAAGAAGTGGCACTTGCTCTTAGGTATTCATGTTAACTCCCTACTTATCTTGAATATCATATTTGATGCAGAATTTTTTTCTGAAGCAATATTTTCCCTTTTTACCTTAACTTCATCCACATTTTTTTTCTTCAAAAGTTTTTACTTTCACATAATTTATCTGTGTTTTGAATAAGGGACTTTTTATATGTCTAAGAATGTCTTTTGCTTTGATGTTTGCCTTAAAGTTTGATTTCATTTCCTGTGATTCCATATGTGTGAGACACTTCAAGGAATAGTGGTTAGGGAGCTGACCTCCAAGTTTCAAGAGGACCTGGGCATGTCTTATCTGTGATATGTAATGGTTATATGGTGACTTAATCTCTTACTGCACTTAGCTAAGACAGGATCTTAAAAAAGAATTGCTGATCAGTATTGACATGAAGGATTTCTCAAGGGAGAAAAGGGGTCTCTAGACCAATAAAATCATACTACAGGCTAAATTTCTTAAATGGATGAGACTTTTGTTTTGGTGTGGATCTATAGATTGTCTTTGGAGGGACTGAGAGGCTGACTTGTTTATGAGCAGTCATTTAGCTAGCTACTATGAACTCTCATCTTCTCAACTACGTGGCCAGCCTTAGGGGCTTTATCCTATGTTGCCTTTTTCCTTTTTGCATTTTTGATAATTTGTAGTAACATAAAAATTTATTTGATTTAGAAAAGGGAAAAAAACCTGACAACTCGAGTGGTTATCTCTGATTTCTCAATTACAGATTGTGCCTAAAGAGATCTGGAATTGTAAAACATAATGAATTTATAAGGATATGAATAGTAGCCTATAGTTTGAAAGAACTTCTTTGCGAGTAGAAATCACTGAGCTATCTCAAGTTCAGTTTCACAGGGCTATGATTGCTTGGTCAACTTTTCATAGAGGAAATGAATAAATCACAAGCATTTTGGAATGACAGTAGGCTCCAGACCACAAAAAAATCATTAGACATAATCTAACCCAATCCCTTCATTTGACAGATAAGTAAATTAAAATCCATAAGATGTAATGGGATTTGCCCAACATCATGCAAGTAGGTTTATGATATGAAATTGGGATCTGTGCTTCCAAATCTAATGTCCATTTCATATCCTATAACACTCATTCCTTCATTCTATGAAACCAACAACATAAAATACACAGGAATATACTTAAAGTTTTTAATAAAGTACCTTTAACTCCTATGTTTTTTGGCATATTGCTTTTACTAATCTCTCTTATTTGGCATTTTAGAGTTTACAAATTGCCTTCTTAATGAGGAGCATGTGAGCAAGGTAGTATAAATATTATTAGTATTCTGGTTTTTCAGATGAGCATTTAGTCCTTGGCAGTGATCCCATTTGAGCTTGGTTTTACAGAAAGTGCTTTGGAGGTGAGATCAGAAAACCTAGATTTCAATGCTGTTATTGTTATTTAAAACATGTCTAAAGGTCATCTTCTTGAAGGTCAAAATTCCAAATCCAGAGCTTCTTACCCTTTTGTCAGAGGGGTTAGGTGATTTACCAATGCCACACCGTCAGTTAGGGTCATTTCCTGATTTCTTTGTCTTCTGAATGTGAAGACAGTGTTTTTTTTTTGTTTTTTTTTTTTTTCTTTCTTTTTTTTTCTACTATATTATGCAATTTCTCTATGCATTTAACTTATTCAGTTTTCATACTGCTCATCAAATTGTTAGGCTTAGGAGACCAAAATGCAAATTGGTTGATACCCTCTTGTAGAAATCCTTAGCAGTTCACTGTTTCCTTTGTACACTTTGGGAACCATTTCTTTTGTCAGTGACAGTGTTAGTTTCAAGCCAACTTTAATTACATTTCCACTGTGATTTTTGTGAAGCACTGCATCAATTTTTTTTCTTTTTTGGTAAATGTCTTGTATATTATATCTCCCGTAGTTCTTTCCCCTACTGACATTGTATTTTAAAAAAAAAAAAAAAACAAAAAAAACAATTATACTTGGCATGATTTTTTTTTCCCCCTTTGAAAGGCTTCTTTTGCCTAAACTTTGGCAGGTGTGGTTCTCATTAGATTAGCTTTGTATCCTTCCCACCATCTCCATTATTTTTCCCTAGTTAAATTCTAAATTTATAACATTCTTTAGTATAACTCTATAGTTTCCTTTATTTATTGTAAATCTAACTCTCCTTGCTAGTATTTAGCTTCTTTCCTTTGTACCTTAAGTATCTTCTAAATCAGTATTTCAGAATAGAATTTTTTTTCCTGAAAAAAAAAAAACTACCAATTTGATAATAAGGTCTCTATTGTATTAAGATAGATAATTATTGCTATAATTTATATAGACTGGTTTATGAAGGGAGAAAAAATGCTTTCAAGAAAAGGGGGGGAATGTAAAGGCTCAAAGTTAAATTTGACTAGTTATATTTTTGCAAAGAATTAAAACTCAACAAAGGATTGGTGGGAAATACCATGTATAAAAAACCACAATGAATAATTTATAAGCATTTTTGTTTTTAATTAATTTTATTTTTGATTATGAAATTGATAAATATCAACACAGAATCAACACAGTATACAAAGAAAAACAAGAAAAGAGGATGTGAAATTGTGAACTGTTATATACAATTGGTTCCTCACCCACCTACCCCCCGATCAAAGTTTGGGGTATATTTTTTTCTGATGAATACTTCAAATTTAACATGATAGTTCCAACACTACTCTGCTTATCTGTCTCCTTTAAAATTTCTTTTTTGCCCTCTGCATTTTTTAATGATTTATAGATACTTCTTTCCCTCCTTCCTTCCCTCCCGTTTTTTTTTCCTTCCTTCTCTCCTTCCCCCCCTTCTTCTTCCCATCACTCTCCTTCCCCTTCCTTCCTTCCTCCCTCCCTTCCTCTTTTCCTCCCTCCCTTCCTTTTTCTTTCCCTTTCTCCCTTTTTCCCTCCTTCCCTTTCTCCCTTCCTTTCTTCCTCTATCCCTTCCTTTTTTCCTCCCTCCTTTCCTTTCTCCCTTCTTCTTTCCTTCCCCTTCTCCCTTCCTTCCTTCCTCCCTTTCTTCCTTCTTCCCTCCTCTCCTTCCTCCCTTTCCCTCTCCTTTCCTTTCCTTTTCCCTTTGCCTTTCCCTTTCACTTTCCCTACTCTCCCCTCCTTTTCCCTCCTCTCCACTCCTTTTCTCTCCTCTCCCCTTCTCTCCCCTCCCCTCCTCTCCCCTTCCTTTCCCTTTTCTTTACTTCCCTTCCCTTTCCTTCCCTCTTCTTCCTATTGCTATCACTACTCTCCCTCTTCATACAAATAAGTATATGTGTGTTATTCTGCACTTCTAGACCATTTTCAGTAGGCTGAGGCTGTTGGGGTGACAGAAAAATGGGACACACAGTATATCATCAGTCTTTTGGAATTTTAATTGGTCACTGTATTGATCATAGTTTTTTTTTTTTAATTTCACAATTGGTTTTCTTTGTAATCCAGCATTTAGTGCATTGCCTGACAAATAGTGGGCACTTAATAAATATTGATTGATAATATAGTAATTACATATAAATGGTTCTCCTGCTTCTGTTTACTTTACTCTTCTTCAGTTTCATACTCTTCATTTTTTCTGACTCAATATATTTTGTCTTTTCTTATGACACAAGAAAGAGAATGTGTTTTCATAAGTTGGTAGAAGAGAAAAAAAGATGCTTCCACTCAAAATTCCAGATCTCTTATGTACAACTGCTATTCCTTTCAATATATAGTAAAATTATCATGTTACTTTGCTTTTTCTTCTCTCTTCTTCTCTCCCTTCACCCTAGGGTTACCATTAGACACAAATACGTGTTTGCATACTGGCATGCATTCATGAATCTAAAACTATTCTAGATATCTATTTATCAGTTCTTTCTCTGGATGCAGATATAAGATAGGAATAAGAAGCTGAATAGAATAAGTAGATAAGAAAGATATCCAAAGTGATGAAAATTTTGAGAAGAGAGCACCTATGTGCTATTTGGTGTGGTTTGAGAAAATTTACACGAGAATTTATTCCATTTTAGCAATTTTGTTTTAATCCATTTTAAGTGTTATGATTAATATTTCATTCAACTCATTAATTCAACAACTATATATTGAGTGCTGACTCGTTACGGGAAGAAGGGGGAGGACACAGATGAATAAAACCCAGTTCCCTGACCTCAAGGATATTTCTATTGATTTTCCTTAAATATATGATTTTAAGAGATTTATGTAATTTTCCTCTATCTTCAGGTCAATATACATCCCACAGAAGTGCATCATTGACTTTATAATGGAAGTTAGTTGAAAAGCAGGATCTAGTATACAGAAACATTAGAGAGAATTTCTGTTAATAAATCTTTTATTTATGTTAAACACCCAGAGTAGAATAATGAACAGAGGGTAGGTCTCAAAATCAAGAGAACAAGATGTTAAGACCTTTTTCTGGATGTCTGATCCTAGGCAAATTACTTAATATCTCTGTGCCAGAATTTTCTAAAACCCCAAGCTGAAGAACAGATGTTGTTCAACATTGGAAAGGGAATGTTCCTTATAAAGCCACCCTACATAGATTAAAATTAAAAAAAAAAAACTCAAAAGAGAGATAGGGAGAGAGACAGAATAACAACATTAAAGCTAAATGTTATGAAAAAATATTGAACAAAATTTGCTCCAAAAAAGAGAAATGGGAAGTCATACATGTCTTTATCCTGTTGTGGTTTTTTTGGTCTTTTTTTTTTTTTTCAGAGATGGAAGACTTTGGCCCTGCAGCATTCCAAATAACGTAAAATAATAATTACAACAACAATAGTATTTATGTAGTACTTTAAGATTTGCAAAGCTCTTTATAAATATGTCATTTAATCCTTACAACACCTCTGGAAAGTAGGTATTATTATTATCCCCACTTTACAGATGAAAAAATAAAGATAAGCCTAAGTTGCCCAGGGTCACATAATCTAATAAATATCAGAAGTTAAAATTTCCTTGATATGTTGATTACTTTTGATAAACTGCCTCTCTCTTCCATCCTTATAATTTACTATAAGAGATGTTATTCAAAGCTGTTTGTGTCAGAAAACATAGGTAATATAAAAACAAAGAATATATATACACACATACATACACGTGTATGCATACATGTTTGCACAATAGTCTATTGAGTCAAAAAGAGGTAGGTGTGCCTCTGACATCTCTGGGCTCTCAGACTAGAAATATGAATATGCATTGATCTGCCTTGATAAAGAGAGTTCCCCTATGCAAATGACATCACCAATGGATCCTAAAAATTCATATATTAATTGATCTAGAGCAGGAGTTTCTGGGAGTTAATTGGAATAACTTTAATTGTTCTGGATCCCACACTGTACCAGTTAATAGTTTCACGGGAAGGAAATTTCCTATTTTTTAGAATCAGCTAAAATGTTGAGTAGCTATAGTGATAGAATCCATGACTCCCCTGCAATAGGGAACTCCCAGATAAAGAAATTCCCTCTATCATTTGCTTGGTGCCTTCTCTGTAATTTATCATCCTAGAAAGTTGCCAAGCACACAAAACACTAAGGGAATTGCCCATTAAACATCACCTTTTGATGTGCAACTTCCTTTAGCATCTCAGAAAAGATAAACCAAATCCTCCTCTAGAGTTCTAGGTCTATAGATGACTCAGTTTGACTTCTTCATGTGTTCATTGTTGATTCTGGAAATACTAGAAAGTTTTGTATGAGAAGTGGGCTTTATGGTAGTTTAGAGAAAGGAGCCGAATTTGATGAGAAGACACGGGAGTATTACAGTCTGTACCGGTGGTGGTACATCAACTATCTAAGAGTCCAGATGTATCAAAGTATCTAAATGATGTTGAACTAAAACAGGAAAAGATATTTTTACCACAGTGGATCTCTGAGCATTCCAGAGCTGAAAACCTTAACTTCTCCATGACTATGTGAGTGAATGAAAGAAATTGAGAAAAGTCATTTCTCTTTCTCTTGTCTTCACTCTTTTTCCCATGTTCAATTTCTTCACAACCAAAAATAAAGTATCTGAAAATACTAGTATTTCTTTTAAGCCCATTAAACCTTGAGGTGGCAAATGGGGGGAAGGGGTTGAGGACATCCAAAGGAATTTGAAAACTACTTCCTTTGCTATCTTTTCCTTGTTGTAATTTATTATTTTTATTTTTCCATTATCAAGCATTGTTTATTAGTTTCTCCCTCCCATAGACCTCCTGCTATACACATATGCTATTAAAATAATCTGAGAAAACAAATTCCCATATTAACTATGTCCAAAATTTTTGTCAGTCTGTGCATTTTAAGTTCATCATCTCTCTCAGAAGATCAATGAAATGTTTCATCTTGATTCTTTTAGAAATTATTTTGGCTTATCATTGTATTGATGAGAGGTTTAAATTTTCTAACTCATTTTTCTCCGTAATGTTATCATTCATACTGTTCTAGTTCTCATTTCTCTGTACATTATTAGTTCATAGAAATTTTCTCTGTTTTTTTTCTGAATGTTTCCATTTTATCATTTCTTAAGATACAGCAATATTATTATCTTATATCAATATGATACAAGTTGTTTAAACATTCTCCAGTAGGAAGGTACCTCTTCCAATTCTGATTATCATGAAAAGAGGTACTATAAATGGTCCTGAGCATTTTTTCCTTTGGTTTCTTTTGGATATATGCCTAATAGTGTTATAGCTGTGTCAAAGACTTGCATTGATAACTATCTGTATATAATTCCAAATTGCTTTCCAAAAAAAGCTAGGACAATTGTTTTGTCTTTTTTTCTCTTTTTGTCATCTTTTCCAGTCTGACAGTAGTCAGTTAAAAGCCCAGAATTGCTTTAATTTGACTTTCTTAAATAATTAGTGATTTAGAACTTTTTTATATTATTGTTAATTCCTTGGATCCTCCCTTTGAAAGCTACTATGCATATTATTTGACCAAGTGCTAGTGAGGAAATGACTCAATTTTAAAAATTTGAATCAGTTCCCTATATTTAGATGTGATATTTTTATCAGAGAAGCTTGATGTAAAGATTTCCCGTTACTTGTATCCCTTTTAATTTTTAATATATTAGATTTGTTTGTGCAAAATCTTTTAAATTTTATATAATCAAAACCATCTATCTTGCATACATTTCTCTATCATTTGTTTTTAATATGAATTCTTCTTCTGTCTACAAACTCAAAGATTATCATATTTTCCACTCTTATTTCTCATGAATAGATGGGGAAGACTCGATGCCCCAACCTTATAACTAGTAGAGAAGAAAGGTGCTTTCTAAATTTATGATTAGGGAAGGGGGGAGTAAGAGTGACATGGGCTAAGTAGATTTTTTTTCTGTTAAGCATATAAAAGGGGGGAATAGTAAAAATTATTTTTATGGGTCAGTTAGAAGTTATGAATTCCTAATAGTTTCTAAAGGCAATATGGTGCTATAAAACTATTTCTAAGCATCGTCTGCTTCAGTACCATAGACCTTTGGAATATAACATTAGTTGAAATGGAATAAAAATTAGAAATAGCTTCAGCACCACCAATGCATTTTCTTGAAGATGATTAGTTAATGGAGCCTTACAATTTTTCCAAAATTCTCTCATCAATGTGAAGTTACACCAAACCCTTACCTCAGTCTAGCTCCTGATCTTTAGTTATTTCCACTGCTGGTTCCACTTGCACTTTGTTATAGAACGTCTGAATTACTCTCTCCCCCCCCCAAAAAAAAATGTCTGTAAAAACTCTACTGAATTATCTAATGTTATTCTATTGTCCCTGATTTCTTTAATTGGAATATGCTCAGTCTCTTTTATCCTGTTTGGAATTTATAATATTGTTTATTTTTGTATATTCAGTAGATATTGAGAGAAATGTATGTCTATCTACTATTTTTTTAAAACAGTTTCTTATATTTGTTCATCCTTTAAGTTTATCCTGTTGGAAACAATGAGCTCATGAAAAACATGAAACAAAAGTTGTCTTCATTCTGTGTATCTTGGTCTGTTTTCCTTTGGGAATATACATATTTCAGGAGGTAAAATCATTTAGAAAGTTGTGATAAAGTTGTTATAAAATGTACAAAAGAAGAAGAATGCTTTACAAATGGTAAAGCACTGGAGTTAATGTTTTAGATTATTTGTTATGGATTGATATACTCAACTCATTTATTAGCTCCCCCTTAACAAGTAACATCACATCATTATATCCCAAAACTTGGTTTGAGGGAAAGAGTAATGGACTCAAGGTCAGGGGATGTGTTCTAGTTTCTGCTCTGTTGTTTATAAACTTTGTTATCTTGGACAATTTATTTAACTTCTCTGTGTCTGTTTTCTAATTGGCTTAATTGGGATAATAATAACTTCCCTATCATTTTTAGGATATTAGAAGCTACAAATAAGATCTCAGCTCTGCTAATGTCTACCTCTGTGACCTTACAAAAGTTGCTCTTCATCAGTTTCTATATCTACAAATTAAGGGGGGGTTTATTCAGGATGATCTTTGAGATCCATTATACATGTATGTAAAAGTTTATCTAATCTATCAATTTACATTTTTAAAATTTTTACATTATTTTTGTTATTTTTGGCATGCTTTTAAACTCAGTATGTTGAGGAGTTCTTTTTTTGTTTGTTTTTATTTAGTTTTGGGGGTTATTGTAAGGTTTTTGCATAAGAACATATTTTTGCTCTAATTAAAGGAGAACATAGATATCAGTAATTATAAATTAACATCTTTACAGGGAAGTTTTAAGGATTATATCCACTTCATAAATGTAGAGATAATTCCCTAGAAAAGCCATATGAATAACTTTTTTATTATGTTGTTTATTGCATTATTAATTTTGTATGAGCATTGATTTGGCATTTGAGTGTGTACCTATGTCTGCATTATCTACATACTGGGTAGAGCTTAAATTGCATGACCTCAAAGGTCCTTATCCTTAGAAATTGTTTTGTACGATTCATATTGACATCTTTTTGTGGAAAAACTACACAATGCCCATTTCTTCCTATTTACATTGAATTTATTCTAATAACCTACTTAAAGAAGCCTTATGAAATCAAACCATTTAATTGCCTGCCCTGTTACAGAGATGGCATTATACTATATGAGAGAAAAATTTAGTTATAATTTGGTTCATCAGTCTGAGAAAGAAGATATTGCAAGTAGCACTAAATTGAGAATTGTAGCAGTTATACAAGATTAACTTTTTTCAGCTTTGTTTCATGTTGTGTTTGTAAGTACCAATATTATAAAACTGTAATATGTCAGGGACCCATTTTCAAATATAAGTGCAGAAATACCTAACAAAGTCAAGTATAGAAGAGGGCTTGTTTTTAATTTGCTATTTTTCTTCTCTCCAGCTTTCTGTTTCTTTCTTCTATTGAGTTTTCTACAACTGTAAAGTAATTGGATAGAATGGTGTATAGATTGCTGGACCTGGAATCAGGAGTACTGAATTCAAATGTGGTCTCAGATAGTTCCTATATGTGTTATTTTAGGCAAATCACTTGACTTCTATATGTCTCATTTTCCTAGCTGCAATCTTCCATATTGATTGTGATGATCAAATGAGATTAAACTTATAATGTACTTAGCATAGTACCTGGTAAATAGTAGGTGCTTAATAAGTGTTTAGGAGTCATTTTAGCTGATACATTCCACGTCTATCAAGCCTAATGAAATGTAAGTACATTCTTGCTTGCTTGGGTTTGCTTATTATGGGGTTCAAGTGCACCATGAGCTTTCAGCCCAATCAGTTGCAGCCATTCATCCTCTCACCACTTCCTACTCACCTTTCTTACTACAAAATCCACATCAGAAAAGTAGCCCTAAAACTCCAGCTCTTTCAGTCTAGCCCCCTTCCCATGATGGCTTTTCTTTAAATGCTTTCTAGCTAACTTTTTTCCCTTTCAGCTATTCCTGGTCATTCCACCAGTGTGAAGAACAGAGAATTCTCCCTAAATTAAATACTGATTTCCCCCCTCCTCTCACAGAATCACAAATTTTCAGCCTTGGAAAGGGCCTATGAGATTCTTGACTCTAGGAGAACTAATGCTGTGATATCCTTCATTTACCATTCTTGTCAAAAAAGAAAATGAGATTCTAAGACTCTAAAATATCCTTTTTTTTTGTTCCTATCTATTAAGATCTCAAAGCTGATATTCATTATTGATAAGAAAAAGAAAGAAGGTAGATTTTCTACCCCTCAAATTATCTACTCCTTGAGTCTTGCAGTTTTGCTTTACGTAATGCAGGAAATACTTTGATGTACTGTTTTATAAGGACATTTTCATTACGTTATTTCTAGAAATAAAGTGATAAAACTGTTTGCCTACCAGAGTCTTTAGGAATTTAGGCCAGATTTTCCCAAAGAGTTATTTATATGAAGTATTAAGAGAGGCACTGGGGACAACTAACATAAATAAAATTTTTCAAGGGCTTAAACAAAGCAATATGTGGAAGAAAAGATGATTCTAGCACCATTAATGAAAAGGAACAGAATGTTGTTTCCTTTTTCTGGTCACAATTGGATCAAGGGACCGCACCTAAATTTAATTTGCTCTGTGCCTCATTACACACATATTAGAACTGCTGCTTGCAGATCTCCAGTGGCTACTTCCCCATCCAAGAATTAAATTTAAAGCTTCTTAGATTATGAAAATAGTTAATAAAAGCATTAGCACGAATTCTGGCTAACTAGTTTAAGAGTTGATTATTTCCAGGCCAAGATTTAGGGAAGGGCCCCAAGCATAAAAAGATGCTTATTCTAATTGAAATATAAAATGTTGCTGTGCACCAAAATTTAAAGAGGGGAGGATTCACCATATTTCTAAAATATATTGTGGGATGGGGAATTAATATTTGATATTGTTTGGAGAGAATTATATATCACTTATTGATCCTCATCTATATAAAGTAATGCTGCCACATCTACTTTTAATTATCTTCCCCTTCTTTTGTTTTTTCCTGCTATTACTAATTGAGAACACACATACAGATACCTATATGGATGATTCTTTAGTAAGTTCTCCATAAATAGGAACACACTGGAAAGAAGTAGGGAAAAATGTGTATTCTATCTTTTTTGTGCTACGATTTAATTATTATTTATTAATATTTTTGTCTCTAAGTATATCCATTTAATCAAGTCAGACAAATATGTATCCATCATCTGTAATTTACCACTAATTATTTTTAATGTCCTTTTTTAGTACTAACTTAGGTATCAACAAACACATTTCAATAGCCAAAGAACATATACTTCTACTATGTGTGGTTTTCTTTAAAAATAGATACATGTCTATCTATTTTTTTTTAAATGTGAACTCCTTGAGAACATAAATTGTTTTATTTTTTGTTTTTTAACTTATTTGTATTCCCATGGCTAAGCACAGTCCCTGACATAAAATTGGTGCTTAATACCTATTGACTTGAATTGATTTAAAAAATTATATTAACTAACTAGGAAGTAATAAATTTGCTCTTTTTTGTGTATGTGTATGTATTTTCATTCCTGACTGTCTGTTATCCTTCAATTTTAATTTACAATTTTGGTTCCATATCTAGTTTAAAACTTAGGTTGATTGATTTAGGGAGTAGAGATTCACCATATTTCTAAAGTATATTCTGGGATAGAGAGTTAATATTTAATACTGTTTTGAAAAGAGATCTTGCCTTAAAAGAGATTATTACTTAAGTAAAACAACAGAAATTAATTTTTCTTCTAGCTGTTTTTTTTCTTTCCTACAATAAAAAAATGCCATGAATATCTTGTCTTTTATGAAAACTCTGTGTCTCAATCCTTTTAAGATATATATGTATTAATGAAATATCTAGGTCAAATGATTATAAGCAAAGCAGTGATTTTTCTGGCATAATTCTCAATTGTTTTATGGAAATTGTAGCAATTAATATCTCCACCATTATTGTATTAGACTGTCTTTCTCCAGCCTGCCCCAATATTGTTTTCATGTTTTATCATTTTTATCACTTTGACAGGTATTTGAGGTGAAACCTCAGGGTTGTTCAATTATTATTTCTTTTATTAATAGAATTTGGAGTAATCTTTCACATATAGTTGTTGATAATTTAAGAGTTATTTTTAAACTACCTTTTAAAATTATTCATATCCTTTGACTACTTAACATTTGGAAAATGATTATTGACCTTATGTATTTATGTCAATTTCATATCCTGCATTATCAAAATTTATGAACTACTGGTTGCAGTGATTTTGATTATCCTCAATGTTAGTTTCTCTTTTCTTCTACTGATGGTATCAAAGGATTTTTACACTTCTTCAAATTATCTATTTTATATTTCATAATCACCACAACTCCTTTTGTTAAGAAGTATCTTTCTACCTATTATTTTGAAAGTTACTTTTTTCACCCTCTATTCTTTAAAAAATGTACCTTTAAAAATATTTAGGTTATTTGTTTATTTGGAATTTACCATGGTGTATAGATTGTTATGTTGCGATTTAAATATTCTACAAAAGTGCTTTTTTTTTTTTTTTCCCAGAAGACCTTCCCTAATTAGTTTGTGTTCTGGAGTTTACTGCATGCTTGAATTTTGTGGTAGTCCAGTGTTCAGTAAACTCCAGAACATAAACTCTCTTTGTATCTGCAGTATATATCACTGTGTGTGGCACTTAATAAAACATACTTGATCAATGCTTGTTTGATTGATTCTGGATCTTGCTTATCGATTATCTTATACTGACCTACTTTTTTTTTTTTCAACCACTGCCAATTGACTGTGACAATTACTGATAATACAGTTTGAAATGTAATAATATTTTTGCCCCCATTGTACCTACTTGGTCATTGTTATTTCCCTTAAAATTCTACTTATCTTTTATTCATTCAAATTATTTTTGTTACAACTTGTCAGTTTGATTGCATCAAATCAGCATATTTAGAGAGGATATTGATTTTTATTGTTTTGTTTTAGACAAACCATGAAATTATATATTTATATTTTTCTAATTACTTAGGCTTTCCTTCATTTCTCTTTAGAATATTTTGTATTTATAATCCCTATATGTCCTTTTGCTTATATTTTTATTATTATCTTTATTTAATATATTCCTTCCCCCTTGTATCTTATAAATGAAGAACTGAGACCAAATAACGTCATTTTTCGTATATATGAGATGGGTATTTGAATCTGCGTCTCTTCCAGTTCCAAGTCCAGCACTCTTTTCTGTTTGTAATTCTGCCTCTTTTTCCAGCTTCCAACATTTACTGATTCTCTTAGTTATGGAAAAGTCATTTAACCTTCTTAATCTCAGTGACTTCATTCTTTGTACATTGTAAACTTTAAAATACTATGTAAATGTGTCATTATAATTGTTAAGAATTTGAAGTATACCCTACAGGTATAAGAAGACAAGCACCTGCTTCTAGGTGATAATATAGTTTTGATTATGGTGTAGAATTCTGAGTTCTCACCAGTTAGCTTTGTTAGTAATTGTGCATTTCCAAAATGTTGTTCCAACAATAAAATGAAATAATGTGTGTCAGGCAAAGGTTCACAGACATTAAAGTGACATCTTAAATGGCAGTTTTTAAAGGCCATCACAATAATTTCTATATTAATTTGAAAGAAGGGCACGTGGGATATGAGAGTTTTATAATAGATAATTTGGTCTTTCCTAACTATGATTACACGGAGCACAATCTTGTTTTATACTATCTAGAATTGGAATTCCAAGCACCAAAATGATTTTCCTGAATACTAATTTTCACTAGGTTTCAGAGTACAATAGTTCTTGAGAAAGTGACTGGGTTTATGCTTAATCAAGGTTAGTATGTGATTTCTAATCCAGGTGAAAATTTATTTTTTTCTGTTCTATATTAGACCTGGGAGGAACATTATATGAATTTCAGATGAAAGCAGTTTCTTTCTAACTATATTTATTCTTTAAGTATGTTAGAAAGAGATCTGTTATTTCTAAATAACACTGCCACTGATATCACTTTTATTTCCAACTCTCCATCTATTATATTCCATCCATGTAATAGATGAGTTTTAAAGGCAATAAAGGGAGGGGGGATTAGAATAACTAATCAATACAATAAAAAAGTTTGAAAATATGTATGCTATCAAATACTTGATAGTAAATCTCTGCAAAAGTGATAGATGGAGAATGTTTCCTCATTTCTTTCAAGCCATTCTTATTCTTCATAATTGTACAACATCCATTTCTGGTGTGTGTGTGTGTGTGTGTGTGTGTGTGTGTGTGTGTGTGTCTGTGTCTGTGTCTGTGTCTGTGGTTATTTCTGTTTATACTACTTTAATCACTGAGTAGAAACCACTAGAAGGCTCCATGGATAGAGTATTAGCCCTGGAGTAAGATCTGAATTCAAATGTGGGTCTTAAGACACTTGCTATCTGTGTGACCCCAGCCAAATTCATTACTCTCTTTTCAGTTAATCGACTGGAAAAGAAAATAGTAAACCACTCCAGTATCCTTCCCCATGAACAATACCAGAATGCTAGTGAATAGTCAGACAAGACTTCACAAATAAATAAGTCACTGTGCATATTGTTTTCTTGGCTCTCGTTTCATTCTGTATCAGTTTAAGGAGCTCTTTCTTTGCTTCTCTTTTTCCACCCGATTCATCATTTCTTATAGCAACAAATTATTTTACAACAGTTGGGTAAATAGTCATGTATCTTGCCTTTCCCAGTTAATGGCAATTTACTTTATTTTTACTTTTTTGCTATCAAAAAAATGACAAAAATACACATTTGGGACTCTGAGGAATTATTCATGATCTGTTTCAAATACAAGCCTATTAATAGAATCTCTGAGTCAAAAGGTATGGAAATTTTAGTCACAACATTTACATAATTCCAAATGAAAGCAGGAATTTTTAACCTGGATCTACTTTTTTTTTTTTTAAATTGACTTGATAACAACGTAATTGGTTTCTTTGTAATCCTCTGTGTATTATTTATATAATTCACAAGTTTATTCTGAGAAAGAATCCTTAGATTTCCAAAGAGGCCCTCAATGCAAAAAAGCTTGGGAATCTTTGCTCCATGGGGAGAAGAGAAAGGGAATCTTTCAGAGTTCTTATAGAATTCTTAGAGAGAGAAGAAAGTCCATAAACAACATCAGAATTTTGGAGAAAGGAGGAGGGAACATGGAATCCTACACAGAGGCAAAGAAACTACAAGGGATTGAACACATTCTACAGAAGAGCAAAAAATCTCAGCTTTTCCTTCTTTCTTCCTCTTCAGATGCTGACTTTTTTCATCTCAGGTTGCATTGCTTCCATGAGGCTTTCATTATTACTTATGCTCTCTTCTTCCTTAAATTCCTTCCACATATCCCACTACTATATACACTTTGTAGGGTAAGGACTGTTTTTTTTTTTTTCCTTTGTATCCTCAGCATCTAGTTGAGTGCTCTGCAGATACTATAGATGGGACTCACTGAATGTTAGTAATTTGTTCAGTTGAAACTGGCCTTCTTGTATTTTTTTCCTGTTTTCCCCCCAAAGGATCTACTTCTTTTCAAAGAATCACACTGAATTATCTCCCTCAGGAGAAGTTTCCTATTTAGTTTGGACTTTTGGTGAATTTTCTGGATGATTCCTTTCTAATCTTTGTTATAACTGAAAAGTATATCATTTTGATGATTGTATTTGAAGGGTTCTGCTACCCATCAAAGGGCCTAGGTTGTGAAATTTGACATTTCTTTAGCTCTTGTTAGCTTTGTATCTTAGTTTATAAAAGGAAGTGCAAGGATTGGTTTCTGTGTTTTTCCCTTAGCTCAAAAGCTTAAAGGGCTGCAGTCTAACAATCTTGCTTCTTTACATATTTCAACACTAGAATATAATAAAAAGAAGACAGTTGGACTTCTGAGGTGCTGGGTTCTACCATTATTATTGCTGATATTGTTATCTATTTGTGTTTCACATCCTCTTTTGTTCAGTGACTTTTGGAACTTTGAAATATAGGAAAGCTAAAAAAAACCCATCATCTGTCTAGTCACCCCAACTTCTCACCTAGCTTCTGCAAAAAGCATTTTTTAATGTTTCTATGCTATTCCCTTCTGAAAATTCTGTTTCAACCAATAATTCATCAATCCTGAGGTAGTTAATTCTAGCTTACTTTTTAAAATGTTGGGTTTCAACTCATAGGGCCTGTTGTATTAGATCCAACAGCAATTTGCTCACTTCTATTTTTTCCCCCTTCTTTTGCTCTAACTTTATCCAAAACTCTTTTTTCCAAAACTGCCTTTTTCCTGAATGCTAGTTTTTTTTTCTCCTAAAACATTTTTACTTTACCTCCATTGATATTTTCTCAAAATCATATATGAAATTTTAGACTTGTACCCTGAATGATCAAATTACACACACACAAATACTATGCTAAATAAAAAGCAAGCTATTTCTCCTTTTTCTGTGTTTCAGTATTCACTCATTACAGTGAGAGACACAGAGTTCAAAGACTCCAAATGAATAGAGTTTGAGGAGACTTAGCTACTAGTGAGGAGATGTATTAATAAGGGGAGTAGAGTACAAACCACTGAAGACCATTTCAAGTGTCTCAGATTAGCTTAGTGAGCTGGAACCTCCTGCTTAAATTGCAGATCCAGGCTTTTACCTGAAATAATTAAATTGTCTGCATCTGAATTGTTATTCAAATAGAGTAAATCTTAATGGCTCCAAAGTGGATGTTGCTATTATTTTCATTTTAAACTGAAGAGGTTTTTGATATTGTTTTGTCCAAGGAATAGTTTGATGCTGTGTATTCTTTATCTCACTGTAAATAAGAGAGTTCGGTACTTTTGTTGTGTCTATCTCTATTCCCTTCCACCTTCTTTCCCCAAGTCTATAAACACTCCTACTTAGCATAATAACAGCATTTATCTTTTATAGCATATCCTCTAGGCTGCTTCTTCCACTTCCACCAGCATTGACAGGCTGGGTTCTCTCAAAGGCAATTGGACTACTTCTCCCCTAAACAGTCTAGGGATAATCCTGAAAGTATCAGGTTTTTCTATTACTAATTCAGAAGGGCCCATCTGATATGTTTGTCTGTTAATTGATTATCAATTAGTAATCAAAATAATCACAATTTTAAAAGTCCATTATTTTTCATAAATGAGTATTTGTAAAAGTTGTATATAGTAAAAGCAGTTAATACAAAAATTTCTCCTGAATCAGGGATGCTCCCACATAAAATCTTTGTGGAGAATCGTAACTGATGTAAGAGAACACAGTTATACACTGCTGCTCTAATACTAAATATCATTTTAATCTGATCAGTCATGAACTTTTCCTTACATGTAACTTTGCTGCTAAACAGCTTTTTAGTCTTGAGGCTGCTTGTTCTTGATAGATCTTGTTTGTTCTTAAAGGTTCTCTCACCTTCCAATTCAGACCCTCCTTTTACCCACTGCTGTGGACGCTGCACTCGTCACTGGTGATGAGTCCAAATATTTTGACATTTGAAACTTCACAAGGTCATCATCTATTTGAAAGGGGGAAGAGAGAAAGTACTTATTACCCCCTTCCCCTCCTTCCAACAAGGAGAATTCTTGGAATAATCAAAGAAAATAAAATGCTGGTCATTCTTTCATATGCTTTGCCTCAATTATAACTCCACTATGACTCTCATTAGAATGAAGAATAAGCTTATTCATTCAGACCTGGATGATCCCAAAGGGTTGTAGCTTTTGTGATTGAATTATATGATCAGTTTGATGCAGATCAATGCCCCAACTTATTTATGTAGTCACACAGTGCTCATCAGATAATGCTAATCTCTTGTTGACAAAAAACCATTATTCCAAACAGTGGCTTACAACTGATTCCCTGAAATCAATTTGGGGTGTTCATTCAGCTGCTAAAATGGAGTAGAAATATTCCTGATTACAGGAAGTTTAAGAGGTAATTTAAAACCTCATTATTATGCTTTAATAAGTCAGATGGAACATTATGTAACATTATTTTGAAGACTGAAGCTGTTACTTGGTAATTGATGCATGAACAGAGCTGATAAAGATCAGGAGGGGAAATTTTCAAATAGCATCAGAAACAGTTGATCTCTCCACATTACTAAGGTAGAGAGCATCAAAAGGATAAAAGATAACTAAAATGTTTTTATACTATCCTGTTATTTGTGACCCACTCATATTAGAATTAAAATGAAAACACAACACTTATATCTTCATTTTATTTAGTGTTTTTGCTTTTCTCCTACTGTCTTAAGCAATGAAGCCAGATTTTTTGTTGTTGAAGCAATTCATGACTAGATTTGAGTGTAATAGAATATTGTTACTATTATTTTTCACACATAACTAAAATAACAAGAATCATATTTTTAGGCTTATTTTTCCTTTAGCCTGTATTTTTGAGGCATTAAGGTAGTATAAGTAATTTTGATGGGAAATTATTTTTTTAATATCAGATTCTTCTTTAGAACATATGCCTCAGTTTTGGTGGGTATAAGCTATATCTTAGCAATAATTTGTAATTAGGACCATTAATAATCCAAAAGGTAGATTAAAATTCAATTTAATGTAACAAAATATTTATTATATACCTCCTAAACTTCCAGCCTACAAAGACATAACTAGAACAATTCCTGGCTTGAAAGAAGCTGTCATAAAATGTTGACATAAGAAACAAAATGCAAATTTTGAAGAAAAAATTATTTTTAAAGGCAGAAACAGCATAAGGGGAATTTTGCAGAAATCAATCAAAAGCTTTCTACATTTCATCCACTGTTTTCAGTAAAGTATTTCAGAAAGGATAAAACACAAAATTTTACAAATAATTTTCCCCTAAGTAATCCTTGAATAAAATTGGAAAGGTTTTTGTTTGCTTGCTTAAAGAATTTCAGGCAATCACTTGTGATTGTGACCAGGATGCTGGGTAATTGGAAGGGGAACTTCTTGTTTGCTTCCATTTTTTGTTGTTGTTTGTTTTGTTTTATTTTTTGTAATGCTTTGGCAGCATGAATTTCTAAGGAAAGTTGAAAACTTATGACTCTCCCAAAGATTGATAATCTGAAGAGAAGCAGCAACAATAGTATCTTATCTTTATATGGCACATATATTAATAATAATATCTCATATTTGCATGATACTTTATTTGTTGATTCAGAACTTAAACCAAATCTGGTTTCAAGTTTAATACAACCAGTTTTCTAACTGTGAAATGAAGGATGATAAAAATAACAAAACCAATCCTTGTGAAGCAAAATTATATAATTACATTAATTTTCTGGATAATCAGTGGAAGTCTTTGGCAAAAGAGAAAATATGATTCAAAGTCATTTCCATTTTTATCAAATTGACTGCAAAAAATTCTTATTTTTAGCTTATACACATAATGTTTTCTTTCATTTCAAAGCTAAGAAAATTCCCCCAGTATTTCAAAGGAAGGTCAAATTTTCTCATGTCTATATAATCCTATTCCCAGTTCCTTGCTCATTTTTACCTTTTCCTCCCCTAAACTTATTTAGTATGAGTAGTCCAGGAGCTAAGAAATGACAAGAATGAAAAAAAACTAGTAGCCTACCTACCAATATTGTATGATCTGAGTGCTTGGGTCACTTGGAAAGGAAGTGTAATTAAAAATTAGTGTAAAGACATGTGAATTATTATTAAGTAGTGATAGAAGAGATTGAGATCTCCAGGCAAAAATTTAGTAAAATAGAGTAAGAAGTAGTCTAGATGAATTTCTATATAAAGAAAGATTGCAAGTGTTTTTTTTTTCTTCTTAATATTATCTTGGACAAACAAGCTAATAAGCTCTAAAAAGTCATTTTGGCGCTATATATTTATTTAGAATAATTAATTAGCCAATGTGTTCAATACCCAGTGGTCAAAGTGAAGAAATCCTAATGACTATTATTTTCATTTCAAATACAAGAGATTTTGGTCATTAGTTATATTGCATCTACTCTGTGTTTTCTGACTTACTAGAGAATATTCATAGCATCTTCCATTGACATTTGATGTTATTATCACTTTTCATACATTATACTGATAAAATACAATGAGACATTATTATATTTAAAAGATTTGAATCTCATATTAGAGATACTTGATATGGATAAGGCTTTATCATAGTCAGACAAGGATTTGAATCTCATATTAGAGATACTTGATATTGATAAGGCTTTATCATAGTCCGACGAGGCAGCTTCTGATAGGAACTAATCCTTAAGTTTTATTCTGTCTTTGGAGACCTTTCTCTCTGTCAGCAATGAGGCCATGTTCTCTTTCCACTGACTTTTGAAAAGCTGGTAGTCATTTGTTTCCAATTCTGCATGATGTTTTGCAAAAAAAAAAAAAAAAAAAAAAAAAGGAAAGGCAGTGAACAAAGTAAATACTTCTACAATAATGGAACTAAATAAAGGCACGGTGACAAAGTTTTTCTTCCTTTTTAAAATTTTGTCTTTAGATTTCTAGACCACATTTTCATAAGTATTACCCATGAAGCTTTTCCCATTATAGAAAACTGCTGTGTTGAATGTTGGTACTTCACTTTCTGTCACAGCATCTCTCCTTTGAATCGAAGGTATGAGCAAATAGCTCTGTTCAGTGGACCAGCTGAGATTATATAGCAGGTTGAGCACTAACCAGACTCTAGATACTCAAATAATTAGAATTTAAGCTTTAAATAACCCTTTACTTTATTAGTGACCCCTGAAGAATAAAGCAGTGCAGATGTACTTTAAATTCCCATGAGATTTCATTTCATAATTTAAATTCCTCATGAGAAGTAAATCTAGGTGTATGCAGAGTAAATTTCAAAAGATTTAGTTGACAGGACTCCAGCAGTGTCCTTTGTGGAAGAGGGGATTGTGCATTTGCACCTAAGTGATCCAGACATGCTGGGGTTCAGGACACAGAGTAGGGGACTCAGTTGATGGAGAGTATCCAATCATCTTTAAGAAATAACCTGACCACTCAAGGTAATTTTAAAATGTTTTAAAATTTGAATCAAAAGGAAAAAAAAAGGAAAGGAAACTTAGCTATTCTGTGTAAATTTCCTTTGTGAAATAGAAGGGACCACCATTTTCCTAGTCAACCAGGATAACTTTTGTCATCCTTATTTTCTCGATCTCATTAAAGACACGTCCAATCTTGTCACTTTCCCCCCCCCTACTTTCTCACCATCTCTTCTATATATTTTGTAGCCATCTTAAACTCGATTGGAATTTATTATGTTTCTCACCAAATCCTCCACTATTCCTAACTTGGCTATTATCTTTCAGTAATTCCGATTCACAACCTCCATGGCATTTTTGACTTGAGACCTTCTTTAAATCTATTGCCAAGGTCTGCCCATGTTACCTTGGTAATATTTCTCACATATACCCTCTTCTCTTTTTTAATGTTGCCCCCACCTTGAAGTTAGCTCTCATTGCCTGTTATCTGGAGATTATTGCAATAATTTATTGACTGATCTTCCTACCATAGACTTTTCCCTAACCCAGTCCATCCTCCACTCAGCTGTCAAAGTGATCTTTCTAAATAGTAAGTCTAACAATTTCATTCCCATGCCCAACAAAATCCAGTAGCTCCCTATCCCCTCCACAACCAAATATAATATACTCTATTTGACATTCAAAAACCTTGAGAAGCAGTCTTTTCCTTCTTATACTTTAAACCTTCTCCCCACATATTCTGTGATCCAGTTACACCAGTCTTTTTGTTTTTCCTTTTGCCTTCTCTTAGCTTCTCTTGCCATCTTCAAGTCCTAGTTAAAACCTTACAATCTATAGAAAGACTTTATTACTGCTACTTCTTCATTACCAATTTATCCTGCATATAGTGTGTTTGTACATAGTTGTTTCCATGTTATATCCCCCGCACCAGACTTAGAGCTTCTTCAAAGCAGGGTCTTTTACACTTTTATAATTGAAAGCGGTCAAAAAGTTAACTTTACAAGGATAAGGAAGATATAGACAAAAGTCCATTTGCAAACTAAGTCAGGGCTTTTAATGGACTGAACTTCAACATGTATTGATAAGATAGTCAGCCAAGAGAGCTAATGAGCTCTTTGGCTATATTAAGAGAATCTTAGTGTATAGGATATTTTAGAAAGAAGATTTATAGTCTGAAGAGTATCTAAAAGAAAGTGGCCAAGATAGTGAAAGATCTCTGATCAGATTATGTGAGATCTACTTAAAGGAATTTGGCCTGGAAAAGAGGAAACTTTGAAGGTAAGAAATGCTATGTGTTTTCAGCTCAAATAAGGATGTTATATGAAAAAAAAGACAAAGAAAATTAGGAGATAAGCACACCTAAAAACTATGGGTAAAAGTTGCAAAAAGGAAACTTTAAGGAAAATCCTTCTAAGAATTACAACTGTCCTAAAGTAGGAGTAGATGACCAAAATTTTTCATCTAACTCTTAGAATATGTTATTCTGATTCTGAATTAAACATGAATTTGATTCTACAAAATCTAAGGTTAAAAAAAAGGAATAAGAAATATATTTTTAATTCTGTGAATACAAAAGTCAAATAATGAGTAATTACTCATTATGGATCATTTGTGGAAAAGTCAATTAATAAATGTAGTAAAATTAAACTACTACATAGTATCCTGTATGACTCTATACCTAAAATCATGTAGAACCAGTGACTGACTGACCTTTTTCTCCATTATGTTTTCAGCATAGTGATGCAGTCCATGACCTCCTTCTAGATGTGATTACATGGGTTGGAATTCTCCTGTCCCTGGTTTGCCTCCTGATCTGCATCTTCACCTTCTGCTTTTTCCGTGGCCTTCAGAGTGACCGTAACACCATCCATAAAAATCTCTGCATCAGCCTCTTTGTGGCTGAGCTGCTCTTTTTGATTGGCATCAATCGAACTGACCAACCAGTAAGACACTTGGAATAGCATTACTGGGATTGTATATTCTTACTTTAATTAAATTACTTCAGTTTCATTCACTTTAGTTTACTTAAAAAACCAGCAACAGCAGGTACTGAAATTTTCAGAAAACTCAAGGAGGAGAGAACAGAAAAGATTAGATTTGGCCAATTACCTGATTTCCATTAGACCTTTACTGATATTTTAGGATTCAGTACATGTTTGCTCTCATCCGTACAAGAGCTTCTAAAAGGGATGTGGAAGAGAAAAGGATTTTAAAAACATGTAAAATTTAGGAGACTTAAAAACGATGGATTAACTTAATTCTGTTCTCTAATATATATTTCAATATGTATGGAATATTTTACAGTATATGGAGTTGTATTCATGACTATGATTACACATTCATGATTAATGATGGGCATACACATAATTATAGTCATTTTACTTTTAATTGACTATCCCATATAAATGAGACAGCCCCAGGAAAATGTATACATATGAATAAGCAATCAAAATAAGTTTGTTTTTAAAAGTTCTGAAATGCATCTCTCCTCTTCTTGATCCCCATAATACAGAGCATTCTGGTTTTGATCACAAAAATTCATCGTTGAGATTTTAAGTATAAAAAAACAAGAAATGGAAAATTGCGTTCTTTTTCTCAGAAGTCATTTTTGCACTCTCTTATTAATGTGTGTTTAAAATGCTATATGATTTCCTTTGAATTTTATATATGCTGAGCCTACACATAGTAACACAATATGGTAGATCCCATCTTCACCCGAATATTGACAAATAGCTGATTGTTGAAAACCACTTTCAAAGAAACTGAGTGTCATGAAAAATTAGGGAGACGTGACTGGGTCTGGCCAGAGTTTGCCACCTATGATTCTACTATGTTTTTTGCTAAGTAGAGCCTAGTCTTCCTCAAGCTCTAGAAATTTGTCTTTCCTTGCCAGTTCCCTTTAGCATTTATCTGCTTAGTTTTTTTCTCCCCTTCTAAACATTAATATAAGAAAAGAAGAAATACAAGCTAATATAATAATGACTTTTAGTAAAATGTACTATCTCTTTTAGATAAGTTTATTTGCATTTTAGGTGATAAGCTTGGATTAGTACTGGGCATAATAATATCATGAAAATCAAAGGTAAAAGAGCCTTAGGAGCCCTTTATATTCACAAGTAGACATAAATGCCTTTATAAACATAATCCTAATAACCCCTGAAAGATTGTATGAATTGTGACTATATATTACTCATTTTAATATTCCCCCCCGCCAGAATTTGTCATTTCATAACCCATGTAAATCAGCCACTATAAGTCTGCTGTAATTATTAGCCTGTGGCAAACAGTACCCTAAAGTATTGTCATAATCTATCAAAATCAGAAACCTCTAAGGAGAAAGGGTACAGTCCCAGCAACACTCATTTTGTCTACACCTGAGGTTCCTAATTCCAGGCTAGGCCTTGTTTAGGGAGCCTGGTAGAAGATGATTTTGCTGGGCTGAGTTCCATGACTTCTCCTGTGGGTTCTAGTCAGCCTGTCTTATCCTTGCAATTAGAGTTATATCATCTCATCATCATCATCACCATTTATAATACTCTGAAGTTTGCAAATCACTTTACAACATTTATCTCATTTTATTCTCCAACAAGAGGTAGATGTCATCGTTATCCTTATTTTAAGGATGTGGAAACTGAGGCAGAGATAAGTGTTTTTCTCAGATAGTTAAAAAGTGTCTGAAGCTAGAATCCTAAAAACTTCATTTTTCTTTCTGACTCATGTCTATCTCCATGGCAACACCTATAGTATACTTACGATCATTAGTTAAAACCACTTTTTAAATAAAACAACTTTTTACCTCTAATATTTTAACTGATCCCTAGAGTGATCACTGGAAGCACCATAATGGCCACCTATTAATGTGTTTTGAGCTGTCTCGGCTGGACACACCCTTCCAAACCCTAATCATCAACTGACTTTCTTTAAGCAACTTATGTCTTTCGTTAGAATTTAGATCAAGCTCTTGTTCTTGGTGCCTCAGCTGTCAATTCTTTTGCAGATGTGGAATAATGGATCTATTTTAGGCTTAATGAACACATCCCTTCCCTGGCTCCATCTTCTAATCCCACAAATTTCCTTAAGTTTGATTTGATGACCTGTTTCCCAAGTACTATTCCTCTTCCAGGGGCTTCATTAGAATATCACAAATACTTTAAATATTTAGAAGCTTCAAGGACACATCTGTTTCATTCTAGTCTTTTTCTCTGTGGATGGACAGCAGATTTCAGAAATCAGACACCAACCTTTTTTTTTTCCCTCCCTTGCCATACTGTTTTTGCAAAATTTACTTTCATTTTTAAAATTACAAGTCAGAAAATACTTTATGTTAAATGCAGTGAGAATGGGTCAAGTATTTGAAATTCATTTTCAGTATCTGTTTTAAAAGCTTTATCTAGATCTGTGTACCCTTAAATATATGTATATATGTATGAGAAAACTTAAAAACCTCTCTCTACATACATATACATGTGTATATCCGTATATATACACACATACATTGTAAAGATATAACAATATTCTATTTTGTATTATATATGGTATCTATATGTCCCATTTCATATATGTGACATATATGTTTCTCTTGAACATTGTTTTGCCTCCCTATAAATCGTATATCTGATTTATTCCTTAGATTGCCTGTGCAGTCTTTGCTGCCCTCTTACATTTCTTCTTCTTGGCTGCCTTTACTTGGATGTTCCTGGAAGGAGTGCAACTCTATATCATGCTGGTGGAGGTTTTCGAGAGTGAACACTCTCGCAGAAAATACTTCTATTTGGTTGGCTACGGGATGCCAGCACTCATCGTTGCTGTGTCAGCAGCAGTAGACTACAGGAGTTACGGGACAGATAAAGTGTGAGTTTGCTTTCCTCTAACCCCCCCTTCTTTTTATGCCTTCTTGAAATAAAACTTTTAGGACTTCCTGGGGACCAACTACTTTAAATTGTCTCAGAACCACAAATGAAGAAACTAGAGTGACAAGTTTAGTAATTAAATTAGTACACTTGAGTCCTTACCCATTTTTTTAAACTCTAAAGTAAAAAGCTGAGAATATTTCCCACAATTCATTTTGACTCTGTCTAAAACAAGTATAGCGTTCTCCAGCCACACCTCTTTTCTCATTTTCCATCTTCTTTCTCCACGTTCCTCATTTTAATAAGCATAAAGACAGAATAAATGAATTTTAGGATGATTTGACAAACCTTTTTGCTATTTTAAAACTATATATTGGCAATTTGCAAATAAAAAATTCTATTTAGAAATACAAGGCTCTGATGGGGAAGGGACTGGAGGATGACAGAGAAGTTACCATTTATTGTGGTTAATATAGTTCAATACAACTCACACCAAAAGAATGTGGCAGAGCAAATAGATGGCCACAACATCAGGAAGGCTAGGATTCAATATCTGCTTCTGAATCATTCTGACTGTGTAACCATTGACAAGTCCCTTAAATTATCACTGCATATCCCTGGCAACTCTCCAAGAGTATAAATAGCTGAAGAGTTATGTATTTGCATCAGTAAAAAGGAATTTTTCTTACAACTTCCTATACTAATATAATCACAGTATGCCCCCCCCAAAAATAGTGATAATAAACCAGGTCATAATTATAGAATTTTTGCTTACAATCACTGAAACATAACCCTGAGCTAACAAAATTTCAGAAATATTTTTAATAGAGGTCTTCATGCCAAATACCCATAATCTCCAAGTTTTGTGGAACAAAATGTTTTCAAATTATAAGGATGTATCAAATGAAATCAAATCATGTGGAAAAAAGATGAGGTATATGTCATTCTTGTTATCCTGTCTGCTACTGGAATTTTCCCAGGTATGCTTTCTATGAACCCAAAGGAGATAAACTCATAACATAATATTTTTTTCCAATCACAAAAAAGTTATTTTTTCCAAATCTCCACATCAACAGAACATTAAATGTAAATTGATAATAACAGTTGAATGACTTTTCTATAGTCCATTTCTATCTGAATGCCAACAAATAAGTTGAGAATGATTTTTTTTGGTAATCTAAATAATGATAATGTCCTCAGACTGTTTTTTTATCAGAACATTATTCTTTTGAAAAGATTGGAGGGAGCAGATAATACTTTCTTCTTCATGATCAGTAACAGATTGGCTTGGGATAATATTCATATGTCATTGTTAATATTTATTCAGCATTCACCATGAGCAAAGTGTACAGAAGAAATGGCAAATTCATCTATTTTTTAAGTCTGCTGAAATTTTGCTCTATCCCTTTTCAGGAAGCAGGGAATTAGAGCCTTTGTCTAAAAGACAATGAGAGTTAACTATGGGACAGGACCATACTATGCGGCTACAATATCTGTATTCTCCTGAAGAGATTCAGTGAATTTTTAAATCCAAGATGCAGGGGTGAAAAGGGTGTTAATGAAGTCAAGAAAAGAGGATGTGGCTTGGTATACTTGGAAATAATGCTCTGCTGGGCTCAGATTCTAGTTTTGAAAATTATTAAATTTATAATCCTGAGCAAGTTGTCCTGTCTTTGCTTTTGCAGATGTTTCCCCAAATGTAAAAGAGGGATAATAATATTTGGGTTTTCTCCTTCACAATACTATCACAAAAAAGAGCTCTATAAACTTCAAAGTTCTATGTGAGCTGATAAAATCTATTGGATTGTTGGGGAGAGGAAATGTAGAAGGTTATCCACAGACAAAGTAACAGTCTTACAAGAACTAGAGAATATAATATAACATGAAATTATACTGAACTCTACCTGCATTCAAATACATTTCACTCTTTAACTTCTTGGCCTTTATCTTTAACCTTTTCTATCTTTTCCTCTGCAAACTATGTACTAGATTTTTTGCTTCTAGTCCAAATATATCAGGTTTTAGTAGCAAATGTCAGTTATTTAGCACTTTAAGATTAGCAAAGTACTTTATATATGTCATTTGATATTTCCAACAATAATGCTCAGAGAAAGATGCTTATAGATATGATTATCCTCATTTTATACATGAGAAAATTGGGTTTGTGAAACTTTTAGTGTCTTTCCCACTATCAAATAGCTAATAAAAGTCATTCAGAAACAGAACAGAAGCACACTCCAATTCCACTGCTCATCTCATTTCCTCATGTTTCTTTTCCAAGTCACTTGAATTGTTTTCTCTTTAGCCATTTTTTTCTATCAAAAAAGACTTTTCCTGGAGGATAGAAAGTTAGACATTTGTAGGCAATCAATCATTTCCAGTCTCTTGCCATGCTTAAAACTTGGCCATCGTTGCCTTAATAACCTACTCTCTAGCTAGTTGGTCTCTCTTCATGTAGTTAAGGCTCTGTTGGAAGTAGATTTAATTTATTTCCCAGCCTAAAGTTAAAACAAAACTTTAATAACAGTTCACTTTGACCATTATAATTTCTGCTCAACTGAGGGACAAAATAGATTTAAGATAAAGGGAGGCAAGGATGGTGAAAGTGGGGGGTGGGGAGAGAGAGACAGAGATACAGAGAGAGAATAACATTAACATTGTCAGAAGCAGTCATATGGAATGTTAGCAATCCAATTATTTCTCACAAATTCATTGTCAATGAATTGTCAGCAAAAAAGATGTTCTGAATAAATGGAAAAACAATTTAAGTTTTTGCTCTTTGGGATTTTAGCCAACACTGCTTTCTTCTCTGAGTTTTGTTGATGTCCCTATATTAGAAACAGGTGAAAAAAGGAATTATTCAGAATCTCAGTCAATTGTGTTTACTTAAAAAGCTGAATTGATTGGACTGTGTTTTCATCAAAGATCTAAAAAGGTTATTTATTTAGAAGAAAAATAAGGCCAGTGAATTTTAAAATGTTATTTAAATATTTTCTTTGAAGTTGTGTGCTGCTTTCCCTTTTTTTTTCTTTACTCTCCCCTCTTCTTCCTCCCCACCATTAAACATCTATATGTGTACTCCTGATTCCTCTTTTTCATATTTTTTTTCCCAATTGCCATGTGGCATTTTCCATTCTCTTCTCTCCATATGGCTCCGTTCTTATTTCAGTCTCCCATTTCCATGTCCTCTCATTAATATTATCTTCTTATGTTCTTTTGTTATTTTTCAGACAGACATGCCAGTTCCATGCTCTAATATATGCTCTGATCTTTCCTAACTCAAAGCAATTTTTTTTCAGACAACATTTAGTGAACTCCTGTTAGTACTGTTACTAAAAACATTTGTGGTCTGGGAGGTTATTGTGTATTTTAAGAACTTAATGACTATGCTCCTTTTTTCTTTCTGTTTTGAATTGTGTGACTCATAAACAGAACATTCAACACAAAGCCTTTTAAGCTGAATACAATGAAAAATATATATTTTTTCATTTTGTAAAACCCTATTAGATTAAGTTGAGTATTATCTTTATATCTTTCTGTCTTTTGAACTTGGTTTTCCTGTCCAATAGACTTAATTGTGCTTCATCATATTAATGATGATGCTATTTCATTTCTGAAACCCTTAATAATAATTTATGTCTTCAGGAAGGGAGTGAATCATCCAAGAGGATATAGCTAAGATTCAGATAGGAGGGAGTTTTGGTTAAGCAGGTGGGATAAATGGTACTTTGATGTAGAGATAGGTAGTTCTCTTCCATCTGGCTGATGGATGGTGATGTATTTCTCAGTGTAATACTATTAGCGCAGTTGAGCTGATTATTATGTGCAAGGAATGAAACATAAAGCATGCATAATTTGATTTTGAGAAGGTGCTTAGTTTATCATCAATTTGTAATGCAGGAAGAAGATTTTTTTCTCTATTTTTAATATTTGCTTAAATAAGGCTTTTAGGATTACTGACATTATAGAATTCATTTTAGAAGAACATTTGTTCACAATAATCAAATCTCAAAAAGATCAACATAGGAACTCAATGTAGTCATTATTTTTAATCCTCTGTTAATGGACCACATGTCCAAATTATACTGTGGGAAATGTCCATTTGTTTCCATTTAGTTTATTTGCTTTTCATGTATTTTAGTGTCATCCTTTCATCTCTCTTGCTCTATCATGCATCTTGACACCCAGAAATACTCACTCAATACTGATATTATCATAAGTTTAATTATAGCAAAGACTGGAATTGATTTTTAGCAGTTGTTTAGACTGGACAGACTTGGAAAATATGTACTAATCATTTTGGTTATATGATTTAAAACTAATCGGGACCTCTAAATGTTGATTACCCTACCATTACCTAAAATGCAGAGTAGTTTTATATCAGAAACATTCACATTTCTGTTATATCATTTTCTCCAACCTATGTTCAATGTACCAAAACAAAGACCAAAGAATCCAGGTGTGATGAAGCAGGGGATCCAAAGCCTGCAGAGTGGCCTATGCTTCAAAAGTGGTGCTGGAAAAACTGATAATGGTTTTCAGATAGAAATATGTTAGGTCATGAACATTTATGACAGTTCAGACCTTCTTTGAGCAATGTAAGAAAATTCAAGCTCTTAAAAATAATTGAAAGCAAGTTTTATGATCTAATAGTAGAAATAAATCATCAATTGGGTCTTAAATTTAGTTTTAGCCTTTCTGGTTCAGTTGCATAAAAGAAAGATGCACAGGTCTGAGGGGGTTAGCTTCATCTTTATGGTTTCTCCATTTTAAAAGTCCCTAGTCACTTCTTCACTTCAACAAGGCCTTCTCTTATTTATTATAAATATTTTGCTAGAAAGAGGTGTTAAGTAGACATTGGAGAAAGCTTTAAACAATTTCTAATCTCTTAACAATGAAATTATAAATGATACTGTTTAAGGTCTACAATAATGTTCTTGTGGACATTCATATAAGCAGATGTGTAATATATACAATCAGTTAAATAATTAAATATTTCTCTACATTCTCAAAAAACATCATTTTTATTTTGAGAACTTTTTTCAAGAATATTAATATTCCATCATATTGTTTATCCTTCCTTGGTACTCAGAGACCAGTGGATAAAACACATATCTTAATTAGTTATATTAGCATGAGCTTAGCCATTAGTAAAAATACCCATATTTTTAAAAAATATTATTAACAAGCTATTATATGTGAATTGGCAGAAAAGCCAAATTGTAAATTCCTCATCTCACTGAGTTCTCAACTATGGGTGTAGAATTTCATGCATGATTACAGACACATTTACTTGAACAGTTTTGTTTATTTTTTCTTTGATTTTTTTTTCTTTTTCTTTCCTTCTTAAAGGCAGATACATTGGGACAGGAAAAAAAACGAAATTAGAAAATTTGTCACAAGAATGCAAATCTGTTAAATAATGACTATCAGAGTGATTATCCTTCATAGCAATGAACTTCACCATTTAGCACAAAAGCTCAGCAGGACACATGGATTCAAACTCTACCTTCATCTCTAGTTCCTTATATGGCTTCATTTAGACAAATAAAAATGCTGTTGTTTTTAATGCACTTTGGAGCTCCAGCAATCTTGCATCAAAATTTTTTTTCTTTAATATATTCTCTGGGTAGTAACCTAGAAAAATAATGGACGTAGGATATAAACATATTACTCATAAACAGCATGGTGTGGTACTGGATTTAAAGGCAGGGACCCTGGCTCTGAAATATGGCATTGCTATATGCAACCTTTATGATCTCAGGAAGGTAATTTTTTTCCTCTTTGGGCCTCAATTTTATTTATAAAATAAGAAGAATTCCCTAAGTAATAATATTAGCTTAGCATTTACATAAATCTTTTAAGATTTGTAAAGCTCCTTAGAAATATCTCATTTTATCTCAGCAATAACTTGGGAAGTAGGTGCTGTTATTATTCCCATTTTACACATAAGGGAACAGAGATATACAGAGGTTAAGGGATTTGTTTAGGATCATATAACTAATGTGTTTAAACAAGATTCCTAGGTAGATTTTCCAGATTCTATGTCCAAAATGCTAAACCACTGTGACATCCGGCTTGCCTAAATGATCTAGGAAGTTCTTTCCAGCTCTTAGCTTGTGATTCCATGTTCTAAAAGTTTTCTTTCTGAAATTTGACAAGAGTAGTATTTATTTGGTAGACTAGTTACATGTCTAAAATATATATCTTCCTATACTGAAATTATTATATTCAGCAGAGTAAATCAGTTTTCACAGCTGATCATTCTTATAATATTGCTGGTACCATGTAGATTGATCTGGTTTTGAGCACTTCATTCAGCTTCAACTGAAGTCTTCCCAGATTTTTTTTTAAAAGCTTCCTGCTCATCATTTCTTATAGCATAATGCTATTCCATCAAAAGCACTCCTTCTTCAATCATTCTACAGCTCAATTTTGAATTCTTTTCCACCTCAAAAAGAACTTCTATAAACATTTGTAGGTTCTTTTACTTCATCTTTGATTTCTTTAAGATATGAATATACTAATGGTATTTCTGGGTCAAAGTGTAAGCATTTTATAGCTCTTTCTGCATTGTTCTAAATTTGGAGCAGTTCACAACTCCACCAACAATGCATTTCAAATTACTTATTTTTGAATTATAATTAGTTTATCAATTACCCTGGCACTCTCCTGTTATCTATCTTGTTTCTGCCTTAATTTCAGGAATTAAGGGAACTTGACAGACCACTTAAAAAGACACCAAAAGCTAAACATTTAAAATGGTTTATTTCTTTCATATTGGCAAAGTATGACATAAAAGTAGGGATCAAATCAATGAGTGCTCTTTAATATATGTTCTTTAGAAATGGAAAAACTGCCTTTTAGTTACAGTTATATTAATATAGTGTATATTCAATTTAGATCATCTCATTTAAGATTAAGAGCAAGAGGAAAATCTCATTTTTAAGTAGGAGTTGTAAGCTATATGTGAAGACAAAAATAAAATAATCATAAAACAATCTATTTCATTTTTTAAAAATTCTAAACCTTGCAATTAAATATAGCTAAGAAATTAGGCATTTGACACATCTGTTTCTATCCTTGTCTCCTCCAATACAGACAAGAAAATTATTTTAATTTTCTTGCACATAGTTATCAAATAAGTAATGAATGGAAGTATTTAGGTGTTAAAATGGCTCCCTAATTGGGGAAATAGTGAATTGGGGTCCTATTCTATGTACGAATTTGTATTTACATATATTCATATTCATAGGTACATATGTATATATTTAAACATGTATATATGTATATTGCATATGTATATTTTATATAGTTTATACATACATGTACTCTGGATATGTGATTTCATTTTTCATTGGCCTAATGAAACTTTGGTGATAAAAAATCCTGATGTCAATGCAAATTGGTACCTGTTCTGCAAATTATAGGTTTTTAGAATTGCCTGAGGGCAATGAGAATAACAGAAATGATAATAATAAGCACATCATATATAACACAATATTTGTAAGGAATTTTGCAAAACATAATCTTATTCTTTGTTAACAATAACCTTGAGAGGTATGTGCTGTTATGTGGCCCTAGGCACTTTTTGTCCACTATAACACAGTTTTTTTTGTTTTGTTTTAAACACATAGATATGAATATCTATGTGTTCATTCTACAACTTCCTTGTCTCATAAAATCTCCTATGAAGGCAACCAAAAACTTAACTATAGGTATAAAAGACAACCATAGTTGTTTTATCAATGTCCATATATGTCCAAAATATCCATATATTTTATTTTCTTTTTAAAATTTTCATGGCTCCATGATTTTGTCACAGTGAAAAATCCCTCTACCAGTAAGAATCAGAATCTCATGACTTATTCAAGGTTTATGATCAAAAAGTCCACCAGACTGCAGACTTCTGGTAAATGTTCTTTCAGAGTTCAGATTGTTTGGTCCTTGCACTAGTTCATTCTTAAGACCTCTCTAGTTTCATTGAACTTTCCAGGCTGAACAAGGACAGTCTTTGGTCCCTTTCATTCAATGATGTTTCAGAGTAGAACATAAGTGGAGGGATATATATGTGTGTGTGTGCAAACTCATCTTATATAAATATATATTTATGTTTATAAAAGTGACAGCGGTATATTTATATCTGCCCCAGAGAAAAATAAAGCTATAATATTACACTTAAGAAAACAAAAATTCCTATCAAGAATATGTTAAATCACCTTTTTATAAATGTTATGGTCTAAAGTTACCCCTATTTATTTTATATATCATCATATATGTCTATATTGTTGGCCTTGAAGGCTAAGAGTATGCCATTTTATTTTATCTCTTAATGCCTAGAACAATGCCTGTAAAGAGTATAGCACAGTTCCAGTATTTTTCCTCCACCATCATCCCCAAAAATAAAACAAAATCTTTGACATTACAAGAATATTTCACTGTGAGTAGAAGAAAACTAAGCAATCAGAAAAAGGCAGTTCAAAAGTATCGCCTACTAATATTAGAAATAAGAAATCAAAGTTTTTGATAATATTATTAAGGTAAAAACATTATGAAACAAATTGTTCGGATAGTATTTATTTGAATTTTGAATTTTAATTTAGAATCAATTTAGTGGAATTTGTTGATAAAGACTTCAACAATAAAAATCATATAGATTTTGATCTTCTTTTCTCATAGTAACAAAAATTTAAAAATTCTTTGAAATCCTCAGTGATCACTTTAATAGATAACAGGAAATACTGAACTCAGGAATTTAATGCAGGAATTCTCTGCTAATGGATCCTTCCTGTTCTTTCCACTTTCCCCATCTAGTAAAAATAGTTGCAAAGCACATAAAAGTGAAAGTTAACTTGAGAGGGAATATCTGCTTGGGGATTGCTAAGCCCCCAATGTGACTATGCTTTTCTTTGGACTCAAAGTTTTATCAGATGAGTCTTTGATGTATGTGATATTATCTAAAATGGAAAGGTTACCCATGTTTCTTCAATTAAATACATCAAATAGTCAGGATTCATTCAATTTATCAGCTTTAAAGCAGTCCAAGAAAAATCAAAGTCATATGCACTTTAAAAAAAAAAAAGGAATTTATATACCTTTTTCATCTTTTTTGTCTTAAAGATGATAAACACAATTCTGTAAACATATATGTTTATTTTTAAAAACTAGAATATTATTAATAAGGAAGTAGCTTGACCTGTCATTATTCTGAATCCTCTATAAATTATTTCTTCCAAAAATGACAATTAGTCTAATTTGAAGACATTTGAGGACAGATCTGGTAAAAATAAGTCTTTGATCATTTGTAGTTAGGACTAATATGTATGAACAGTATGATAATGTATAGGTGCTTATAGTTTTCCAGATATGTGTCTCCATATATTGCTATCTTTAAACATTGCTAGCTCCATACATTGCTAAATATTTTAAACTGTACCTGTACCGTTCTATCATTGCCTATTAGTAATCACTGTCTGAATGTGCCTGCCAATGGAATAAATGCATTTTGCTATTCTTTTCACATATAGAACTGACTGTACCTTAGAGCCAAGGTGGGTTTATTATACACAGTAGCATAGTGATCTGGGGCAGGAGTCATTCAAACTTGTAAGTACTTGATGAGAGAGAGAATAGATGCAAGAGCCTCTACAAGTCAGCATGTGGCCAAAAACAACAGCAGGTGTGACCATATGGCAATCAAAGTAAACTCGAATTTTTGCCACATTGCCTTCCAGGAGATAGTAAAACTCAGAGTACTCAGAAAAAAGCAATTTACTTTGTATATTTAAATTTTTCCCTCTTCATCCACTCAATTCAGACAAGGAACAAGCTTCTTATCCCCGCTGAACTTCTTGGCAGATGTTTATGGTTTTTGAAGTTACAATAGAATCTTAAGCCTATTGTATGAAACAAAATTTTCAAAGAATTCTCTTGAGAATGAAAATAATATTCTCAAGTACAATGCCAGTTTTATGATCGGCAGAAAGTCATACACAAAAAAGTGAAGTTAGCAATTTTATTTCAGAATAAAATATTAGATAAATTAAATAATGGTCTCGTTAAATAAAAGCTCAGACTTGTAAGTATAACGACTTTATTTTATTTTAGTCAAACAATGGATAATCTGAAAAGACCCATTTAAAAATATAAAAACTCCCTATATAGGTGAAAAAAATTACTAAAGGAAAATAAAGAGAGTGTGTGTGTGTGTGTGTGTGTGTGTGTGTGTGTGTGTGTGTTAATTGTTTGGAGGCTAGATTTTTTTCTCCCTACAGTATTATAAAGTATGTCTTTCCATTTTAACTTATTACTTTATAATACAGCTGAACTAAACTAATAATAATATTCTCTAGCACTACTCCTAGCCCAGTTTATTTTTATGGTTTAACTACATAATAGAGGAGAACATTGAGGAAGTAATCTTGTAGCCTTCCTATTTTGAGGGGAAAATGAACATTTCACTCCAATTGTAGAGCTTGTGGTTAAAGCCTTAGCTTGAAAGAAGGGAGCTTGGCAGTAACAGAAAGAGAGAATCGGAGGACTTCGGAGTTGGAAGCGAATGTAGAGGCCATCCATTCTGATGACTACTGGAAGCATCCCACCTACAATATCCATAACATTAATGCTCACTCAGCAATTGCTCAAAAGGTTCCAGGGATGGGAACAGACCTTAGAAGGCAACACATGATCACCTGATATTAGTAAGGCTACATCCTGCTATGTAGAAACTATTCCTATATAGATTAGTTCATGTATGCACCGATGTATTAAAGGAAGAAGTATTTGATAGAGTTCTTTTCTTCCTACATGTTCTATTGGACTAAGTCCTCAAGCAGAACAAAACTATATCCCCTATTCCACATGATAACCTTCAGATATTTGAACACAGCAATTATGCACTCCCATTCCCCCAAGTCTTTCTCTTCTATAGATTCAATAAACTCACTTCATAGGATCATAAATTTAGAGCTAGAAGAGACCTGAGAGATTGTATAATCCTGAACATTCTTTTAGCAGATAACGGAACAAAAACCCTGAGAGGTTAAATGATTTGTTCAGGCTGTAAATAGTGGAATCAGAGTTTTTACTCAATTCCATAGTCAGCCTGCTTTTCATTACCATGTTGCCTTTCCTTTCCTTTTACTAATTCTCACATGATTTAGCTTTCAATCCCTTCACCATCCTGTTTTTCCTTCCACTGGAACGATTCATCTCATCAGTATTCTAACAACGTATTAGAACCCAGTATTCCAGTTGTGGTCTAGCTTTATGTAGATCCATCTCCTTTTCCATTGCTGGTGGTGACTGGTCTCCCATTTATGCTGAAAAGAGATTGGATAAAGCATTTTTAAGGACCTCTGGAGAAGAGACAAGAAAAATGTGCAGTAAATTTGTTCAAAACATATTTCTGTCACTTATTACATAGATGATGTTGGGTGTGTTATTAGGGCTTCAGTTTTCTCATCTGTAAAATAGAACTGATTATCTTTTAATCTCATTTCCAGCTCACAGTTTGTGATCCTAGAACCCCTTTCTGGTTTAGATCAACCATCCACATGCAGAAAACATTTGTAAATCATAGCCTCATAAAACCAGAATGTACCTTGTTGATTGCCTATTGTTCTTATTTTCTAGAAAAGGAAACTGAGGTCCACAGAGACAGTTTAAATTTGGAATCTATAATTGCAGCACAAAAGAATACAGAATATCTAGTTTGAATTATGCTTGTTAAAAAAATCAGTCAATATAAAAAGTATTGCTCAAAATTCTAATCTTGAAGCTTAAAAAAACACCCTTACATATTTTTTCTTATTCACATAAACTTAGAGCTATTATCTTCAATTGTAGTTTCACCATTTCTCCCTATCCCCCTTCAGACTAGATAACCCTCATCTAGATCTGTATGTTTAGTTATGCATGTATTGGTACATATAAGCAGTCTGTTTCTTAATGAATTGAATTATTTTGAATTATTTTCACCATCACATTGGGTTTAGGAGCCATGAAGTTTTAATCCTGTGTTTGTTATAAACTGATATATTAAGAACCAACAACTAGTTGTTAACTGAATATTAACTAGATTTCTTTCTTAGTTATTATTGTGTGATCTAAAAATATGATTTTATATACTACTATATCATTTGGTTTTAGAAAAAAATGGGTTTTTTGTTGTTTTACAATTATAGCAGTACTAAACACTTGGTGCTTTTTTTTTCTGTTGAGCCCACTTGCCAGACTACTAATTAATGTTTACCATTTTAGTTGTTTACTCTTTTAATTATGCCTGCAAACACAGCACAATTACAAATAATGCAAGATATTATTATTTCTAGCATCATGTAATTTGCCAAAATTTACATTCATCTGTCTTATAACAAGTTTCTTCCATTTTGTCTTCCTGTCATCCTGAAGAATGAAAATGTAATTTCCCAGAGGCCTTTAGAATTGGGGGTGTATTAAATGTAGCTGAAATTAAGTGATTAATAATTTAGTTTTAGGTCATGAATCAATTTCATAGGATGCTGAAGATCATTTGCAGCCCTAGATACATTAAGTGGTAACAATGCACTTTTTAGATCTAAAAAGCTCTCAAAGGTTGACTGCCCAACCTAATTAAACTACAAACTTCTGATACCAAATTATTTCCTTTTGTACTGAATTTTCTCAGATCTTCTTGACAGGAAAATGTCACTCCACCTGACAGCTGATAGACAGGCTATATAGTACCATAATTGGAAAGAAAAGGATAGCTTAAGGCTACAAGATCTAATGCTCTGTTTGGCTTTTTTCCCCCCCTTTTTCTTTTCTTTTCTTTTCTTTTTTTTTTTTTTTTTTGATGAAGGTTTCTATGTCAGATACAAAAGGCCCTAGCAACTAAGGCCAATGCCATTTTCCCCTCGCTTCCTCCAGAAGTAATTATCCAACTCCATCAATAAGTGCTGTCAGAAATTGGGCACATAATTCAACATTTAAATGAACAAGCAATGTAATATTTCCTGTCTCCCAGTGGAATACTTTGCAGCTCACATTCTTCTCTGTCACTCCTTCACTCTTGATATATGTCCCTTGTGTAGTCTTTGAATGCCTCCTATCCTTTCTGTTTCACTACAGTTGTTGGCTCCGGCTTGACACCTACTTCATTTGGAGTTTTATAGGACCAGCAACCTTGATAATTATGGTAAGAACTCCTAATGAACTACTCTATTTCCCAGGTCAAGAAAGAAAATTTTCACTGTTCCCTTACTGTATATTTTTAATTTACACAGATTAATTTGGGGGAAAGCATATACTTTTTTGACCCCATCTAACTCAAGCAATTAGGAACTCATTGTGGGAAACTCTTTGGATTACAAAATATTTGATCAATTTCTTTGGGAGAAGAAAACATGTACCTGAAATAAGATGAATATTATTCTGTGTTCTTTCAGAAAAAAAAGTCTGAAAAAGCTTTTCTGTCCTAGGCATACAGGGAAAAAAAAAGCTACTTTGCATTTTGATTCAAGGATGCTTTTCATTTCTGTTCTGGAAAGAATGAAATAATTCAAAATTGCATCATCAAACATTTGGTATGATTAATAAAATCATACTCGGAAATTGGGGAGAGGAAAAAAAGAATTTTTTTAATTTCACATAGATTAAAGACAATGAGTTTCATGATTAGTAAGCTTAATTTCTATACAGCAGAAGATAATGTAAAGGAAAAAAAGAAATGATTCAAGGTTGACCTAGGGTTTATTTTTCTTCTTCATGGATTTTTGAAGTATTGAGTATAGAATATTGATAGTTACAGAAGTAACCAAAGCTACTTAACTTATATAGGCGAATTTAAAAAAGAGAGAGAGAGAAATTCAAAATGTGATTGTTCCTCCGGGCAACATTTATCTGTGACATAAGAAAGTAGACAGGAATTTGGAGATTTTTAAACATGTGTTTCTGAATATTACTGAGTCTTTTGGTTCTAATAATTTCAGTGATTGGTTATTTACACTTTAGATAAATTTTGCCTGACACTGGAACCTAATATGACTTTTACAATCCTAGCATATTGATTATTGTAGAATAGGCCCTTGGTGTAAAACAAGATTTGAAAATTTAACTTGTGACAATCATTTTGGGAATATCATCAGGGCAGATTTTGTAAGAAACACATATTAACTTAAAAAAAATTAAAGTGCACTCTTCAGAGAAACAAAAGTGCTGTTAAAAATGTTGTTGTTGTTTTTTTAATTTTCCACTACATAATTTGGACTACTTCCTTTGACATCATGACTGGTTCTCTACTTAGGTATAGTTGCCCCCAAAGTGGTGCCTAACTCAGTGGTATCCCAATTCTCCTAACTGGCTTCTAGCCTTGACTAAAATACTAGGTAATCATGTGTGATTCAATCTCTTTAAAACTAGTGAGAGCTAATTTCCCCGAGCAACTCATCTGTTACAGAGAGTAGACTTCTCCATTCCAGTTCTGCTACATAACACATCCTTTTATATTCCAGCTTAATGTAATCTTCCTTGGGATTGCTTTATATAAGATGTTTCATCATACTGCCATATTGAAACCTGAATCTGGCTGTCTTGATAACATCAAGTAAGTGATTTTTCCCTTCCATTTCTTTGGTATGCTCATATAGAAATGTTCCCTTTTGACCTAAATATTGCTGAAGTGGCTCATTCTGACTGAGAATAAGTAGAATGAAACTTTATCTTTGAAAGAACTTTCTTTACCTCCTAAACATCTATTTGCAGTATTATTATTTTCAGATTTTTTTTGTAAACAAAACTAAGATGATTTTGCTTTTGTTTAAAAGTAATGTATAAATTTAAAAGAGATTGAGATTTTAATTGGTCATGTAGAGTTATCTATATCCTTTAGAAAAAAGAGAATACCTTGAATTTTTGATGAGCTATAATTATTTGTTACTTGTTATTTAGTGAATTATATTAGTTCTTTCTGAATATATATATCTGCTTTGTCAATATATACTGCACATTCATTTAATATTCTTATAATATATGCAAATTTTGTTAAACTTCCCTAACAACAATGCATCATCACAACATAGACTCCATACTTTTAAGGGTGGTTCATAATCTGTAAGATAAGGGTAATACTACTAGTCCAATGCCAACTAATCTACATTAAAATATGTTATTGCTTCTCAAATACTATTGTCTCTTGAGAAATTACCATCAGAAGTTTTTTTAAAGCTCTGGAACTTAAATAGAATTCTTCCCTGCAGAGAAGTGAAATGTTACACCCCATTTTTTGACCAAAAATCTGCCAAACAAACATGTTGTTGCAACATTCTGCAATGATTTAAAAGTAGCATTGTATAACAATCTCTTTCATACAGATGTTGCTTTAATTATAAACAAGGCACAGTGCATGAGTTTGTAAAGAACACGGGGAGACTATTTCCTTGCTTCTTGGTGGGGTATAATTATGTTCTCATGCATCTGAGCAGATATATATCACTCTAGGTCACTCCACCCCTCTCTCCTGAGCAGTCTTCTTTCCTTTACTTTATTTCTTCCTATTACTGCTTTTCCCTATGATGTACATGGTTTGGGGTACATGACAGGTGCTTAATAAATGTTTGCTAAATTGAATTGATCATTTCCAATTATCTCACTTTACCAAAGTTTGAAATCCTGGACAGGTATCTGGGATGATGAAAGAGAAGGGAATAAGAAGGGCAAAGTTATAGGAGGAGGGGGATACAGAGGAGCAGGGATAGGGGCAGTGTTGTTAATGGTTCTGATTTTCTAAATTATTTTCCTTTACTTCTAGCACTGAATAGCTACTAAACAGGTTTTTGGATCTGCCTAAAGGTCTCAGAAACACTACATTTGTAAAATAAAGAAATAAAAAAGAGCAACAGTTGCTTTTTAAGCAGGGAAATCATTTCATTTTAAAAGATTATATCTCTCTACTGAAAAAATATAAATCTTAGTTTCAATATCATAATTGCCTAATAGATTTTGTGATGTTTGTTAGTATGTTGAGAATAAATCATTTCTAAAGAAAACCTGTTTTTTTCACAGAATAATTACACCTGAGTCCAAATAAAAGTAATTTTAAATAATCACAGATATTTGGGCTGTCAAGTGTTTACCTTTACCATATGCTAACATGGACTATCAGAAATGTGAAAATACTTTATATTTAATGGGTCAACTTTTCCACTCATTTGAACATCAAAAAATGTTGAAGATCATCACATGATAGTAGTAATATCAAAACATCCATCAACTGAGAAAATGAATATGAGTCATGCTGGAATTGCATTAAACTACTTCCCATTTCTAAGATTGGTAGATCACTTGAGCTAGGAAGCACTAAGGCTAAACCATTCAATATCGTCATTAACTCTGACATCAAAATGGTGAATAACTGAGAGTGGGAGGTTACCAGATATCTAAGGAGGGAAAGACTAGCTCAAGTTAGAAATTGGAGCAGGTAATTATTAAATAAAAATTAAAAAAAAAAAAGAAATTGGAGCAGGTCAAAATTTGTACACCGATTAGCAGTGGGATTCATCCATAAGTAGTAGTAGCCCTGCCAGATACGGAGACTCATTCTCCAAAAGTGAAAAAAATAAAGGCAAAATATATATTGGAAAAAAAAAGCTACTGTAATTTACTAATCTTTATATGAAGTTGCATTTTATTAACCACAGCAGTTTCTGTGTATATTTATAAGATACGAAAATATAGTATGAGACAGTTGTTCTCTCAACTGAAGGCATATTTCTAAGTAAAGTGTATCAGGTATATGTAGATTCATAAAACTCTTACCATAACTCCATTTCTAATACCTCTCTCCTCAACAAGGGGTTGACTCTCCATATTGGGAAACATTGCTTTAAATATGCTTATGTCACAAAATTGCTAGTTGACATCAGAGTAAAGTTAGATATGAATGCTGGTAATTTCATCAAGTATAGCAAATATTATTACAATAATCTGTGACATATTAGCAACATGGACACAGTGGACTCCTCATTTGTTCAAGGATTATTGTGAGAGTGAAGCCTAACTTTTTCATGTTTTCTCTTATTATTCCTTACTAAATAATGTCCCTGCTTAATCATTATTGAATGAATAAATATGATGCATTGTGAATAAAATTTAGAAATGTATTGTGTATATATATATATGTATACATGTATACATACATATGTTGCTGGTTTACATGCATAATGTAGTTTAATCCATCACTTCAGTTAATCTTTGGAAGACAGTGATTACTCTAGAATAAGAAAATGGGTATTCATATATCATTAATGTCCATAGTAAAATCTACATAAATTATTCAGTGAACAAAATTTAATATCAGGAATGAATGGTGAATAGTTTAAATACTTTTCTCCACCACTGAAATGCAGTCTTGCAGAGGAAATTGTGGGTATGTTTTCTAATTGATGAATTAATAGAAAATTATTTGAACAATGAAATTTGCAATCTCTAATATTACATGAGTATAATTTGCGCATTGGCATTATGTCTAGGTTTGAATTTAATTTATGTGACTTAATATTTGTGTCACTGGTAAAAAAGGTAACATAGCATTGTTAGGTTTAGTTTTGCTTAACAAAATATATGTGTCTGTATCAAATCAAGAAAACAAAGAAATTTAAGAAAATTTATGATTGGACAAAGCTTGCCATTATTTGCTATGAGTAATCTTTTATGCTTATATTTTTGCTACCTTTGTAAGTTTACCAGGAAGTTATTCAACAGGTTATCTCAATGATTTTAATTGTATTTTATGTGTCCCCATATACATGTGTCTGAACAGTATTATGCTCAATAGATTGATTACCATCCTTTCAAAATACAATTAAAATTTAATATGCATATTTATATTATTCAAAACACCTTATCTTCCCCAGTCTGCTATATAAAAATAATGATTCTCCTAATTTCACTGTTCTGCATCATATAAAAAATCGTGATAGTTAACTTCTTATTAACTTAATTTTATGAAAAAACCTACCAGATGTATTTGTGATAAGAGATATTCAGTATTAAAAATCAGCTTGAAAATCCATTTTACATTTATAGTTTTCATGCACCTTTTTTTTCTTAGTGAGAATGCACTCATGAAATTGGTCTTTGAGCCAATTTAGTAACAAAACATTTGCTCAATTTTTACTAGTTAATTCATATCTAATGTCATCACCTATCTTTTTAACTTTTAACTATATATTCAATATTTTGAAATGTGCTAAAATTATAGAATATCAAGGCATTGTTTTATTCTAAAATCAGATGTATTTTACAGTGTAACAAATTTTATCAATATAGGTCTCCTTCAAAGATTAATGTAGAACAAACAGAGAAATGGGAAGTATGAAGCCAACGAATTTGAATTTCAAGTCCCATTTTACTTTTTAAAAATGAACTTGTATACAGTTCCAGCTCTTTATGAATGTGACCATATTGTGGAAGATCTTGAATGGAAAGCAAAGGAATTTGAATTTTACCAGTTATGTAAAGAGTAGTATGAGAATAGTTTTTAAGGACATGAACTATATAAGATTTATGCCTTAGAAAAATTATTCTTGCAATGTTATAAATATAGAATTTAATAAATATAGAAATATATATAAATAATAAATATAGAAAGATGGAAAAGTCAGGAAAACCGGTTAGTAAACAACTGCTATTGTTCAAGCATGTGGTGAATTGAGACCTTTTATTATTATACTATCAGTTAACATTTATTAAGCTTTCTATATTCTAGACTCTGTGCCTTGTAATGATATAGCATGAACAAGGAGGGAAAACAGAGAAATGTTAAGGAGGTTTAATTGAAAGAACTTGGCAACTGATTGAATATGGAAAGTGAGAGAGAGAGGCAAACATCAAATTTTGGAAATGGTAGACCAGTAAATGCTGATGTCCTATATTATAGTCAAGTCAAAAGAAAGAATAGGTGACATAACAATTTCAGTTTTGCTCTATGTTGAGTTTAAGTGAATATATCCAGTTGAAAATGAATTATAAGCAATTGGAGATGTGATGGTTCTGCTCAGAGGTTAGAACTAGAAGTACAAATCTATGATGCAGTTGTATAAAGGTGATAATTGAAGTTGTAGGAGTGAGTGTAATATCAAAGGAAAGAGTATAGGGAAAGAATAAAAGGACCAAAATATAGAGCCTTAGGAAAAACTTACATTAGATACAAGAGGATGAGAATGAGAACTAGGCAGAGGATGTGGTGGATGAGAAGGAAGAAGAATACAATTTAAAAAATAAAGATGTGATTAGAAAGATAGAATGAGCACCAATTGATATACTTAAATATATCCTATTTTTGTCACTAGATAATATGTATACTATATAATAAATATAACATTATAAATCATTGTCACTATATTCACTTAATTTACTGAGTATTAGTAAAGGGTTCGACTACATTAGGGCTCACAATTTTAAGGACAATATTAGATTTAAAAGTGCCCTTTCTTTCAACGATGATATGAGATACTTAGTACAAAAGAATTTTCATGCCTAATATTGAGATTATGCAATCAAGGCTTAAGAATATTGCTACTTGCCCAAAGCTGCATAGCTACTAAGTGCTATCGGAGGTGATATTTGAACTTTGAAGTCTCTTTAGCTTGAGTTCATTGCTCATTTCATTATAACAGACCATCTCTTTGTATGTGATAGTAAGAAAGGAAGATTACAGGATCATCAAGTTAGACTTGGAAGGCAACTTAGAGTCCATTAAGGTCAACCTCTTCATTTTATAGATGAGCAAACTGAGGTACAGGGAAGTTAAGTGACCTGGCCAGGAACATGATAATCTGAGGCAAAACATTCAAACTTAAGTCTTTTTGACTTAAGTCTAGTGTTCTGCCATTTCATCTAGATAATTTGGCATTGCAAAAAATATTTTCTCATTTTTATTAATGATTTTTGTATAAATCAGTTGGTCAGTAAGCACTTATTGAGTACCCACAATATTCCAAGAATTGGGTTAGGTGCTGGTAATAAAACACAAACACATGATCTCTACTCTCAAGGACCACATGTAATGAATAAGGCAACATACAAACAATCATGTAGGTTTAAGATATAATATAAATAGGGAATATTGCAGATGTATGACACTAATTGAGGCAGAGTAAAAAAGAGAGTCCATAACAGTGTCCAATGGTTGGTGGGCATTTCTTGTAAGAAGATCCAACAAAGAACATAATGTAGCTAGACCAGAAGGGAACCAAGAGATGGAGCATTTCACAAGAAACTGCAGAGTAATTTTCAGAGTATATCAGAGGAGTGCATTTCTGTGACATTCCAGAAGTACATCACATTCATTTGTAATATATTCTTTCCCTTCCCTCCACTTAGAAAACTATCTCTTATAACAAAGATTTTTTTTAAAAAAGAATAAAACAAATTAGCAAAATTAACCAACAAATTTTGTCTAACAGCATAAACAATATTCCATTCCTAGAATATAATAAATAAAAAAGGCAATGAAGGGAAAGAGATGCACAGAAAAAATGCACTTGTACGATTCTGCTTATAAATAGCTTTTGCCAGCACCAAAGAATTAATTAAGTATACATGGGGCTTTTGGATTCCAGGGTCAGCCCTATTCACTTTTTTTCCTGGTAAATATCAACAAGTTTATTTTGTTACATGTGTTGTTTATTACTAAAAAATTATATACAAGTGTTTATGAATATTCATGATAGGCATTAATGCTCATAGACATCTTATTTTTGACTCAAAAGGAACATAGCCAACTTCTAATAGTCTCTGTAGTTGGTGCCTATATCCATTATAAGAAAAACAGTTGTTTTGAAAAATGAATATAACTATTCATAGTTGACATTTCAAAAGCACCTTAAAGTTTATAAAGTGCTTTCTATACATTATCTCATTTGATCCTACTATACTGTGAGATCAGCACTACAGGCATTATCACACACATTATTTCTAAATCTATACATAGATTATTTTATATTAATAACTTTACATAGACTATTTAATTTGATCCTTCCACCAACCATAAGAGATATCAGTAATTACCATGGAATTATCATGGACATTTTATTGAAATATTATCAAAGATATTTTATAATAAGATAAGATCGCTTCCCCAAGGTGTCATAACTACAGAATGTCAATATAATCTTAATACCATAACTCCAAATCCAATAACTCTTAGATGAAGGAATCATTAATATTTTTAGGAATGGCAGTTGATGGGGGAAGGGATGGAGTTGAGATGCAAGAAACTTAGTGTGTCAGTGACAATTACTCCTCCCAAGTCTTTTCAAGTATCTCTTCCCCTTGGCAGAATTATACATTCAAGCACTATCTTTTAATTTTCTTATGTTTTCCAGTCTCCAGCACCCTGCTTTCTTAACTGCAGGATGAAAAAATATACCATAGGAACGTTTTGTGAGGTTGAAAAATGTACCTTTTCTCTGATATCCTTATTTGTTCTTTAAGGTTGAACTTGCATAGTCCCTCATGCTTTTTTTTTTTTTTGGCACCTGTCAGTGCCCTAATGACATATAAATGATTTTGTTTAAAGTGCCATTAAGAATTACAAAAAAATCATATCTGAGGGATCATAGTAAAATTCAAACTGGTCCCATAATGAAAGAATTGTCTCCAGGGGTGGCATGATTAATTAATCAAAAGCAATTTGTACAATCATTGTTGGAAGGAGGGGTGGGAATCCTCAATAAGATTGGACACCTGCCACATTTAAAGTTATGTAGGGATCTTAATATGCTTCCTGATAGCTTGGGGGAATGAATAAAAAAATACATCATCATAATGACATGTATAATAATTCATTCTATTTCTTAAAGAAGGTAACCTTTACTTTGATGACTGCTTTTAGCCAGGTAATAAGGTTAATTCTATTAGAATTTCTTTTAGCTAAATTTACATTATTCTAATATTTATGGGTGGTTATGACAATCATGAAATATTTAGATAATGAGATAGAATTTCAAATAACAGAAAATACGAACTTTAATTTAAGGTTTTTCTATTCTATTTTATTCTTTCTAGATTTTCCCTCTTCTTCTTATCTACATATTTAATGTTATTGCCAATTTTGTAACTTTTCCTAACTATACATTCAGATCTCTTTGAAATTAAATAATTTGAAGCTCTGTGAGTACAGTTAATGGATTAAAGAGTCATGTCTGATGGAAATGTCTATCAAACTCATAAAACTTCTATAAGTTGGTCTAAAAAACCTTAGTATTTCCTCATTCTTAATAATTCAATTAATGATGTCATAGTAGTAGTTTGGATTACTAAAAAAGAAAACTAAATTTAAGAATATTATGGATTATTTAACTATCAGTACTGTATACTTCAAGACTGACCAAACATCCTGGAAGTTTACTTGACTAATATGTTTATTGTTTAGTATAAAAATATTGAATTAAAATAAAATTTAATGTAAGTATTTATCTTTAGTTTGATAAAGTATTTGAAAGATTCCAATTATTTATAATGATCTCCCATATTGGGAAATTTTAAAAAATTGTTATTCTTTTAACTTATCATTAACTCTGGCAGAAGAGATAATTTACTAAATGATGTCATTACCTTAGCATTTGGGATTTACTCACAACACAAGTAGAACAATTCCAAAAAGTATTTAGTTTGATGCAGGATTTTAAGATAGCAGAACATTTTTGTCATATAAAATAAGAAAGCATCTATGTTCATTCAGTAATTGTGCCTTTTCAGTTTCTTTTCTTTCTTTCTCCAAGTATGAAAAGTCAAAGGGAAAATCTATATATATTTTAGAAACATTCCAAACATTTCAAATTGAGTGCCTACTCAATGATTTATTCCAAATAAAATCACTTAGAACTTTCAGCTGCATTTGATCCAGAATTTCTGAGGTCTTCCTCCAAAGTTATTTGTTAGTCATCTCCATTTCAGCACTCAATAGCTTTCATTTGGTTCTCACCACTGACTTTAATAGTAGGAATTACATATCTGCTTCTACTTTTCCAAGGGCATTATAATTTAAGAGGATTATTCCTTTGTATGCATTTTTGTCTTTCTCTTTTTATTATTTTTTTAAAATCTATTTTATTAAATAAATCACTAATTTATTAATGATATATTTCATATTTTATAATTGAACCATTTCACATATCATAAAATGAAACACAAAAACGTTTAATATAATGACTGACTCAAGCATATTGCTGGTATGATGCACTTGATCATGAAAGCAACCAGTATCTCAAATACAGCAAACAGTGTCTTTTCCAAAGAGAATTATGTTTATGTTAGGAAAGTGGAAGTAGTAACATAAAAATGTTAGAGCATAAATCTAAAGCTACTTTTTTTCTTAACTTAAGATTACAAAGAATGATTGAGAGATTTTGCAATTCTTTAGTTTTTAGATAATAATTAGAATGTGAAATGCTTTCATTTGCCACATTTACTATACACAAAATCATCCCAAATTAGAAAAAGCCTTCTAATCTCTTATTCTGTGGAGCCAAAGATGCTCCATGTTCTGATTCGTATCTACAGGATGAATTGTAGCAGATAGTACTAGTAATGAAGGACACATATTAAATCTAGTGACCTAGTACAGTATTTGAAAAGGGTAACTGAAATATAAAATTGTAGCAATTAAAGATTAAATGGATTGCTTTGTTGTCTATACCATGTCTGTTTTTGGTTGAAAAGTTTTCTTAATGTGATACCACTCTCATTTTCCTACCCTTTATAATATTGCAATGATTGCAAAAGAGTTGATTTGTGAGGTAAATGATAATCTTTCCACGGACAGGTGTCTTCCTTTAAAGTAATTCACTCAATAATTATTGATCTCAAAAAATATTAAATACTCAAGGCCTCGCTCTGAAATCATTCATCAAGATTATTGACTTAAAAGGTCATATTTATATTTCATATAAATGATTGCAGGTACATAAATGTCCAAGAACTTCATTGAACCTTTATGATGCAATAAGTTAGAAATTTAAACTGTTTTGACTAGTAACTCCATTGTATAATTTTTTAAAGCTATAAAAGAGATATTAAAAAGTTTTGACTATTGTTGTTATTATTTCCACACTTTTGAGTTCATCAAGGTAGGGAATTTCTAGCATGGAAATTTCCTAGAACACTGTAAATTGTCAACTTCTCTGTAATCTTATAAGATAATAGATTTAGAATTGGGAGAAAACCTACACGTCATCTTGTCTAAATCCTATATTTTATAAATGAGGAAACTGAGGCTCTGAGAGGTTTACTGTCCTACCCAAAGGCATATCGATTAATAAAGTCATTTAACCTTTCAGAGTACTTTTCTTAAACACCTTCTTGAGGCACCAACAAGATAAATATGTGACTTGTTCATGTTTTTAATTTTCAGAGTTATAACTGAATTCTTCCTGACTACAATGTCATTCTCCATTCAACCTGCCACACTGGTGCTCTGCTATTAATTACTAACAATTAGTCATTAATCATTTATTAAATACCTACTATGTGCTGGATGCTGTGCTAAACACACAGAGATATGAGGAATACATGTTGAGATTCTGTGAAACACATCAGCTTTTTTTTTAAATTGATATCAATAAAAGATATTATTTAACATTATTCAGATTATTTTCAAATTATTTAGCAAAATATCACGACTCTTAAAAACTTTTAAATAACTAGTTCAGTCATCATATATATGTATACGTATATACATATGTATTACACACACACATATATATATATACACATATATATATCTATATATATATATATATATAATCTTTTGTTCCTTTTACAGATGGTTTAAGCCATATTATATAGTGCATGCTCTACAATAAAGCTATAAACTAAATTCTCTAAAAAGCAAGAGTCTAATGAAAGACATATTTTGCAGAAGGATTATCCTTCTGTTTCTTTCTGTCACTACTGAATTATAGAACCTTTGGTTATATGCTTTTGAAAAAGAGCCACAAATTTAGGAAGACCTTGATTAACCCCAAAATTATTGTATCCTCATTTGTAAAGTTATAACTTATGCATAATGATGTGAAACTCACAGATGTTATTATAAAAAATAATTATCTTTTCTAGCATAACTATTACATATGCTTTCAGAATTCAGAGAAATTCTTTCTCACTGAATGAAAAATGGAATCTATCTAAATAAAGTGAAAGGAATAATTTGGAAACTATTTTTAGAGAAAATCATTTTAGAGGCAAGGTGGTATAGAAAACAGATTTGGGCTTAAATCAATTCAAGCTAAATCTTTGAAACATACTGTTTGTGTAACTGTTAGTAAGCAATTTTTGTAGGTATGTTAGGACTCTAAGTTGCAAAGATACCTGTTGACATTGATAAAAAGGGAGTTTGCTCATCTGGGTATTCCCTATAACTATGAAATCCAAAATGCAGTTCATATCCCTGTTCCATATGTATCAAGTCCAAAGCCCCTTCTACATGGAAATTCTGTAAATCTTCACCCTTTCCACAGTGGTACCTGGGAAAATGCTGGGTGCTGTGGCTATCGATATAAAAATACAAAAGAGTTCTGACAGAATTTGCTGGATTGTATTTATAATCTTGCAGGATTATAAAGTGATCATTGGATCAATTTGGCTCATACACACAAAAAAAGTAACTTTACAGTCAATAAAAAGTATGATAAATAATTCAATGATTCACCACAAAGTCATGTTGACTAAAAATACATTGAAATATTAATGTATGTATGTGTGTGTGTTAATAACTGCTTTCTCACTAACATACTACCCTCTTCATAGCATGGAGCTATTGCTAAACTCTTAGTCTCACTTCTACCATTCTATGAACTAGATCAGGGATTGGCAAACTACGATGGACGATAAAATGTAACCTGTTGTTTGATTTTATATATCCATAGCTAAGGCTGCTTCTTATATTTTAAATATAGCCAAATACTGTTATAAAATGTAGAAACCATTCTTAGCTCTCATGGGCCATTGTTTTCCACCCCCTGGCCAAAAACTAGAGACTGAACCTGTGAGAGCAGCACCTGTTAGACAAAGAATTATATTAGAAGGTTTCTAAAGTTTCTTATTATGTGCTACATCAAGCTCTAGCAGATTCTGCCAAGCCGGAAAGGATCTGAGTATGGATCCATATGTCTAATATGTCTATTATCTAAGGACCAATATGGTGACATTTGACATGGCTCCTCACCACGAGATTGTAAGCAACCTGGTTAATAAATACCAAAGCCTAAATTCCCAAAAAAGTTTTTGTGTATTTCAAGACTCAAAATCTTTGGGACATTTCTGGACTATTCCAACATTAGTTGAGTTAACTAATTTCTCTCCAAAGACCCCTTCTAAGATTCCAAAATGGAGGATTGCACGTTATAATCTTAAATGACTCCTTGCCTTTGGTGTTTTAGAGTCAATAAGCCAAAAACTTCACAAAAATATAACATGTACTTTTTTGGCATATCACTGCCACTTATACTGTCTTCTCAAGTGATTTTCACTGTTGGGGAAGAGGGTAGGCAAGGTGAGAGAAATATCTTCTTCTTTTCTCATACATAGTCAAAAGAAAGTTTACAAAAGAGCCATCAAAAGATGAATATTTCCCTTTAGTTTCTTTCCTTCATTTCTTATTGGTCCTTCTTGAGTCTGTGACCAATTATCTTTGTGGCAACTTCTGACACTGTCTACCAATGAGAAATTTCTCTGTTATCTTGACGGTTAAAGACCAGTTTAGCACTTGGCCAATGTCCATCCAATGGAATATACATTTATTAAGCACATATACATGTGCTAGGTACTATATGAAACACTGGAGATATGATTAATGATAGGAAAATTAGACCCTGCCCTCAAGGAGCTTACGATCTAAAAAAAGGAAGTGGGAAAGAACAGGTTTGAGGGTTGGTGGGGGACAGATCAAATACTATCTTGATCTGTATAGTCGAAACCAGACAGAGCAGCAGATAAAAAATGCAGTGAGCTGAGTGTCCAGTTTCAGCCCTCTATAAAGAAAGTCACTGGGAGGAGTTTAGTACTTCTCCAGCTCTTCAATCAGAGGGGAGAGGAGGCTGAGAGAGAAGGGTTCCTTCATCCAGCTATATGATGGTGACTTTGGAAGTGATGAGCTTACATAGGGAAGAGCATCTGAAGCCATGCAGAGCATCAGATGCAAAATGGAGTGACATTAACCCAGAGAAGGGACCAGAGCACCTTCTGAGTATCACAGGGAGTGCTACAATCCAGAAGAGCTAAGAGTTGCCCTGATGACACTTTTGCCTATTCATATTATCACACACATTATACATTCATATTATTTCATCTCCACAAAGAAGAGAAATATATTTTCATATCTCTTCTGTGGGAAGAAACTTGGCCATTATAACAGATCCTTATTTTCCTTCCATTTTAAAATGTTCATTGTTAAGCAAACTGCAAGCTAGAAAAAAAAAAAACTCACTTGCTTAGAATGTAGAAGATATGAATAATAGTATGTGGTTTAAGAAGCAGAGGAGTACTTTGATAAAATTGGAAAAGGTATGTGGGAGACATTATGGAAGGGCTCGAATATCAAGCTAAAAATGTTTGGACTTCATTTGGTAGATAGTGAAAGTTACTACAGGTCCCTGAGTGGCAGTGTGATACAATCATCTCTATACATTAGGAACGCTTATTTGATAATGGTATTAAAATGGATTGGAGAAGGGAGAGAGAGATGAAGACTTAATGATGTTTAGGGAATTGTTGCAACAGTCCAAAAGATAAATGATATTATATTAAACATATTCAAATGTACCTCAGAGTTAATTTTCCCTGTCTTGAGAGGAATTCATACACTGCAGTGGATGTTAAGTGTTTATTTGTTGAAAGTAACTATGGCACTCCTATACATATTCAGCAGACCTCCTGGTAAGGAGAGTCATAGAGATATATCCTTGTGCCATCGTGAAGATTTTGGGAGCTCATAATTAAGGTACTATATTGCTGCCCCTTTAAAAATGTCCAACTCTGCTTTCCATTTCCTGTTGTTTTGCTCTCTAATTACTGACTTAATCAGTTGTTTAAATTGATTAAAATCAATTGCTTATTAGCTAAGCACCTCTTAATGTATCAGTAATTGAAGCATTGGCCTTTAAAGGTGTTTTTTCAGAGGGTAGGAATATACTTGACTGCAGCAATCAGCCATTTCTGACCTTTTCTTTCCAACCCTGTGGTGAAATCATTGACTAAAAATGTTTATTTTATAATAATATTAGAACATAATAACAAAACAAGTTAACATCAAATACAGTGAAGTATCAATATATACATTGAAGAAAATGTCCAAGTTAATTGAAGCAAATAAGTTTGTTCTTTTAAAATAAATGATAATTACAATAAAATTCTTTTTTTATTAATTGAAAGAAGAGAAAAGCTAAAAATTTTGGTGAGATAATGAAGCATCATGATCACAATGAGTAGAAGAGAGATGGGAGCAAGTCATCACTGCAACTATAGTAGCTTCATAATGTAAGATTTATCATGGTCCAAAGGCTGTTAATACTGATGTCTAATGCCATCATCCAAAGACTACAACATTAAAATCATAGTTACTGGTCTTTCAACAAAGTCTAAGAAGATAGATTCTTCAATTTTATCTTGTTTTATCCATCTTATGGTATCTGATTCCTCTCAAATTGAGCATATATTTCTAAAATATCAATTTGATTTGGGATTTTCTTCCATGATACTAGATCAGGTCTTTTAATTCAACTGCACATTGTCAATCTTTCTGTTAATAGATATGGTAGTAATGTTTTCTATTCTGATACTGATGGAATAAATAAATTAATTTAAAAAGATGTATATTAAATACTTACCATGTACCAAACACTGTGCTTACCATTCCACTAAGATACAAATATTTTTGTAGTAAACTGTCCTCAACATCAAGGAATTTTTTTATTCTAAGAGAGAAACAAGACATTTAAAAAATGATGGCCTGTGAAGGATATTTTTGTCTAAGAAGAAGTCACAAGGATTTTGAGTGAAACATTAAGACAGTTCATTTGACAAGCCCATTCCAGGAAATGGTATTATTAAATTAATTACAGATCATTAGGTAAGAAGTACGGGATGGTCACATATATTTTAAATGCAACATTATTGTTGTGTTAGCATGGCTGTGATCATAGTGGTGGTCATTTTTATTATTTGATGGTTTTCAATCATGTCTAATTCTTCATGATCCCTTTTGGTATATTTTGTCAAAGATACTAGAGTAAGTTTGCCATTTCCTTCTCCAACTCATTTTAGTGAAGGAAGCAGACAGGAGTAAAAGTCTTGCTGAGGGTCAGACAACAAATAAGTGCTTGATTAATTTGTCAAGCTCATTCTAGAGGAAATCACATTGATTTGAACAAAAAATAGGAGAGGAACAAATATATTTTGTGGTAATGACTTCTCTTTTATTCTACCACGTATCTCTTATACAGTGCAATGTGATAAGAGCTTCTATTTTTCATGGTCAGGAACATACTTGGCATCAGCAGCATGCCTATTATTACCCATTTTTGATGTCATTTCAAGGTGGACCTTGGTACTCACATTTTTGTGGGATATTTTTTTACATGTATATTAACATATACAAATGTAAATGCATTATATGAATATATATATAGTAATTATAGAATAAAAAATCTTAATTATTGCAGATAATATGATTATTGGTCTTATATCCTAATTTATATACAATGGTGGTTTTTTGGTATGGATGTTGATACTACTGAAGAACTCCTATGATGGTCCTCAGCATGCTCTGCTTGTGCAGCATCCAACACAGAAGCACAACTCTTTTGCTTCACCAGATAAACTCAGAACAACTGTCAATTAGTTGATTTTTTTCTTTGCTCCAGTGGGATGAAGTCAACTACTTTACTGTTTATTCTATGGCAGCATTCCAGGTTAAAATCCACAGACTAGATATTGATCCCAGTCTGTGTCAATACAGATTATATTTGATCTGAGCCAAAACCCTGAACTCATGTGACAGACCCTCAATATAAGAGAGACAGTAGTGTGGCTTATACACCTCCCCAGCAGGCTTTGTTGAAATTCTTCATCTGACCCCTTTCTATCATATTTGACTACTTTCTCCAGCCAGTTTTCATAAATAAATATCATTGCTAACTTTTGTTAAAAAAAAAAACACACACATTTCTCACTTCAATAACATGTAAAGAAATTTATTGATGCAAGTGCTTTAATTATGAGAACATTCACTTAATTAGAAGAATTATTTATAATGTTTTTAATCTTTCTATTGCCTTGTTGGTGAGGTTACTTTTTAAAATGTAATTATATTTTAATTGTAGATATGACTATTTGGAATAAACTGTAGTTATATATTTATCATGTTTGATTTACAAATATGAGACCCTTCAAAACAAGGCTTGTCACATCTTTGTGACTTCTTAGACAAAAATGCTCTTTCCAGGCCATCATTTTTAAAATGTGTTGTCTTTCTTCTTAGAATAAGGTTTTTTTTTTCCATACAATTATTCATCAGATATTTATTGAATGCCTCCTGGGCCTAATGCCTAGTACCATGAGTCCAATGCCCAGAGAAGTTGGCATCAGTTTCTTGTCAATTATTCTAGCTTAATTCACAAAAATGGTGGCAGCAAAAAAAGTAAGAACATGAAGATCAAACAAAATATTATAGATTTTCCTTAGGCCCATTCCTCCAAATGATTCCCATTGATAGGGTTATTCAGGGGTAGACTACCTAAGGTTTAAGATAATCTGTATGTCTAAACTCTAAAAAGCATAATTCACCTTCAATAGTCAGCCAATGGACACAGATCAAAGCCAAGGCACATACTGAAATAGCAATCTGAGAACCGTAGTTGTAAAACATTCTCATTAAAAAACCTGATACAAATTTCACAAATATAAAATATGTCAAGGGGAAAGGTGGGTATAATAAGAGTATACTAGTAGAGAGGCGCACACTTAGATACCAATCAAACAATAAACATTTCTTAAGAGCCAATATATGCCAGACATTGTATCCAAGAAAAGCCATTTCTAATTCCATAAAGTCTTTATGTCCCTTCTTGATGTTGTTTCAGTGGGTGTATTGCTCCAATGAACTCCACAAACCTAATTACTTCCCTGGAAAATTACATGGCCACTGGGTGTAGGATGCAGGGAAGAAGAAAAAAAATCCTTTCTACCTGTGAGGAGTGATTTCTTTATAAGTGTTAGGTTCTCTTTTCATAGTGTTTTTTTTTTTTAAACCAACTTAGGGCTTACATGTTTAAGAGATATTCCTGAGTTGACTGACTTCTATGAATGTCTAACTTGTTTTTTAAAGTCCAGTACAGTTGTGTCATTATTTAGCTATCTTAAATTCCTTCAAGTTTAGTTGAAGAGTTTTCACACTCTTCCAAAGATATAATAAAGTATAAATAATAATTGTCTTCATTGAATCTTAACAATTCTTTTACTTTGTTACCTCTTCCTTAAATCTTATAGTTTCAAGTAGTGGGAAGAAATCAATGGGTCAGAGATCTTCTGATTACTTCTCCCTGAGACAAAGTAATTAGTGAGTAACCAAAGTTTGGGAATAATCTGCATGGAAAACCAGAAGACATATTATCTGTAACCAAGATTTGAAAAAAATAAAGAAAAACATATTTATATTGCTGGAATAAAAAGTTCTTTGAATATCAAAGTCAAAAAAAATTTCTCAAAAACAGTGTAGCTAAACCTAGTAAGCATTTTGTTTTTGCTGTTAGAATTTAGTAATAAGATTATACCTTTTGAAAAGTACTTATATCTACCTATTTAGATTCTTCAAAAGTTAAGTAAACTGATCACAAAGAGAAAAACATAGTGCCTTTCTTATTTATTACATTAGCTTTGTCTTTTACATTATAGTACTTTTTAAATCTTTTTTATGTAAAGGGAAAAAATTCCATTTGGGGGATTTTTTTTTTTTTGGTTTATTTTTCATCATTCCCTCTGAGTGCCAAAATTTGTTTCTGGAATGAATATTTTGTTTCCCAAAATGTATTTTTTTTAACTTTTCTTAAAAAGTGCTGAAAGAATATTCAATAGTAGATGGTTACCTTAAAGATGACTAAGCATTAAATTCACTGGGTTTTTAATTAAATTGTATAGAAATTGATATGATCCATCATACCCAGAGGAGATGTGCTTTGAGTTCCACAATTTTGAAAGCACTGAAGTATTCATTTATGATTTATTGAAAGAGGTAGAAGGTACTGAATGATTAGAAGAAGAAAAAACTTTTTTTAAAAAAAGTGAGAAGACAGAAATAATTATATATACAGAGATGTGGTTTTTTATTGCCACAAATTTTTTTATAGGAATGATCTACATCAGCATTTTTATCCTTGATAGAAATATGAGAAGGAAATGTGAAGAATTTTGTAAACAATTTGTCTATTGTGTATCATATAACTTCTTCAAAGGTGATGTTTGACTGAAAGATATTATATGCATTTTTATATCATTATAATATGCATACATGTTGAATCAGTAGGATAAAAGGCTTCCTTAAAGACCCTTCTCCAGCAAGCTGTCTCTCAAGTACATATTGGAATTATATACTATTTTTTGAATAATTAAATGACAGGGCTAAGTTTTTGTCTATGTTTTTTCAATGATCAGACTTTCAGTCTTAATTGAGGTCTAAAACAAAGAAATATAAGCTTGCTGAAGGTGTTCAGTTCCTCTATTTTAGAGGTTATTTTTCATAGAATAAAAACTGAAGGACATGCAATATTGTAAAGTTTTTATTTTTTGCAATGTGTTGCAGGGGAAAGATGAAATACCTGAGGAAACAAGGTTCACATTTCCTGTCTTATGAGTTTCTTAGGTATTACATGTAAATTGTAATATAAATCAGAACCAGATTTTCCTCAGCTTGGCACTGGATCCTGAATACAGAGGGAAAGAAATTTTTATGTATTAAAAGAAAACAATTAAGAAGATATAAATTAGAATACAATTTCTAGATGAAGGAATGACTAAAACTTTTCCAAATTGAGAGAAGGAAAACAAACAGGTACAATTCTCTGAAATCAGAAAATGGGAAAAAAGAAAGGTATTCTGCTCTACCCCACCCTGCCCAAGTTCTGTATTCAGTCAAAGCAACAAAGAAACAATAAATGATTGACTGTTTTAGGCCAATTTTTAATTACAACATATGAGTTGCTTGAGATATATGATTGATTATAAGAACACTCTTTTGAGCTGACTGGATTTCTAGTAAGTAGGTAAGACTGATTGCAGATAAAGGTGGCCCAGCTTTCCAGATCCACAGGACTAGGTTGAAACAATGCAATAAAGTTTTCTTACAATTATCATCAAGTTTTCTCACAAGACAGAAATTGGACTAGACCAATAGTTGAATAGTATAGGAACTGAGCTAGCTCCACAATCGAGTCACAAGATGGAGTCAGTGTGGTTAACTCAATTTACACAATTCTCTCAATGACATTCCACCATTTATATCAAGCCATAAATTACTGAAGAACTTTTTTTTTCTATTAAATTTATGACCATCACAAGCAATCAGTCTAGCAATATATCGAGGAAAAACAAAATGGATGAAGAATAGGTATTGCCCAAAAAATGATATGGAGGTATGTTAACAGTCCAGCTGTGCATCTGTTTTAGAGATTGTCAATTCAGGTTAACAATGCTTCATATAGAATAGGAAAATGAGAGCCAATTATATTGCTAATGGGAAAAAGGAAGTGCTTTTAAGGAGGCTAAGCTTTGGTCCAATAAAAGAAACAATACAAAATCATTTTTCTTCCAAACAGTATTCTTCCAGTGATGCTATTTAGATGCAAATCATGGAACATTTATACTAGGAAGACTCACTATCCCCAGTGAGAAAGGGACAATGAGGAGACCTGTGAAGTTAAGCCCAACTTCTTAAACTATGGGTCACAATCCCATATGGGATCTCATAATTGAATGTGAGGGTCATGAAATTATGATTTTTATATCTATTTTATATACATATATACCCAGGGTAATGTAAAGTTTCTCAGGTGAAAAGGGGTTACAAGTAGAAAGAATTTAAGAAGCCCTTAGCTTCTTAAGTATTATTGTTATTATTAAATAATATTATTATTAATGATGATATGTAAATTATAATTAATAATTATATACCAGAAATGTGTGATTACAAAAAAAATTTACATAGTAAGAGTTAGAGATCATAGATGGATAGTGTAATTATAACTGTTACTACTGAGTGTTAAAATATCTAGAAAATGATCCACCAGTATGGTCAGGTTTAAGATTTTGAGATGAATATGTTCAAGAATTGCATTTTTCTGTCTGTACTTCATTCACATGCTTTTAAATTTTTTCCTTTTCTCATTTAAGGAGACAAAATTAAAGCTCAGTATACCTTTTTTTTGTGAAATTATCATTGAGTGAACTTAAAGGAAATAATTATGAGACATGTATAATTATTTAACGATTTGAGATTTTCAGCAAAAGTACAAAATAATCTTATTTTATTTGCATTATTTTCAAAGAAATTTTAAAAGTATAATCCTGATTTTTTTAAATAAAGACATTGATTTAGATAATATGTATAATTTTATATAGATTACTAAGAATATAATGTATTACAACACAGTTCAGATAATGAAAATGTTTTATTTCATTATGTTTTCATTTTTACTAAAGTTTTCAAAGCCTTTGCTCACTTATGAATTTGAAATTTGTGCATGACAACCAGTTTGAGTTATTTTCCCCCCACAATTCTTCATGTAAAATTTAGGAAAACTTATGAGCTCATTAATTTGTACATTACAGCTTTTTATATATTTATACCCATGTTTTTGTATAGCAATAAAATAGAGGCAGCAAGCTTGTTTTGTTTAATCAGCCTGTAGCTAGAGTTAATTTAAATGAAATTTTATCAGTAAATCACCCTTGCATGAGGATGAAAACTATTAAGATTTGAAACTAGTTGTGTAATGTCTCTTTACATTATGAGAAACTTTGAATCAATTGTGATTATAACTTTCTATTATAGAGACAAAATTATCATTGATTTAATTAGGAGTTGACAGAGAAAGATTATAGAATCAGGTGCTATAAATCAGTAAAAAACCTGACAAAATGATTGAAGGGGCTGGCATATTGTAGTTATCCTTTCATAATCATTAGGTATTGAATCACTGTCTATTATTTATGTCTTTCTGGAAGAAAAATTAATGAATGGTCCTTTGCAAGAGCATGAATTTCTATATTGAGTGGGAACTGTGAATTTTTATTGATATTGACAAAGGATTGAATACCCCCCCTTAAAATAAATGAGCAGTTCAAGAATGCTTTTGATGATACAGACCTTATTTTTCTACTTGATAGTCAGATTCAAAGATGTTTCTTCATGAGTTACAGACAATGAGAATTAGGAATGGTTTCTAATAGTACATACAAATGAAGCCTAACTGAAAGGTGTGGATTCATGGAGAACTTTGAAACTGTTGCACCAGAAATTGTCAAAATGTATTTGATATATTCATTTATCAAAACTCATTATTAAGTACACCACTTTATATGCTGCTGTGCTATATAAATTGAATCATAAAAGGGAAATTTTTCTTTTTTTTTCCTTTTTTTTTAATAGCCTTTTATTTACAGGTTATATGTATGGATAACTTTATAGCATTGACAATTGCCAAACTTCTTGTTCCAATTTTTCCCCTCCTACTCCCCATCCCCTCCCCCCGATGGCAGGATGACCAGTAGATGTTAAATACATTAAAGTATAAATTAGATACACAATAAGTATACATGACCAAACCATTATTTTGAAAAGGGAAATTTTTCAAAAAATATATTTTGTTCAAGAGAAAACATTGACCTACTAGGTAGACAATAGGACAAAACTGAATAATTTCATGACAGTTTTTCAGAATCTAAATAAACAAATAAAATCAATATCAACAAAGAGGACTTTGTCACTTTTAGACATGTTTCACAACAATGATAAAGGAACTATTAGGAGCTAGTAATGCTTCTGTTTGTCCAGATATAATATAAAATTGTGTATAATGCCATCAATCAATCAGAGCATTTCTTAAGTGTGCATTATGTGCCAGAGTAAGCACAGAAGTCTGGAAATACAAAGAATGACAGAAACATGCTCTTTGCCCCATTCTAATGAAGGAACCCTCTTACATACAAGTTGTATACAGAGTAAAAGGAAAAGAATCTTAGTGGGAGACACTGGGGATGGAGGGGAAAAATATTCTTATAGCAGATGAGATTTGAGCTGCATCTTGAGGAAAGCCAGTAGGTAGTGGTGAATAAGGAGAGCGTTCCATGGATGGGGAAGAGCTTGGGAAGTACTAAGTGCGATTCTCACTGACCTTTGAGGAAGAAGGCAGGCATTTCTAGATTGTAAAATACAGGGAGGTAAGTAAAGTACAAGTACTAAAAATAAGCAAAGGGATGAATTCGTGAAGAGTTTTAAAAGATAGAGGATTTTATATTTGATCTTGGAGGTGGTAAGGAGTAATTTTATTTATTAAAGAGAGGACATGATATCTGGATTTTAGAAAAATCATTTTGGCAGCTAAATGGAAGATAAGAGGGAGACCAACCAGCAGGCTACTGCAAGTGATGGTAGCTATGTCACTGGAGAAAATAGGACATAAAAGAAAGATATTGGAAAGGTAGACATGACACAACTTAACGACTGGTTGGAAATAGGGGGTGAATATGATCGAGAAGTTGAGGATGACATCAAGGTTATGCATGAGTGATAGAAGTATAATACCCTGGACAGAAATTGGGAAATTCAGAAGAGGGGAGCACTTTGGGAAAAAAGATAATGAGTTTGGTTTTGGACAGATTGAATTTAAGATGTACATGGAGCATCAAGCAAAAACACTCATTTAAAAATCTGAAATTCTACTTCATTCATGAAGTAGATTTTTCAGAAGACTTTGTCTTTGCCATTTTAACAACTGTCCCTGCTTCTTCTCTAACCTACTTATGCATTTTCCCTTTTTTGTCCTATGCTGTTGTTATTTAAATATATTTAACATACTTAAATGCACTTATCTATTAACCATTTAGAGATCTAAGAATCGCACTTATTTTTTTTTTTCCTTTTTGGCACTTTTTACTAAATTATCAACATGGCCTTATCTGAAATTTCATTACGGAAGGCAAGGATTATATACTGTTATTTGGTATTAAACTTGACATCTTATTGTAAAGACATGTATCTTTACACAGAGGTACAGATATGTTATTGTTGTGAGTGAAATCTAACATGTAGATTGAGGTATGTATTCTCTTGAGCAAGATAATATATTAACAAGGCACATCCTTGCCAATGTCAGTTGTGGCTTCACTTTTAAGACACAAACCCTATCTAAGTATTGAGCTACTTTTTTAATTCAATCAGAACAAAGAAAAGAGCAGGGAAGTGATAGATAATAATTATATTAGATAACAGTTATAGAGTTTGGGGGATAAAGCCAACATGATTAATTACTTATGAGGTGGGGGAGACAATATGATTAGTTGGAAGTTAGGAATGAAGAGCCAGCAACAACTCCTTCTTTCCTTTCTATGACTAAGAAATGTTCATTGTTTCAGTCCATCTGCAAGTACAGAAATAGTGGACCAGATTTGTTTTAATAGAAAACCAGACATCCCTGAAGAATAACATGATGGTATAAAGATACTAGACCATATTCTGTGGTGTCCACACCATATCTTCAAAAGATAATAGATTTTCTTAAGGGAAGAATAAAAGTGATTTGCAAGAGAACTATTTTCTCTAAATTTAACTCATTATAAGCCAGCTAAATCTCCACATGAAGTTCAGAGACAAAAGTACCAAGACTTAAGCAGTCACAAGACAAAATCAATTCATTGTAAATAGGATCAAATTTTGACTTTCAGAAGTGTATGGATATATGGATACTTATTCAATATGTAGCTTTATTTCTACTGCCATCCAGTTCTATGAAAGAGGAAAGAAGAGACGAATGTGGTTGTGTTTCTTTTTTTGTCTCCTTTTTATAATCAGTAAGCAAAATCCTTGGAGTCATACAGGCTTGAAAATACGGGAGTTAAAATATACTTCTGGGTGGGATATATGATTTTCTCCTATCAATTTTTAGCCTATTTATTACTTTACCTTCCTTTATCAAATTGAAAACAAACAATGCATCTACTTCCTTTCTCATCTCCCAGTTTTCCATCAGAGAGACGATTTTTAAATAATCTAAATCCATTATCTTCAAAAGAAGATAATATTCAGGTTTAACACATAAGCTAATAATAGAAGGTAAAATTACTTAAAAGCATGATATCCTTAATAAAGTAATCCCACCAAGGAAAAGGTACCATTGAGTCTGTGATTTTAAGTATCTCTAAGTCTTTCTAGGATTCTGTCATTGGATTTCTCTAAAGAAGGGTGATCTCATCAGACGTTAAATATCTGTCAAGAAAGCTGTATAAGGACATGACAAAATATTTATTATGATTTTTGGAAATGTTCATGAGGGATATGTATATATGTGAAACTTTTTTTTTCAAATTGCTAATATTTAAGCTATCATATAGACTTTTAAAAATTTACCTCTTGGATACAAGGGTTGGGGTTGATGTCTTTAAGGAGTTTGGAACAGACTGAAGCTTTGGGGGACTTGGGGTATTTTTTTTTTCATATGAAATGCCTTAAGTCAATATATGCTAATGTTGGTATTCTTGTCTTTATGTCTATGCATTCTTTAGCTATGAGGATAACAGACCCTTCATCAAGTAAGAATGACCTGAATGGCTGATAAATTTCATTTATCAGTGTGGTCCCATGAACCAGCTGTCAAATCAGTATTGAAAAACCATTAAGACTTCTGTCATTCACCTTGAGGCAGAAGAGCAAACTGTGTAGGAAAACAGTCAGGCATTCAGCTTATGTGCTGAGTAAACATGCTGCAGGCGTATTGCTGAACAATTCTGCTTCCCATGTTTCAATTGGATACCACCTGAACTGAGTGACACGGTCATAGCTATAGTCATTTCATGTGGTACAGATGTGTTATGCTTAGAATGGCTTTTTCTTTCATCTGTGATGTGTCGGTCTGCATCCATGCGTGTTGTTGTTGTCCATGTTTGGCCTTCGTTTTGGATTTTCGATTGTTGATGTGATGGAGTGGTTGTTTGTTCAATTGATCATATGCCCTATTTCTACTCCCATTAATGGAAATCTACAAAAATATGCAATATTTTCTTTAAGAAAGAAAAAGAAAAAAGGGTTCTTCAAAATAAAATCAAAGAATTGTTACAAATTAGGCCTATATTTTGGTGTCCTATAATTTAAGTAATAAAGCATTTTTTTTCCAAGAGGGTAAATAGCCATGATTTTTTTTTTTTAATGAAATGAAATATCTCGAGCAAAAATTGAAGTCTGTACTAACATGTTGAAACAACACGCTGAATTTCTTTGAAAAAAAGAAAGAAAAAAGAAACTACTCCTTCTACTGCTAAAATTTCTTTTCCTGAAACAACAAAATAAGATTGTGAATGCAAGCTTAACTTTGCTATAAACTTTCAGTTTGTTCTTCTGGTGAAGAGTCCTTTGTTTGCATTGTTGTCTAGTGCCATTTTCACTTAGTCAGAATTTTGCTTATTTTCCCTTTTAAAGCCAGAGCACATGAATTTTGAAACAACTGTGCCCCTCTGTTCTAAAGTTAATTTTCTACAGGCTAATAACAACATTGAATAGTTCAACGTTGTCCTTGCTCTAAATCAAAGTAGAATCTTTGTCTTGATATAATGAATATTCTCTCTATCTTTCCCTTTGGTCACTTCTATGAGACTATTAGTTTATCCTAGTACCTCTTGTTTGACTGAATTCAGGGATATAATACAATATGACCCTTTGGGATTTAGTGCAGTTATGTGAATATGAAAAAGAATAGTTGAAAATACAATTTCATAAACCAAACTATGTGGATTTGCTATTCTAGAATTACTTAACTCTTATTAATTAAACAAATTAAATTTAGCATGCAGTTAAAGCTCGAATCTGATCTAATTTCTGATTATGTAAAGGGGAAAAAAAGTAAATCAGCTGAGACAAATTGTTACGGGATTTTAACAATTGACTGTTTTGCATTCTCATTTTCACATTAATTTTTTTTCTCATTTCAAACAATGTTTTGTTAAAAAATTCATTCACATTTTGTGTTTTCCAAACTACATTATACATAGTAAAACTCAGCCTAAATTTAACTTTTGAACTTCTTAAACTTGGACTGATTCTTTTTTTGAACAATTAAAATGTATAATTTAGGCTTTAAGCCAAGAATGGCTATTCTGAATTTAGGGTTTTTTTGTTTGTTTTTTTTTTTTTTTTTTGCTTATATGTCACAAAATTATTGTGATATATACTTGAGATTCCTCTGGCTGTTCTTTTTTAGTTTTCATTTTAAAAAAACTATTTCAAAGATATCTCACCTTAAATGAATACCCTTCATAATTCAAAAGCACTTTTAGTCTGTCGTCCCCAGCATAGAGATGTCACAAAGCTGTCACTGAATGCAACTGCAGCATATCATATATGGTTTGATTTCTATCTGCAAAGCTACAAATCACATGGAAAACTTTAGCTCCACTGAAGTGGAATAAAGGTAGACAGCTTTAAAGAAATACAGAAATACTACCACATTTAGAGAAACCATGCTTACTAAAACTAAAATAACAAAAAAGTGACTTTATTGAGATGTAAAATGATTTCGCAAGACTCTCTGGTGAAATGGAAGGGAGTCTATTTTTATTACTTGGTTCATGAGACTCTCTTTCATGCTATGTGGGGAGGGCAAAATGTGACCAGAGACATGAGGACTTTGATGACTTAGTACAAATACCCATCAAGTATGGCAGCTGGGCAGGAGGAGTTTCTAGTACAAAAAGCTAATGCTGTGGCTCTGCTTTCTGCTTCAATGACTTCACATAATAAATATCTTTAATCTTTCATTTCCCTCATTTCATCTTGCTCCATGAGACTTAACAGATAAGAAAAGGGTGAAGCTTGCTTGGTACCTGGCCATTTCTTCCAATAGTAGGCTAAAAAAGTCTGACTACTGAAGTCAAGGTTATCTGAACCTATATGATTTTTTTTTAGCATCAAGAATAGTAAATAATTATTAATAATTATCTGGAATAGAACATGTACTTGTATTCATATTTAAAGTCTCTCAAGTCCCTAGATTTTCAGCAGTTTTTTCTGTCCACCTCTAGGATTGGAAAAACAAAATCTTTAAAACTCACATTCAAAAAAATTTTTTCCTTCTTATATTGTATTGTATCAATAAATAAATTAAACAGAGCTTACTGGCACTTTTGAGAAATAGAGAAATACAGGCCAAAAAAAATTAGTGTAAAGATGATATGGTGAGATATGTCAAACTATCATCTCAGTGAAACCAATAAAATTTAAAGTTTTTTTTTCCCTTGACATTTGCCAAAACCACATCTGCATATCATTTGTATTCATGACACATACATAAGCAATGTATCCATATTTTGTGTTGAATTTGATTAATTTCTGTGTTTGTAACATTTTCTTATGTGTATTTTTCCTCAAAATTGAAGATCTGTGTTATTGCATTAAAATCCTAGAGTGCTTCTGCTACCTGTCTTACATATTTCATAGATGAAATTTATTAGAACATACACATTTCAGTGTCTACATTGTTACTGTGCTGTTGCTGTAATGATTCAAAAATGATTCTTTTGATCATTTTTTCCCCTTTCTCTCCTCAGGTCATGGGTTATAGGTGCAATAGCTCTTCTCTGCCTATTAGGACTGACCTGGGCCTTTGGACTTATGTATATTAATGAAAGCACAGTGATCATGGCGTATCTCTTCACCATTTTCAATTCTCTACAGGGAATGTTTATATTCATTTTCCATTGTGTTCTTCAGAAAAAGGTAAGATAGCTTTTCCAGTTATGCATAAAAATGATATAGTTTATGTTTGTAAAGCATTCCATTACAGATTTTCCTTGATTTTTTTTCTTACTTTAGATCTCACTTAAAATAATAGAATGTTATAGGCAAGTGGTAATTAAAGATTTTGTTTTTAACTAGAAGTTTTGAAGTTCTGTTTTTAAATACTCTTTTTAAAAGGTTTTTAAGCTTAGAGGAGACTAGGAGTCAGGAAGATCTTTGTTAATGCTTCTTCACACTAATAAATGGCAGTCATTTTCATTCACAAGAAAGTATAGTTCTTTTTTAGAGCAAGCTAATACATTGAAAAGTTCCAGTTTCCTTTTTTTTTTAATATATTCATTAGAAATTATTGTTTAAAGTAAGTTGATAAATATTGGTTTTTTACATTGCTTACAATAATTCTGTTATTATTTTTAAAATATAGAGAAAGTGTAAAAATTTATATTCTATTTCAAGATAAGCTTTTATAGATTGTAAACTTTGAGCTTTAGTTTCCATATAAATGAAATCAAATTATTCCCCTACCCCCACTCATTATTTGTATTGAGGTTTTTAAGATATATTAGTAAATCACCTCCATTATCATTAATTTTCATATGGAACTTAATCTCCACATCATGAAAATGAATTTGCATTGATATATCATTTTTGTTTGGTGTACATACATATATTTGTATGTCCTTATTTGAAGTATTTTATTAGTATGGATAGTTTTTCTATCAAGACAAATTATAAATTATTTTATATTAGCAAAAAGGACTTGAGTTGCAGCCAATAACTTTTTGAAAATTATTTATGTTCAAGTATGTTTCTAGAGATTAATCTAAAGATATCCATTGATATTGTTTGTTCGTTTTTAAAAGATGGTACCATTCAGTATTTCATAGCTATAATTTCTTCCACTATAGTTGTTTGGATCAATTCAATGAATTATACATTATAATAGTAATTTTCACTAGTGAAAGCCAAAGACCAACTTCTTTTCTGAATATTTTTATATTCTATATAATCAAAAATGTTTCATTAAAAAGAAATAGATTTCCTTTAAGGTAAAGAGTGTAGAATATTGCTGAATAGTTGATTTATAAACAAGAAAAAATAAGAAAGCAGTATAAGGTAATAAGTGATTAGGTGAGATATTATTTGGTGCAGAATTGAAGTGTTATCCTATGAGAGACTTCATGGAAAAAGTAGGACTTGAAGAGCAGATGAGTAGATAAGAGAGAAAAACGTGCTAGCTTCCCCCCAACCTTCAACCTTTTAATCCTGGCAGCTTCCATTGAGCCCCAGACATAACAGCTAAGTCTCAGCCTCTAGGTTCAACCTTAACCATAAACTCAGGAGGGTTAAAGGAACTTTATCTTAGCAGCTAGCTGGCTTAGCAGCAAATCTGCTCTTTTTGTTACTCAGTTTTTTGTTTCATTTTCCACCTCTCCAAGAACTAATTTTCTAATGTGTACCAGTAATTAGATGTTCTGCCTTTTACTTTCATCATAGACTCAATTTTCCTAATAACATTAAATTTGCAAGTCAAAGGACTGGTTCAAGTCCTAGCTTTTCTATGTATTACCTATTCAAGAATATCTATTGAACACTTACTCTATACTAGACACTGCAATGTTTGCTCGGGATAAAAAGACTTAACTTCTCTGGGTCTTTAGGTTCTTTTTCTGTAAAATTAGGAAGTTTAAACTTGATCTCATGGGTTCCTACAAACTAAATTTATTATACCATGATTTTTCAGCAACTCAGCTTTTTACCTTCTATTTCTTTATTTCCGAGGCTGTTTAAGTTTCCAAACTTTCATCTCTGCCCCAATGACTACCATTTCACTATCAATCACCATGGGTATCCTCCAATTTCCTGCCTGTTGAGTCTATACAGATTGAATGATTTCCCTGTGTTCTGATCAACACTTCTACCTTCCTCTATTTCCACCTTACTAATCTCATAGGACTTAACATTTTACTTGTTCTTTACCTTGTAGTTCATTTTGAAATTTGGGATTCATTTTTTTAAGACTTGTTTTCCAGACATGATTCTGAAATAGCAAATCCTTGCCATACTTAGATGTTCAGCTAGACTTTCAACTTTTTATCAATATGGGTCATTTGTCTGGATTCTCAAGAACTTTTTCTGGTTTTTAGGGTAAATTACACTAATGACAAAAAGGATAGCAAATAGTCATGGAAATATCATGAAAAAAGTTCTAGAGGCATAAATGTATTTGATAAATGAAAGGAACAGTAAAAAGACTATCTTACTTGAATGAAATGGTTTCTTGTTGGAAGTCAGTGAATTACTCAAACAGGGAAGTGCCAGTTTTAGAAGAGTTTGTGGTTATGATGAGCAGTAAGGAAGATATCTTAAGTTGACATAATAAAACAACTATATTAGGAAAATTAATATCAATAATATACATAATATATATCATATCTAATGTCATATTAGAATATGTCATAACAATCTAATTAAGATAATGGTATCTAATATGGTGTCAATAAAAAGCTAAATTTACAATTTCATCAAGATAAAATCTGGAATTTTATTATTTGGTTGAGAGCCTACTGTTAGTTACAAAACAAGAACATTTTTAAAAGGAGAATTAATTTGTGAAGCAAACAAGTTTGTTTTGAACATAAAGAGTAATATAATAGGGACATATGGAAATACCATAGTGGGAAATTCATCAAAAAGAAAATGAGTCTAAAAATGGGAGTAAATTGACTTCCCTCCCCTTTCTCCCCCAAAATTAAGATTAGTGAGGAGGTAGACAAAAACAAAATCCTAGACTATAACTAGTATTAGTTGTATGAGGAAGGAAAAAAATAAATTGTAGATGAAAGGGGGCAGAGGAGTAGTCAGAAAAGTAAAAATATCAGAGTAATGTAGTGGAACAGAAATCAAGAGAAGGAAGAATTTCAAGAAAATAATGCTTAGCAGTGACAATGTCCATAGAGATTTTTAAGAATTAGCATTGAGGTAATGGTACTAGATTTGGTTGGAAAAATTCAATTCAATTATATAAATATTTAATGACATCTATAACCACGGACATTGTGCTAGACATTGTGGTCAGTATGAAAATGAGAAAAGGCAAACTATTTTCCCCTAAGGAGAAGGGGAAAGAGAAGTATAAACCTAGCTAAAATAAAAGGCAGAACAATTTCAATTCTATAAGAGAAGTATTAATGAAATCAATTACAGTGAATTTAGAGGACTAGAAAGAGCATATTTAAATCAGGGGTTCAAGTAATGTTTCACATAGAAGGGGTTTTTGAGTTGGATTTGAAAGAGGTTTTGTTAAATGGATGATATTCTAAGAGAATTGTATGAACCAGTTTTAGGAAATGGAAAAGTAGGATGCGTGTTTGAGGAATAAATTGTAATGTGCATGGCACAAACATGCAGAGCTGGAGATAAGATTAGAAAGGTTAGAAATGGGAAGATGGGTGTGATGCGATGGAAATCGAACTTCAGATGTGGAGTGTGAATACCTCAGTCTAAATTTTGTATTACTTGTGTCACCTGAAGCAAATCATTTCACCACTTTGGACATTGGTTTCCCCAAACTGAACACTTAAGCAATCATTCTGTATTCCTATTATTTAAGTCACAAAAAAATAGTTAAGCATCAGACTTTTTTTAGGCAGGGAACTAACTTGAACATAACTAGTTATTCTAAGATCATGGAAAGACAATTTCCTTAGGGGGAAAGGATATCCTAAGATAATGTGAAAGAGCCAGAATCTAGAGCGAGGAAGCAAATTGGCATAGATTTTATTGCCTCATTGCTGGCCAAAGGATATCATTAAAAACTGAGAGACAGAAGGGCAGAGAGATCAGGAAAGAGGAAAAACCACAAAGTCCAAGCAGGTCCCCCAAATCAACAGCTTTCTCATATTGATTACTACTTTGAGCTCTAAGCAGTGTGAGTCTAACAAGTCAATGTCCTCAAATAGTAAGTGAGTAGAGAGAAAACCAAACAATGGACTAGGATATGATTAGCTCACTGTAAAGTTGTCTTCTAATTTGATTTCTCCATTCCTGCTTTGAAACATTTCCCTCTTGAGGTGATTAAGGCAGCATGAAAGATAATATTTGTATATGGCTGAGTGAGGGGTGTGAGGAAGAAGGTAGCTATGGTCAGTCAGCCAACTAGCATTTATTATTGCTTTTCCTCCCAGATTCATTCGTTCACTTATTTATTTATTAAATTTTTTTTGGACTTAGCTACAGAGGAGATTCTTGCCTTAATCATTCACTGAATGGGCGTGCCTCAGGCAAACTGAGACATATTAAAGATCTTAGCTTAAAAATGTAAGTCTCCCATTTCACCAGTCTTGTCTTGATCTGTATCTGACCACTAGACCCAGATGACTCTGGAGGGGAAACTGAGGCAGATGACCTTGCCCAGCCTTCCCTCACTGAAATCCAATTACTTGCATGTCATGGTTTCACCTCCCTGACAATCATTGTCCTCTTTGAGAAAGAAGGAAAAACAATTATTAATGGTGTTCCCTTATTTTATTTATATATTTACATAAATTAAATACAAAAGGAGAGCAAGGTACAGAATGGGAAAGCTAATACTTGTGAGATCCATCAAGGATACATCACATATATGAGACTTGACTCCTAATTCAATATAGAGAAGGAAAAAAACAAAAGAAAAATCAAACACAATGCTAAAGAATTTCAAAGCTAGATGTGTTAAAATAGAGCTGACAGAAATCAGAGAAAGAGATGAATTTGAAGTGCTAAATGGACATCTGATTGGAATCATGTAGTAACAGATAACTGAAAATGTAAACTTGGAGAGAATTAAGTCAAAAGAACCTTCCCTAAAATCTGTATTTGTCAAATGAAAGCCAGGAACTAAGGAGTTACTTATTGGAAAGGAGCTAAAGGGAGTAGGTGTAGACCATTTGTTGAAAGATTTTGGCAAGAAAAGGGAGATCTATTATACCATGATGTTCACTAGTACAGATTCTACTTTAATGTGACTATAAGTTTACTTTTTATAATAGAGGGTCAGATTTATTTAACCCTATAAGTTCAAGTGAATAAAAGTCTGATAAAAATGAGCAGAAATGTTGTATTTAAAGCCAAAAAAAGCCAATTTTTTAAAAATTTCAAACATTATTTGTGTTATATAATTTCATTAGTAAAAATACATTTCCCCACTACAGTTAACCATTTTGCTGATTTGTTTAAAAAAAAAACTGATAATATAGAAAATAAATAGATGCAAATTTTGAATCTCTGCAGAAAAAAAAAGAAAAATGCATCTATGGATTGCATACTTTCTGTTGTTTTTTGTGCTATAAAACATTTTCTATTTTCAACACCTATTTAAAATGAACATATATTTGTGTCAGCATGTTCTGAGCTTAACTTAAAACATGACAATTGTCATACTAAGTAACTCAAAATACTAAATGGCCATTCTTTAATGCTTCTATTCCATATTATTAAAGTATTCATTTTGATGCTATTTTTATAATTGAAATAAGGAATAGAGCTCTGTATCAATGAATATAAATTTTAAAAAATAAGGAATGCTAGTTTTCTAATGGGCAACTGATAGTATTTAAGGAACTTTAAATTTGTAAGAAAAAATAGAGGCAATGTTTCTTTCTTGGTCATCTACTTAAATTTCATTATGCTTATTCTAGTATTGTTTAATTCAAGAAATTTCAGATGATTTAATGATTGAAAAGTTTATCGTTTCTACAATGGAAGAACATCTTATTTTTCTAATACTTTATTTCTCACTGTCTAAGCTATAAACATTTATGATTAAGATTTCTCCTGCAGACTTTTTTTTAGGAAGAAAAATATTATAATAGTTTGGCTTATCTAGTGCAACACTTTTTTTCCTTCATTTTTTACTGAGTTGTGTCCAAGATGGTTGCTCTCCTGACTTGTCTGGAGTAATGATAATTCTCACAAAACCAATTCTTCTCCTTGACATCTATGTTATAGAAAATATTCAAACCAAAATAATATAAAGTGGTGGCCAGCTATTTAAAGGCAATTAAGCCACAATTTAGCATGAATAAATGGATTAGATTACACAAACGATCAAGCACTCAAAGAGCTGTTTTATGGTAATCCTTAAGAAAATTTCTGTAGAAAATGTTCAGGATTATAGTCATAATGTTCGATTCATCTTTCTTTTCTTCTTTTAAGCAATTTCTTAATCTTATGCTAATGTTTAAAATAAAATATCAGGAAATTTAAATAGTCTATTATGCATTGAGTAATGTGTGTCAACACATGGCTTCACCACAGTAGTTTTACATTAGTGATTCAGAGTATTCAGTTTTGTTTGGGAAGTGAAAATATTCTAAAATGTCTTTCCCTCTCCCACTTCCCCACTCCATGCCTTTAAGACCTAATGTCACATTGCCAGTTCTGGAATAGAGAAAACACACATACATTTATTTATGTTTATATATACACACATAATTATTTGTGTATATATGCATATACACACATATTTCATGAGAATCTTGTAATCATGCTATAGTTATAGGCCCCCTTAGCCAGCAAAGTAATTAGTTTAGGTTAGATTAGTAATTAGGTTAGTAAACCTGCATTTACTTTGAAGGTAAATGTTTGGTAATTTTTTTTTTCCCTGAGATTGCTACAGAAACAAACAAAAATGCCAAATAAGACAAAGTACATACACACACACACACACACAAATCACAAACACATTACTAGATTTAAGAGAATGAGAGAAATTTATTGATGAGTTCTCATGGATGATGTCATATTCTTCCTTGAAAATAAGCATTGTCTTTTGGGAATAAAAAATAAATTTCTTAGCCTCCTTTTTGAAAGCTTTTAACAATCAAGTGCTCATTTGCTTTTTCAGCCTTGGTTTATACCACTGATATTCTGACCTGTCATTCCTGATAAAAAAACCACCTCAAAATCTTTGGTTTTTTTATATGTTGCAGTTTGTTCTCACTTAACATTTTCTCCTGCCCTCTCTATGTCTTCTTCAGTGGCAGTGATGTTCTCACTTTATACATTATGCTTTCTAAGCAAAATTAATCCCTAGCTATTTACTAATCTCATCATATTAATCTCAGCCTTTTCTGGTTGTCCCATATACCTGGAAAACTTTCCTTTCACATTGATGTTATTGAAATTCTTTTCTCCTTCAAAGCTTTCCTTTCTTTTCCCCTGGGGTTAAGTGACTTGCCCAGGGTCGCAAAGTGTTAAATGTCTGACGCCACATTTGAACTCAGGTCCTCCTGACTTCAGGGCTGGGGCTCTATCCACTGTGCCACCTAGCTGTCCCAAAGCTTTCCCTTTCTTTCAAGCCATCTATTTTGTTTCTAGTTTTTCAAGCCCACCAAAATATTGTTAAGTATTTTATTATACGTTGAGTTTTTTAATCTGTATTTGGTTTATTCATCTTCAAATATTTGATTACTGTCATGTAGAAAAGGTGTTTAACTTTTTCTGGATGACTTAACCCTCTCCCTCTCTCCCCCTTTTTCTCCCTTTCTCTCCCCTCCTTTCTCTTGCCCTCCCCTTCTCACCCTCTCTCTTGCCCCGTTCTTCCCTTCTCCCCATCTCCCTCCACTCTCTCCCTTTCCCTCCTTTCCTCCCACCATCCAAAATGTTCTTTCCACCAGAGAAAGATCTAGAGCACAGCCAAATTTAGGTTTAATTAAAAGAAAAACTTTCTTATTGTTATTAAGTTCTCTAGAAGTAGAGTCAGCTGCCTTAGGAAATAATGGGTTCCCCCTTAGAAAAAACTTCAAGCAAAAACTAGATGACTATTTTGGAGAGATGTGATAAAAGGAATTTGTTTTTCCAATTTGTTGTTGGAGTAATCATTGGAGGTCCTTTAGGATTTTGAGATTATAAGAAATGAATTTGTCCACACTGCATCCAAAGAGATTGCCTCATTTAATCAAGCTTCCAAAATAAAAGCAGGTTGTACCATTAAAAAATATATATATATTTGCATATCGTTTATATCTTTTTTGGGGGGGAGAGGAACAAGAAATATATTTCCATGATTTGAGAAATTTCTTTTGTGGAACTTCTCATCAGTAATGCAATTGGGTTTTTCATCTAATCTCAGAGTATGAGAGAACTTCTTGCAGTGCTGTCCATGGTCACCTAGGCATTTCAATTCAATAAACATTTATTAAGTGCCTACTATGTACCTAATAAGTGCCAGGTACTATTCAAAACACATTTAAAGATAAGGCTTGAACCCAAGCAATTTTGATTCCAGGCTTTCCTTCTATCTAGTCTTTTAATATATTTTTTTCTTTTTTACACTATAATACATATTATCATGAAAAGATGATTTACAAGTATTAGTAAAGTACATTCAATTCTAAGAAAAAAATTTAGGTATTTTTCTTTGCAGAGTCAGGAGCACATGTGAAATGAAATTTTCAGATATTTACTATTTCCACAATTTCTTTTTTGATGATTTCATAATTAAAACTAGTTCTGTAAGCACACAGGGAGGGAAATAAAAAGGAATGAACCTGGGAGTTACAAAAACCTGGATTCCCATCCTAGCAATGACAAGCCTCACATCTACTGCCTGACTCAGTTTCTTCTTCTGTAACAACATTATTCAGATTTTGTGTATCTTAAAGTTGTTTTAAGGAAAACTTTGTAAGTTATAAATATAAGATATCTAATATTAATAGTAGGCAGTAGTATTAATACCTGTCTACATGTTGTAGTCCCTAGTTCCATTAATTTCATTATGGAACATAATATTTGAGTTGAACTGGCCTTGAAGAATTAGCTGAATCTTTATTCTACCAGGTGAACTCTGTCTCAAGCAGAGACATGTTTCTCTCCCTCCTTCTTTTCTCTCCCTCTCTTCCTTCCTCTTTCCCCTTCTCCCCTTCCCTCCCTCCCTCCTTTTCCATCTCTATCAGACCCACACTTTACTTGGTTTTTACAAAGCAGGTTAAGGCATCTCTTGATGATGAAATGACAAAGTGTGAATTGAATCATGTATTATTTAGACATGACCAATGCAAAAATTAGTTAACCATATTTGTTACAAAAGCTTTGTTTTTCGTCTCCTTATCATGGGGACTAGAGAGGGAAAGAGAAAAATAGATTTTTACTCATTGAAAAATAATAACATTTTAAAAGAATAGTAGGGGAAGTAGGGAACTGTGCCAGTGGGAAGAGAGAAGAGAGGTGATGGGCAGTTTCCCCTCTCACGCACTGCCTGAGAAGAGGCATTTCAGGAAATAATTTAGATGGAAGGCTATCAGACTAGATTACAGGGCTAAGCAAACATCACTCAAAGTGAAATCAGAGGTTCTGAACTCACTCTATTCATTCCTTTTCCCCCTGGAAATTATAGCTCAAGATGGGGAAAGGAAATCTGCCCAAACTGAAGAGTCCAATACTTCTCATGTAACTTAAAGCATTCTGTCAGTTTATTTATCATATCCATGTAAATTTTATTTTACAATATTTACTGATAGCATGTGAGGGTTTTCATTAAAATATAAAATCCAAAAAGATGTGAGGTTTTTTTTTACATTTTTTAGGTATATGTTTTCTGATTTTTTTTGACTAGTTCCTAGTTCTTGAGCAAATTTTACAAACCATGGTATAGAAAAGAAAATGGATCTTGTTTTTCAATGACCCAAAAGAAACAAGGGGAAATAAGTTTGGGGGCAGAATTCAAGTAAGCCCAGCTCTCAGGAGCTCAAAAACCTCTAGAGGGGGGTACATATGCCACTTTTCATAAATACTAAACTCAGAAAGAAAAAAAATAAGTTTAAAATAAAATCTCAGTAAACCATATCTTTTTTAAAAATGTGGTGAGATATTTTTTGTTTGTGTGTTTTTGTTTTGTCATTTCCTCATTAACCCATTGCCAGAAAAAAGTAATTTCTAGTACTCAATAAACCAATATGCCAATTTATATTAAATTTATCAGGATGTTAATAACAAGCTATGAAAAAGAAAATCTCAGGTTTCTTTGTTCTCCTTTGAAATACTTAAAAGGTTGCTAGGTTCTAATGAGGAGAGGGATATGATTTTTAAAAGAAAGATTGTTCTTTACACATTATTATATACTTGCCAATTATAGATAAAACAAATTTTATGTAAAATATGTGTCCAATAAAAATACTTTAACATTATTAGCAAAAATAGGAATGACTATAATGGATTTTGTAAAAAAAACCTGCACTCTTAACCATAAGTCCATAGCTGGAATAAAAAGTTACTTGCTAACCAAAGGTAATATTTAATTTGTTAGGTACGTAAAGAATATGGGAAATGTCTACGCACACATTGCTGTAGTGGCAAAAGTACAGAGAGTTCCATTGGCTCAGGGAAAACATCTGGTTCTCGAACTCCTGGACGCTATTCCACAGGCTCACAGGTAAACAATGTTTGTTAACTGAAATGGAATGTCTGTTGTCCACATGCTCTTTTGATTTACTACTCATTCTGCCTTAGTGATGATCACCCTACCAAATGTTAAATTCATAAATTATTAGGGAGAGAAAGGTGCCTCCTCAAAATTGGGGAGTAGATTAAAGCAGGAATTGAGAAAGTTAATAATAAAAATCACAGAATTACTTGATAGATTATTGGCCTGGTGGAAGAATTTGAGACAATGAAGGTTTTATTTCATATTAACTCTATATTATGTAACAGAAATGAATTGAGATATAAAAATCTAAGCTATACAGAATTAGCATTAATAATTTAAGTAGTAACAAATTAAGTCTTCAAGCAGATTCAAGAAGTTTGCTGTTTCAATCAAACATTAAATAAAACTCTAAACACATTGACAGCTATGACAAATACATATAAATTCTTAAGACTGCTTGTTTCACTGAATTTTTTTCATTTAATGTCTTGAAATATCTTCCAAGTAAAATTTTGATGTGGAATTATTAATAAGGGTAACAATTCCTTAAACTACAATAGGGGATGCTATTTTTAGAAACATCATATCTAAACATTAGGTTCTCTAACTTGTAAATGATAAGGATTTCTAACAAAACTCATCCAACTACTTAATCCAATCCTCACAATAATAAATAACCCATTTCTTGACGGACATTGAATATGTTAGTTCCAAAACTGTCTAGCTTGTATACCCATGAAATTAAATATTGTCATATTTGGTCCATAGTTTTAACCTGTTGAGATACATTGGTTCTCTTTCTCAACTTAAATATCTCCACAAAAATGATCGAAGTGTTAGTAATATCTTTAGCTAAATAATTGATAGAAATATTGAAGAGTACAGACTCAAAGATAAGACCTTTTGGCACCCTGTTTGAGACCATCCTTTAGGTCAACATCAATTACTATTATTTTAGTCAGTGCCATACTGTCTATCTAACTATGCTGTCATATGTCCTATATTTTGTGAGATAAATTCTCCAAACCTTCACTAAGTACCTTTCAGGCACAGACAGCTTGGGGTTTTGAGGATAAAAAGACAAAAATGAAAGAGTCCTGTTCTCAGGAAGTCCTTTGTCTCCTGAAAAATACTGCACATATACGGAGATGTAAATTAAAAGTAATTTAAAAAGAGGCCCAGTCAAATGAAGAATCAAGGAAATTTTTGTAGAGGAGGTACCTGAACTGAGCCTTACAGAAAGATAAAAGATTCAGGGATTCAGAGATAAGGAAAGAGTTACATTCCAGGCACATGATTTGGTCTCCTAGATTTAGTAAAAGGTTTAGTTGTAAATGACTCTCTGAAAATATTAATTGTAAGTCAACATCACCTCATACATGTTTGCCATGTTGTCTGAGCAGCCTGTCATTCCTGGTTGAGGTGGTTACTTTTATTTCATAAAACCTAAAGAATTCATTTAAATAATTTTGAATATAAGAAACAGCAAAAAAAGAACAAAGATAAGATAGGGAGAAAGAGCAAGTAAGTTTCAGAGAATGACATCAATTTTCTCTTTAATTCCATTACTATATAGTTTTCTCTGAGGATTTCACCTACTGAATTGTGATAGATAGAATAAATAGTTCTAATTTTCTAGAAACACATGATTTCTGATATATATATATATATGATAAACCATTCATTGTATTTTACACTTTTAAAGATATAACACGAAGTGCTCTTTTAAGAATACCCATGATGTGCCACTGTTTCATCTTTTTTTGTTTTACATTATTGTCACTTAATTCAAATTCTAAAAAGAAATTCCCTTATGGCAAAGTATTTCAATTAAGAAAAAAAACCCCCAAAAACAGATATATTGAGCATTTCTGAACACATCTTCCTCATTTCACTTAGTCATTCAACCCCTGTCTGTGGAAAGAAGGAAGAAATAACTTGCCCCATATCAAAGTCCTTTGGAGTTGAGAATGTTTGTTTCACTGCTCTGAAGTTGGATTTCTCTTTCTGTTATTTACTTTTGCATTATTTTGGCTATTGGGTATATTGTTCTTTTGGTTCTCCACTCTGTGTAAGTTCAAACAAATGAGAGTTAGCATGGCACAGTAAAATGATGGCTAGTATGGAACTTGTGTCTCTCTTCACTCCCTCTTTGAGGTTAAGCAGGTCACTTATCCTCTCTGGTAGGTTCATTGTTCTTATCTACAAAATGAGGGAGTCAGACTAGATAAATGGTCTCTTCTGGCTATAAATCTATGATTCTGTGATTCTATAAAATTTGGCTCTGAATTCCCTTATTAATCATTTCTGTTATAATGGATTTTTATATGAATTTGCTACAATTTTAACCTCTCCCCAATCAGTAAGAATCTGTTCCATTGTATTGATTATCCATGTCATCTTAATGCCCTTGATTCAAACCTGGTCCATATTGATAATTACTTAGAGCAAATTTCTTCAATTTCTTTTTGAGTGAAAAGAAAGAATTTCTTTCATAATGAGTATGGTCCATGTTCCAAAAATAATACTATTCAACATGTATTGATGAAACAGCTTCATTTTATTCAATAAGTCAAGAGAATAAGACTCTTCTCAACAACATATCATTTTTGACTACTTAAATAATGACTTAGGATAATTCATTCACTTTTTTTTGTCTTTCAAGGGTCTATTCAATTGTACATTAGCCCTCATGCTGCCTTATGCAGAAATAAGTTTGTTATTTTTTTTAAATAACGTACAAAAATAAATGAATTGTACTAGACAATCTTTAGAATCTCTTCTATCTCTACAAGACTATGATTCCTTAAGCACAGACCTCTGCCATTATAAAATGAATTTATTTTTCCTTCATCTGAACTCTAAAAGAAATGTGAGATAGCTTTAGGAAGCTGTCTATCTTAAAAATTTTTAATGAAATTCCTAGTGAACTAAGAGAGTTGATCTTTAACTATCTTACTTCTAGGGAATGACTTAGGTGACAGGCAGAATGCTAAAATTAGGAAGTACCAAAGAAATATAGCTTTTGACAGCCCAAATAATGTCTTTTAAAATACAAATTTGTGTCTTTTACATCTACTTCATGATAATCCTCTCAAAGTAATATGGCCATTTAAAAAAATCCTTATTTGTAAAGTCAATTAGATTTGCAATTGTGTTGCTCTCCAGTTTTGTTTTTTATTTTTGTTTATGATATACATATTTTTATCCCACTTCTATGTATGCCTTGTATCTCTCTTCTCAACAAATTGCACAAAAACTGGGTTTTCACTATAAATTTTTATCAAATCTTCTTAAAATATTAGTTTCTCATCAAAACAGCAAAGGTATTGGAAAGTTTACAATAGTACTTCCATCAAAAACCATTTGTGGGTTTTTTTGGCAAATATATAGGAGTGGTTTGCCATTTTCTTCTCCAGCTTATTTTATAAATAATAACACAGAGTCAAACGGAATTGTATCTGAGGAAGGATTTGACTCATCCTGATTCCAATCTACTACACCACCTACCTGCTCATTTTCATCTTTACAACTCCTCTAAAACAATTCTGTCCCAAATCACTAAAGATTCCTGAACTATGAATTATCAAACTAGAATAGACCGTGGTGATTTGGTCCATGCCCTTCATTTTAAAGATAAGAGTATGGAGGACCAGGAGGTTACATAACAGGGATCCTGAGACACAATCCAGGAAGCCTTTTTCTCCACTTTTTTTCTCATATTGAGTTCAATTGCTTCATAGCTTCATAAATTCACCTATATGAAGATGACTCCCAAGTATCTTTTCTCATCACTTAATTTCTGTTCCAGAATTCTAATCCTATATTTTCAATGGTCCACTAAAAATCTCCATGTGTATATTCTTCAACTATCTCAAAATGTTCAAAATAGAACTTGACAGGTTCCTCTTAAAACTTATCTCTCCTCTATGATTATTCATTATTTATAATGTTAGCTGTTCACAGATTTCCTGTAGAATATTTAAGAATTAATTTTCTTTAGCTTTTAGTTTGAGTATTTTAAAAACTCAGTTTTGAAATTCACAGACTATATTTTAACCTATTTTGAGTTCTTTAAACCATAAGCTTCTCTGTTTATTTTGTGGTACACATGGACGATGTCTACATTAATTTTTCTACTTGTCATAGAATAAGTCTAATGGAAAAATTTTTATTTAGCTTCTCCATTCCCCTTATCATCCAATCTCAAAAACTGAAATCCATTTGTAATTCTTCCCTTTCCTTTAGCTTTTACAATCAATTAGTTATTAGTTATTAGTATGCTAGAAGTAGCCATATCTCTATTATTCATTAACATTACTATTTTCATAACTTCTTTGTTGTTACTATTATACCAGTCTTCTTATTGACTTTCCTTCCTCTCTCCCTTATGCAAGCTGTCCTTTATAGCATAGTCCATGTTATCTTCCTAATCCCCTGTCCTAATCTTTTTATTCCCTTAGTCAAAAATCACTAGTGGTTCCCTGTTGTCTACAAAATAAAATTAAATTCCTTATTCTGGCATTCAACTACATTACTCTATTTCATATACTCTTTTCTGGCAAAAGTGAATGATTCACCATTCCCTTTTCTCATTCTGCTCTTTTATCCATGCTAGAAATAGATTTTCTTCCCCAGTTTACCAGCTGAAATAATTTCCTTCCTTAAAACTCCATTCAAATAACCAAATTCAGGTAACACTGCATAAAGTCTTCTTCAATTCCTGGAACTAGAAAAATCTCTCATCATTTCCCTTGTGAATTTCTCACATTGAGTCTTGTAGTATAAATTTTTCTATTTATTTCCAACCCCACCTCCATGTCCCCATTTTAGTAGATTATAAGATCATCGAATGTCCAGGTTAAGAGATATATTTAATCTTTGTATCGTCAACACAAATAGCACAGGGCCTTAGTAGACACTTCATAAATGTTTGTAAAATTAAATAGATTAATTTTACTTTTCAAGATGTCCTTTCTTCTTTTAGGAAAAGTAATTAATCTCTTCTTTATTATACTCTGTAGCTTCAGAAACTTCCTTTATTTTCTACCTGGAACTTAAGCTATTCCAGATTAGTAGCTTCTTGAACTTTATTACCACTAGTGATGCTAATATAGTTTTATAAAGTGAATAAAAGGACAAAAAATTTGCTAAAGTCCTCTGTGCCTGAAATTGTGTGAGACATTAATAATGACCTTAAACGAGATGAATCATCTATCCAGAATTCACTGTATATTAGGATTATAAAAATATCAACACGGCAATTTATAGCCCTCATCAATCAAACACACACATACCTTTCTTCTGTGCCTTTTGCTAACCAGTGTCAATTTTGTGAATATTTTGTTTCTACTAGGATATGCTTTATTTTCTAGCACATCACCCAAACAGGAACATCTAGGGATTAAAAAACAAAACAAAACCAAAAAAAAACAATTTCTTTCTTTTTCCTATGGTCTTTTAACTGACCTTTTATAGCTTTTAGTTCATTTTATAATTGAGGAAACAGGACAAAAGAGGTTAAATGGCTTTCCAAAATCAAACATGTAATAACTGGCATAGGTAAAATTTGAACTTGGCTCTTATGACTCTAAACTCAACATTCTTTATACTTTCCAACACTGAATCCCCAAGGCATTAAAGAGAATGATGAAAACTGAGAAGAAAAAGAAAGCCAACTTCTTTAATTCTTATTTTGTTTCTATTTTCTTTGACACAAAGAGTTGTCTTTGAACTGTCAAGGACAGAACAGGGCTTGATAGTCAAGAAAGGTAAAGAGACCATGAGATTTGTGATTTGATGATGAAAAATCATGACTTTTAGTAGAAGTACCACAGGATTTTATAAAAGGGCAAATGTCTCTGTTTTCAGAAAAGAAAAGAGAGTACAAAATGGAAAATACAGTCCAGGAAGCTTTGACTTAGTTTGCTGGCAAAATTCTACAAATGATTATTAAAGGTTTAGTTAGTGAATGTCTAAAAAGGAAATAGTGATCACAAAGAGCCAGCACGACTCCATCAAGAACAGGTCATGCCAGACTAATCTCATTTCCTTTTTTAATAGGGTTATTAGACTGGTAGAGCAGAGGAATACTATAGATATATTTTAACTAGATTTCAGCAAAGCATTTGACAAAGCCTATTGTGCTATTCTTGTAGAACATATGGAAAGACATGACCTAGATGCTAGATGTAGTCTGAATAGGTAGGTTTGGAATTGGGAAATTGCTCAATATAAAGATTTGTCATTAATGGTTCGATGTCACTTTGGAAGTAGGGGTCAATTGTTTGTCCTAGAGACTTGTGCTCTTCTTACTTCTAGCAGTTACTCGAGGAAAGGCTTAGATGATGTACTCATCAAATTTGTAGATGCCCCAAAACTAGCTATCATAATAAATGATAGCCAGATACTAAAAAAAGATCTTAGACCATTGGGACAAATCTAAGATACAGGCTAGACTATTGGGACAAATCTAAGATGAGACTTATAGGAATAGAAATAATGTCAGATTTAAATTTGAAAAATCAACTTCACATAAGCAAAATGGGTGTGGAGATGACTAGCTAGCCATTAATATAAAAAACTGAGGATTTAATGGACTACAAGGACAAAGGGAGTTAACACTGAGTTAACAATGAATTAATGCTGTGATATGGCAGCCAAGAAATTTAATAGACCACTTTAAAAAAAAAAAAAACATTGGTTCCAGGAGTGGAACTCATTACATTTGGCCCTTGTCTTATCCCATCTGAAGTGTTAAGTTGTAAAGCATCATATTTTGGGAAGAAAATTGATTATCTAGATAGCATTGATAAGAAAATACAAAGAATGAGGAAGGACTCTGAGTCTATACCATTGGAAAATTGTAAAAGAAATAAGTATATTTAACCTGAAGAAGAGAAAATTTAGAATAGAGTATAACTGGATTTTTCAGAATTTGAAGGTTTATCATGAGATAGAGTAATTAAACTTGCTCTCATTTCCAAAAGACAGAAATAGAAAGAATAATTGTCAGTTTCAAGAGGCAAACTTATTTTTGATGAAAAGGAATATTTATTAATAATTAAAACTACACATAAGTATAATGACTACCTTGAGAAATAGTATGTTTTCTTTCACTGGACCATAGATTCATAGAATCAGAGCTATAATGGACCTTAACCATTATCTAACCCAACCCCTTTAATTTTACAGATAAGGAAATTGGATCCTAGAAAAGTTAAGTGACATAAGTAGGAGAACCAGAATTTAGACTCCTGTCCTGATTCACCAGATTCAGTGCCCTTTCCATTGTGCCATTATGCTTCAAATATCTTAAAAGCATAGCTGAATGACCATTTGATATTCTTGTTGTTTTATGGTTTAGACCAAATATTTTCTTAAGACGCATACCACTTATCCTATGATTCTGTGTGACAGTAGATCACTTGTATTTTAGGACATTGATGAATGAAGTAGCTTGGTTTTAAAAACGAAAGTCATATTAGTGGTAAGAGGGTAGAGTAGATTATGACCTAGATACTGGAACCTTTCTGGAATTTGAGAAAATGTGGGTCAATAATGGATAGCAACCCAAGGAAAAAAATGAGGTATAAACATATTGCTTAGATTCCAAAAGAAGGAGTGTCACTAATGGAAGTAGTAAAGGAATGATCTGGCATCATCAAGAAGAATTGAGTGGTATAATTCATTAGCTGTTAAGTTCAAGGAGTAGAAGAAAAGGAATGGCCACCAACCTTCAGGTCTGAGTTTCATTTAAAATGAGGAAATGAATTCAAAATTAGTTTAAAAGTTTAAGGATGTAGATGAATGATGAAAATAGAACAGCTATTTCCAGCAACACAGTGGAAAACACTGAGGGATGAATGAAGTAGACTGGAGTAGGGAGTAAATTATGAAATTTAAGGAGAATGTAGTAAAAGATTTTAGCTTGCATAAAAAAGGCCTAATATACTTTCTGCTTCCATTCTCTCCCTACTCCAATACATTCTTCATAACTTCTATAAAATTAATGTTTTTTGCTATTTGCTTCTTCTCAGTTCAAAAATCTTTCATTTATCTCCATTGTTCACTAAGTCTAAACTTCTTTACCAAGCACACTCTCTGAGACTAACACAATCAGTCATGACCCAGGTTTTCTATATGCTTAGGGAATCACGGAATATGAAAGGTGGAAGGGATCTCTCTTTGGCCCTTAGCTCTACATATATTGGGTCACCCAAGGTTTGCTCTAATACTTTTAATAAGGGGGAACACATCCAAAAGCAGACTTTTCCACTTTGGCAGAGCTCTAGTTTTGGGAGTTTTTCTTTACATCAAACCTAAATCTGCCCTTTTTCAATTTTTACTAATCATTGTTCTTAGTTCTTCCCATTGGGCAATGGAGAACAACTCTATTCCCTTTTCTACATAACAGTACTGCACAGTATGAAGGATAGATATTTTGTACAGCTTAAATCTTCTCCTGGCCAAACATTCCTAGTTCTTTCAACCTATCATCACATAACATAATCTTAAACCTCTTTACATCTTTCCTATTCTCTGGGTATTCTTCAGGATGTCCATACACTTTCTAAAATATATCCTTTAGAATATTCCAAATGTGATCTGCTCAGGGCAAAGAAAAAAATCACCTCCTTAGCCCTATATAGTAATCATGCCTGCTAATATAGCCTATAGGATTAGTTAGGTTTTAAATTAATTTAGCTGACATCCACACATATTATTTCAGCCAAATTGTACTATTCTCTTTTCCTTTTACACCCACACTGTAGTTTCCTGTAGGCATATTTGATACATCCTTCACAAAAACTTTACTTACTGAATTCCAAACTATCTTTTAAAGCCCATTTTAAATGTCACCTCCTACATGCAGCTTCTCTGCTTCCCCTCCTAACAATTTTCCACTCAAAATTTCCAGTTTATTTTGCAATTCTCCAAATAACTTGTGCATCATAATGTACTGGAGTCATTTGTGCTTGTATCATATTTCTCTACAAGAGTACAAGTTTTGTGCAAGTAAGGACTTATATCTTTTCTAAATATTGTATCTCTCCTAGAGCTAATTAGAAGGATCTGTAGAAAGAAGAATTTAGATGATATTTTAATCCTTTTAAATTATTATTACTCTTTGACTTCTTAAAACAAGTCTTAAAATATTAATAAAAAATGAAAAGCTAGAGGGACCAGAAAGAAAATGTAATAATAAAAATAAACTCTTTTCTTTTTGTTATCCAAAATTTATTATTTGAAACCCATCTCTGATACGTAATTCATCTTCAGATATGGGATCCCAGATAAAGACAGTAATAATATCTACTTGATGTAGTTCTGGCAGTTAATAGACTCCTTTTAAGGATTATTGTTTGTATGTGATAGAAACTCTACCAAAAGAACTCATATTTCACTAGTATCCCTAGTATCAACCGTACTGTCCCATTCTCATTCCTCTTTGTTGTGTAGAGATAACTCTTACTTCTCTCTCGTAAGCCATGCCATCAGAACAAAAAATCCCAATAATTTCCTAACAAGCTGAAAAGGTTTTGTGTATGAATACAGTGATGGGCTGTATGTCTGTCATCTAAGGAACAACTGTATGAGATTGGAAAAAGATTATCCCTAGATTAAGATATTATTATTATTATTTCCATTATCACATAGCAACTCTCAAAATCTATTTTCTGAATTGTTTGGGAATTTAAAAAAAGAAAAGCCTTGATAAAGTATCTACATGTACAAAATAATAGACTCTTGAAATAATGGGAAAATGGGACAAGACTCCACTCAAACAAAATACAGTTCCATGCTTTAGCATTTGATGTGTTCCTATAACCAAAAGAAAGTGATCACTGCAAGCTAATTTGGAGGTGATGATTAAAGTTCTAAGATGATAGACACATAATCCATTGTGTAATCCATAAGTGAAACTTTTCCAAATTAGTCAAAACTGCTGAAACTTATTTGCTGAAAACATGGGCTTACTTTCTAGGCAGGTCTTTAGTAGATCTTTAGTGCTTCTTGAACAAAAACAGTCCTAAACTTAAATGTGGTGTTGATACTGTCATCTCTCCAAGTTGATACCTCTATGAGTCAGGCAACTTGTTGGTTTTGGATTGTCCACACAAACAAATGAATTTGAAAATTTTCTATGTTAAGCTCCCATATTTTCCATTGTTACTATAGTGGAAAAGTAAAGTTGACCATATTTAACTTTTTTTTTTTTTTTTAAGGAAAATGAAATCAGAATAACGTAATATTCCCTAAAATTCCAGTTTATTTTTTAAAGTGTCTCCTTGAAATGAAACTTCTTTTATTTAAAAAATAGAACAATCATTTAGCTATTAGTTTTCAGCACATTACAGCTTGAAGGTACCAAAGCTTGACATTCCATAGATTCACAATTGTGTGTATATATCCACCAGATTAAGAAGTTTAATACTTTTAAAATAAAACAACCCCCTTAAAATTGTTCAGATATTTATAAAAGTATTTTATTAGCTTTAACTTTCACCAAATTTAAAACATTTTAACCTATTAAAAATCTTTAAAGAAATATTCACCATCTATTTGTCTTTAATTACTATATATTCAAGTACTTCATAGCTTTTGTCCCTTTCCTTTTCAATACATGTGGCACTTGAGTATAGCAAAACTTCATGAGAAATCAATTTGAGTCACTTTTGGAAATCAACTTTTGGAAGCTGCAAGTAAGCTACAACAGTGCTGAAAAGGTCTATTACAGCAAGACTTAAAAAAAAAAAAAAGCTCTCAGCAACATAGGGTACACACAAAATTATATGTGTGGGGGAGAATTTTTGTGAGAAAATTCAGTAGCTGATTGGTTTCTTCCTTCTCCTCCCTTTTCCTGTTTCTAGAGCCGGATTCGAAGAATGTGGAATGACACAGTTCGAAAGCAGTCTGAGTCTTCCTTTATTACTGGAGATATAAACAGTTCAGCATCACTCAACAGAGGTAATTATAAACTATTTTTCATATTTATGACTTCTATGATTACTTTAAGGAGTCTTAAATTTATTGCTTTATTTTCAGCTTCTGCTGGACCTCATTCCCTGTGATAGGAATATTACAACAAAGTATAAAACCTGGCTGAGTGTAGCAGGGTGTTCCATTATTCATAAACCTGGATTTTTTTTTTAACTTGAATTTTCAGAATATCTTTTCTGAAAGAAGTTAGGAAATAAGGAACTTCTTTCCATATAGTCAGCTGCTACTGCCATAAACTGGTGAGCTGTCAGGCCTCATTGCAAGCAATGAAAATGGGCAATTATGTGACTATAGAGTCTGCTAAGCATCATAGAGTTACACATTGTCCTAGGTATAAAGCAATTTCATACTCTTTCAGGGAGTTAAAAAAAATACTGCATAATCCATACCTACAACAAAAAGGAGGAAAAGCATATCTAATCTTAATTTTTAGAATATATATGGCCAACTAACAGGGAACCATGAGGATAACAGGAAAATCTGAATGTGTGCCTTGACCCTGAGTGCTTCTGGGTAAATTGTTCCACAGGCTCTACTTTATTTTGTTCTCAACAGCTCCAATTGCCTTACTATAATTTTAGCAAAGCTCTTAATTGATTTTTTCCCCCTGGATTGAACTGAGCCCAGTTAAAACATCTAGAGCATTATTATAGAGGATTATGATATCTATTGGAAATCAGTAGTGCAGGAACTTTTGACATTCCAGATTCACTATTCTCTAAGAAAAAGACTTTGACTCAACTTTTGCAAGAGCCAGGTTATTATTTAGTTTGAAAGAGCAAGTCGTTATTTTGCCCAACATGGAAACAGAGCAGTCACTCATGGACCTCATCCCACCATCGATTAGCAGAAGGTTTTCCTTCTCCATGTTTTCCTTGTTAGTTAATTCATCTCTTTTTAGGGCAGCTTGGTAGCTCTCTGCTCTTTAGAGAATACACAATGCTGCCAGTGTTAGTGTGAAAACCTAAACAACTTGGGCTACTTCAGCTCAAAACTTCCAAGTTCAAGTAATCCACCAACCTTAGTCTCCTCAGCATCAGAGATTATAGGGATATGTTATACTTTCCCCAGCAAGGGTGAGTTCTGTCATTTTTCCCTAGACTCAGATCAAACTAGATATATAACTTATTTTGTCTTGAGTCATTTTCATATAATTTCTTTTAATATATTACTTGTAGGATTTTCATTTAGGTAATGATGTTTCTGATGAATGCAACAGTCAACATTTACTGGGGAGGTGTTAAACAGATGGGCATCTACCCTTTATTTGTTGCAACAGAGGAAACCATAGTGTTTTTGTTTTTTTGTTTTTTTTAATAGTATGTAGTGGTTAAAGTAAAAATGTTGAAAATGTAAGATTTAGGTGATTAAATTAACAAATCTTGGTTCATATCATAAGATACTGTTAAATATGTTTTTCAAGAATCAAGACCCTATACCTAAAAGATAATGATCTTGTGTTTGTTTCATGAGGGACAGGGATTATTTCTTTTAAATATGTAGAATCTGCTTATCTAAGCAACTGCTCCAAAGCTGTTGTCATCTAATACTGCCTTACCTTCAATTGATGAAAAACTGGTTTGTGTATAAGAGAACAGATTACTTCCTACATAGTAGAAGATGAGTTGATCATGAATATATCCGTGAGCACATGAATTATTCCCTTTGCAAGGACAGACTTTCATCTTTAAAATGATATAGTTAGAGTAGATGATCTCCAAGGGCCCATGCAGCCCTAAAATTCTATGATTTCATCATCTTTCTTTTTTCTTTAGCTAATCTCATTCATTGGAGAATTTATAGTGTTTTCTTTATAAGAAAGCCATTTTTTTCTTTAAAAGAAAACACTATAAATTCTCCAATGAATGAGATCTCAGGATTTTTCTTAAACAACCTTTTTTAAACATTTAAATATTTCTTTTTGTAAGAATGAAAATAGAGCATACAACCTTTATTTTTCCTTATCATTTGGTTCTTTATGTGGTATCTGTTATGATTTGTCTTATTTGTTAATAAATTATATCTAAAATTAGTGAAATGTATAATCACAAAATTTGAGAGTTGGAAATAAGTTTATTGATCAAACCCATGCATTCAAGCCTGGTGACCTATCCACTATACTACCTAACTGTCCCTACTACAGCTTATCATTTTCTTTATTAATCTTTGGCGCCTTGAACCAAATACAATACTCCAGAAGAGGTCCAGTACACTCAGACTATAATCTCATAATCTTGGAAACTCTGCCTCTCTAAATATAGTTCAAAGTCACACTAGCTTTTTTGGCTTCCATAGTGCATTGCTGACTCATAATTTCCTTGCTATTACCTAAAACTTCTAGGTATTTTTCAGAATTGATATCTTACCAAGCCTTCCTTATCTTATACTTTTGAAACTGATTTTTTTACATCCATTTTCATCCATTTTTCATATTTCATCTTGAGTCAATTCATTGTTCTAGTCTGTCAAGATCTATTTGGATCCCGTTAGCTCTCTCAGCTACATGTCAGTCCTAGAATTGATGAGTATATCATCTCTGCCTTTATGCAAGTCTGATGAAAACATTGATAAATATCACAGATTCATTCCACTTGAAAACTCATTCTGATTTCTTAATTTTGAGGAACTTCTTATTTCATATGTTACTACTTATTATTTTTCTTCAAGTATAACTCATATACTCTCTTTTTCATTAGTTGAATGATAAGCTATAATAATATTGATTTTTTTAGACCAATAACATTTTAACTTCCTGGTTTTGCAATCATTTATATTATTGTTTTTTCCAACGACTAAGAAAAATCAATGCTTATATATTTCAGTGGATTTGTGATGTCATAAACAAAGATGTATCTTCTAGGAGGTCAAAACTTTTCTGTGAATCCAGTTCCCTAGATATCCGTGATATCTGCCATATGTCTGATCATATATCCTTTTTTCCCTTCATATTTGTCTTTGGTGATGTTTTATATTGTTCTTCAGCAAAAACTTACTAATAAGTTGCAGACTCCTCATGCTCATTATATACTTCCCCAGTGTCTTTTGGAAAAACAAATGAAATTGGCAAAATGCACTTATTTCCCAGATTGCAAACTTTTGAGTTAGCCTGTCTATATGTCTATCTGGGACATAAAATACAACAACAACAAAAAACACATCTTTCTACAATTTTCTTCCTACATTTCATTTGCATGGCATCTATTTCCTAAAAACAAAAACACATTCTTGCTATCTTTAGGGTCCATTAATTTTTTTTTTAAATCTCCTTTTTATTTACAGTATATTATTATAAACAGTGAATTATTTTCCCTTTTTCTCTTCCTAATTTTTCTGTTACTTTACTTTTTTTTCACAATAACTCTCATGTTCTTGGGTTCGAGCATCTTCTCTAGCCTTGTTTCATGTTAATCTTCAAATTATTTCAATGTTCTCAAATAGTTTCTTAGAGACTATCTTATTCTTTTCAAGAATTTCTTCTTAATCTGAGGCTCTAGAGAGACACAAAGGCTATTTATAGAGTATACTTCGTATCAAAATCCAGTCTCATATAATGGTGATATGTTATTTCTATGTTTCAAGTACTGATTCTTGTATTATATTATCCCAAAAGATTGAGTACATCTTTCTCTGAGTGTTACAATGATTTTTAGAATTCAGGTAGCTCTTATTTCTAAATTTGATTTATAATATGGAGATACAACAACAACAACAATAATAACCCAAATTTTTACTTCACATCAAATTTTTCTCACAGTACCTAATGAGTTAGATAGTATTGTTTCCATTTTATAGGTGTGGAAATATATTTTTGTAGTCATGTTTCTTATAATGGAGGCCACAATCTACAAGTTGATTAATTAACACAGTGTTATCCCCAATCAGCATTTAAAGGCCCTCAATGTCTTTTGGGAAGTTCATTGGGAAAGCCCTAAATATCCTAAAAGAAATAGCAAATAACCTAAATCTTCCTACTTAACCAAACCTTACTTGATGATAATGCTGAACAGTGTAGTTAAAAATTAATCTCTGGATTTGCATTTGTTAAGGAACATATGATCTTGAGGTGATCAAGGTCATCATGTCAATGATCTTGACATGTATGAGATACTCCTTTTTGGAGTAGAATGATAACAGCTAAGTTTTATTCAACTTAATTGAAAGCTTTTTTTTTAGGACTTAGGAGGTAATCAACTAGCAATAAAAACAATGGGATCTTAAATTTAACATATATTTTAATCAATATTGTGTCTGTAAAAACATGGCTGAATCATTTGCAAATGATTGACTATTCCCTTCTCATTTTCATCAAAAAGTCATATATATATATGTATATATATATATATATATATATATATATACACACACACACACACACACCATTATCATCAGTATGAAATATTTATGCCAAAGTAAACATATCAGTAATTATTGGTGTTCTCTTGATCAATTTCTTCAGGCAATATCATCTGTGATATTTTCCCCTAAAAACAAAAACAAAACAAAACAAAAAAAAAACTTCCCTTTCCCAAGATGTTATTTAAAAAAAAAAAAAAGAAAACCCTCAATGCTCTCAAAATTAAACTACCTCTGGCACAATTTTACCTCATGGGGTATTTATCTGGTCTAAATATTCTTTCTGGCATTTTATCTTATTTTCCATTTCTAATTCCTTGTATTATACATCAAGAACTGTGATAATAGTCAAAATACAACATATCCTCTATCAAAAATACTGAAAGCAGATATTGATAAAGAATCATTGACAAGCTTGCTTCATTTTCCATTTATTTGTTGGCTTCCTAACATTTAATCTGCTAATGCTCTTGAGCTAATACATCTCTTTTGAGTCTCAAGTAAGATATTCTATCCAAAGGCATCTTATAGGCTGGATACAGTACTGGGTCTGAAATAAGGAAGATTTATCTTCCTATATTCAGCTGTGGGCAAGCTACTTAATCTTGTTTGCCTCAGTTTCCTTATCTCAGAAATGAGTTGGAGAAGAAAATGGGAACCATTCCAGTATCTTTGCCAAGAAACCCCCAACAAAATGTTGAACACAACTGAAAAACGACTGAATAGCAACAACCAAAAAAAAGCAGTTTTCTGCTTGATTCCTACAACTTTGACTTTTTGTTGTTATTGTTAACAAATAAGTTTGCATTCTGAAACAGTGCTTTCTTTGGCTGCCATGTCTTTGCTTGGCAAGGGCAGTAACTGCTTATTTGATAGTTTTATTGTTTTCTAGACTTCTTTGATAATTTCAATGAAGTTCTTAAGGGGAGGGAGGAATTGTGATAATCAAATTTAATATCTCCCATTATCCACTTTTTCTTCATTGGATACTTTTAAATTAGATTGAAGCTCTTGAAGTCATTCTGCAAGTCTTATATTTATTCTTCTGATTTGATATTAATATTGACCTTTGCTCTAGATATTGGTCTAATCACAACAAACAATTGAATTTAATAAGATTTTCCAATAAGTAACCAATTACTTCTTATCACTATATAGTCAGTGTAGTTTTCTATGGTGTTTTTTTAGTGCTTATCTTATTCTAATTCTACTTCTCTTCTGGAAGAAAAAAAAATTGATCTATATTTGTAGATGAAAGTATTAACTTTGACTTCTTTCATTTATCATATCTGAATCACATTTGTCAATTTTTGATATTTTTTCCTCTGCCCACCTTCACCTTGAAGTAAGCAAGTATCACAGTATGTTGGCTTGGCTTACAGCGTATTGTCAGGTTCTTCCTGGAATATTTTTGCTTTCTCACACTTTATGACAAATTCTGGCCCATATCCTACAGTTAGTTGTCTGTATGTTTTTCTTCTGGTTTCATTTGTAGTAAAAATATTACTGTTGATTTGATTCATTTCTTCTAATTGTTTTTCAACTCATCACTCATTGAACAAAGGACTTATTTAGAGTACCTATATTTAATATTTATACTCCAAAAATAATTATCCTTTGTAGCAGCTTACCTATTTTTCTTTTACCCTACCAAATTTATTTCCAAAACCCAAGGGCATGGATTGCCACTGCCAAAAAATTGAAAATATTCTTATGAATTTCCAGATTACTTCTGGTGATTAACATTTCCATATTTAACTAGATTAAACATCGAACTGTTATTCAGTCTTTGCTCCAGTCATGCTTGAAATTCTTCCAGGTTGGTAGTTCCTTCCAGAGCTTATGTTCAACTAGCAGAACCTCTGTGAACCTAGCATTAGCCTGTGCCATGAAGATCGCATGAAGATGGTATGGATTGGAACTGTTTCAAATTGATTGGCATGAAGAGAGAAATAAGATAGATTGCCCATAAATAGCTTACACTATCAACAACAAAAAATGTGATCTCATTTATTTATAATTCCCAAAACTTTCTGTCTTCTAGTTGCTTCCAATACTCCTTATATATTTCAATATAAAGGTAATTACAAAAAAAAAAAAAAAAACAAAAAGCAAAAAACAGCAACAACCTGAGGAAGCTAACTGAATGCTAAGTGAGCAGAGTGAATATAAATCTTTATTACTTTAATCTAAGAGGATAATACCTTTTGGATTAAAATAGAGAAAAAGACTAATCAAATAGACTTGTCTCCTCTGAATTAAAAGCTAAATGCAAAATGGATTCCCCTTTCTGTCTTTTTGCTTTCTTGATCTAAAAACAGATTTGCTGTGTCAGAATTAAAGGTAATTCATTTACTCTCCCTTCTTTAGAAATTAATTGTAAACATTATCTTCCCAATCCTTCCAATGTCCTCTCCTACCTTTCAGAAATCTTTGGAAATACTAGTTCAATTTAGAAAGCCCTGCTAAATAACCAGTTTTGTAGCAGAGCAGTGATGTGACTCCAATCCATTTTAAGCCTGTGTCTTGTCAGAGCAATATTGTCTTTCAGAGACTGCTAGATCACTGGGCCAAAAGAAACTTCACAATAAATCACCTGCCATCTCATTAATATTCAGGCTCCTAAACACATTTTGTTTTTATGTTTTCATAGGAAATGCAAATGAAAAAATGTCAATGGTGGGTGATGATTATTGATGGCTTATATAAATTAATGCTCCCAGGGTGAGGCACTCATTCACTGAACTTCATTATTGTCTGTTAATATACTTTGGTGTAAATGCATAAAATATACCATACTGCCCATAAGTGTTGCCACTCTAAATGATTATAGAATTGTCATTTGTAAATATTAAACATATCTTTATAATAAATTTGTATGTCTGTGATATATGCAAAGAAAAACAGTTAATGATGTGCATGTGTGCTTGTGCATATTTAGCAAATAAAATAGCCTATAAAAATGCTGTTCAGTATCAACAATGAGCAGTAGGACCATATTATCTCAAGTATGTTAAGCATTCTATGATGCATACAAAAATTGGTTTCCCTTTATTATTGTGGATAGGTTTTATATCAAGTATTTATTACCACTTCCTTTTCCTGATGTACAAATGTGGTAACAATTTTCATTCTTTGAATAATGCATTCACAATATTAAAATGTTGTTTCTATGCATTATTATTCCATATTCTTCAATAATAAACCAAGAACATTAAATGCTGGTTTAAATGATAAAACTGAAATAAGGATTATTAGGTCTCCATTCGAAACCCAAATCAAACTAAGCCATTTTGAGAAAGGGTTCTCTATTCAGATTGAAAAGAAAAGGAGGAAGAGATAAGAGAGGGTAAAAAGAGACAAACAGATGAAAAAAAAGAAGGAAAGAGATGATCTTCAGCTATATTTTTCAGTCTATATAATCCAATGAATACTGGAAATAGAAGGTTGCTTTTTAAAAATTTGTTATTAATATATCTTGTATCTTTTGGATGACTACTTTTAATTCTATTTTTTGCATATTCTCCCTTTCTAAACCTTTGCCCCATTTTTTTTCCCTAAAACTTTCTGTTCCCCATAGAAAAAAGTTCTCTTTTAACTTGTTTATTAGGGTGTACCACTGGCAGGAAATATCCTATCATTCTATTATGAATTAAATTGTGATGTAAAGAAATGGTCTTTATCTTTCTTTCACATTATATTTTCTTCTGATTAAATATTAGATCTTCCATGCATCCTTTGGAGCTTCTCCTGGCAATGTTTGTTTAATCATGGCCCTTTTTCCTTTATCAAGTTGCCTTAGTTTGGACTTTCTTTTGTATATCTAGTGAGTAAAACCAATTGGCAACAATTGTTTATAGAAATAGATTGAGCCCTATCAGTATTTGACACTGAGGACCAAAAAGGATTATTTAGATAATCTAATCCCTGCATTCAGAGAATTTACAGTATTATAGAGCATAAGCAAGGGTATACTGGATCCATTTTTTACTGGAGTCAGTTGCTAATTTTTTCAATGTGAACATTTATATCTCAGAAATTGGCAAAAACTACAAATCAGATCTTTATTTATTATTTTGCTAATTGTCTGTAAAAAAATCACAAAACTCAGTGAAGAAACTAAAAAGTTCTTTAGACACATTCCTTCTGTAAAGAAGAAAATGTTCTTTTTAAAAAATGATGATTAGAGCTTCAAATTTTTGTGGCAATTGCTTTAAACAGCAACCATTAGAATATTGACTTGTAAACATTGATGATATATGACTCTGAAATTATCCCCAATAATTCTAATATATATTAGATGATCTCAGAATAAACGTTTGTGTCCTTTAAATGCCTTTGGTTTCTCAGAGGAACTGTGGCTTCCTAATATATTACTTTCAATTGGAGTTGGGTTTCTTTCTACTACATTCTGGTAGAAACTACTCTCCAAAGTCACCAATTCAATTAAACCCAACAAACCATATTTAAATACCTACAAGATGAGAGAGAAATTGGGGTGGGGGAAAGTTTTTGCCCTGAATTAGGAAGATGAAGCTTCAGATTTGATGTCCAAGGTCAAAGTACTTCTCTAAGCAAAATGGAAATCACATCTGGAGAATTTACTTGATACTATATAGAAAGACTAAAGATATGTTCATATAGCTAATGTGTATGTGTGTGTGTGTGTGTTGTGTGTGTGTGTGTGTGTGTGTGTGAGTGTGTGTGTATTGCTTTTAAACATTAAAATGCTGTCATATGAATATTTTAAGTCAGATAGTAGTATAAATTAAAGTGAAGTTATTTCTGGAAGAAAAGAAAACTGAGGAGATATGCAAAGTTATTATCATGGAAATGGTACCCAAGTTGAGTCTTGAGGTGCATTCCTAATTATCAAATACATCATTCTTGTTTTTTCCCTGATTTTTTTTTTTTTTGACCTCTTGGCAGAATGCAACACAATGTGAACTTCTCATCTTTTGTCATACTCCAATCCAGAGGTTCTTGACCTTGGATCTGTGGATTTTTCTTAATAGTTTAATGACATTTCAATATAAATGGTTTTCCTTATAATCCTATATATTTTATGAATTGAAAGATTTTCATCAGACTGCCAAAGGGATATATAATACAATGAAGTTTAAGACTCAGATATTCTATATTCTGAAACATTGTACTGTCCCAATTTTTGTTCTACCTCTTTGATTATTTCTTTTATGTCTCCTTAGCCAGATCTCTTCTAAAGGTTCAGTACTTCTCTTCCTCTCTTGCTTTTTTGTATTCTCTCTTATCACTCTCAACCACTATTGTGTTTTAAATCACTCTTTCTGAGCCCAAGATCTCCCCTGACCTATCATCACATTCTTTAAGGTCCTATCTTCACCTAGAAGTATAAATAACACTTAATACTCAATATATTCAGAATTAAACCCATTATCTTTCCCAAAAACTTTGCCTTTTCACTTAACTTCTATAATTCTGTTGATGGTATCATGCTTTTAATCACCCAAACTCAAAATTTTATCCAATCACTTGTCAAATCCTCTGAATTTAAACTTCTATTTTTTCTGTTTTCCACACCTAGTGCAGGTATTCATTACTTCCAGACACTTGAATTAGCCTCTAACTGATTTCCTTGTCTCCAAAATAACCCTTACATCAAGAGCAAAGTAATTTTATTCATACATAGGTTTCATCACACCAATTCTTTGCCCCAACTATTAAAACCGCATTTTGTTCCAAATAAAACAAATTTCTGTGGCATTCCAGGAATCCAGGAACCTGACCCTAACTGGCTTTGCAAGTTTTATTTCATGCTATATCCCACCACATCATGTGTTCTATAATTCCTGTCAAACTAGAATTGAGTACCATATTTTTTTCCTCATTCTTTTGCCAACTCTCTTTTCTTTGCAAACATAACTAGATATACTTGGTATAACTTTTCACAAATTTTCAAATCCTTTCTTGTAAATCTAGTTCAAAAGCCATCAACTCCATGTTTTGTTTTGTTTTCCCTGCTAATTCCACCTTGATACTTTTCCTCATCCCAGCCCTAAAAGTGATGTTTCTTTCTCCAACTCTCTTATAACACTATTTTTTTTTTATTGTTCCTAGGAATTTATAATAATATGACATAAATATGTGTTTTCCCAATACTAAATATAAGCCCTCTATGGACAAGTGTATCTTATTTTATTCTCAAATATCAAATACTTTTTAAAAATTAATTTATTTTTTTTAACACACATTACTTTATGAATCATGTTGGGAGAGAAAAATCAGAGCAAAAGGAAAAAATGATGGGAGGAAAAAAAAAAAAACACAGAAAAGAAGTGAACACAGCATGTACTGATTTACTTTCATTCTCCTTAGTCCTTTTTCTGGATGCAGATGACATTTTCTGAGCAAAGTCTATTGGGATTGCTTTGGATCACTGAACCCATGAGAATTACCAAGTCTTTCATAGTTGATCATTGCACATTCTTGCTGTTACTGTGTACCATGTATTCCTGCTTCTGCTTGTTTTGCTCAACATCAGTTCATGTAAATCTTTCTAGGCCTTTATAAAATCAGCTTGTTCATCATTTTTTAATAGAACAATAATATTCCATTATCTTCATATACCACAACTTTTTCACTCATTCCCCAATTGATAAGCATCTACTCAGTTTCCAGTTCTTTGCCAGCACAAAAAGAGCTACTACAAACATTTTTGCACATGTGGGTCCTTTTCCCTCCTTTATGATTTCCTTGGGACACAGACCCAATAATGGCATTGCTCAGTCAAAGGGTATGCACAGTTTTATAGTCCTTTGGGCATAGTTCTAGATGCTCTCCAGAATGATTGGATCATTTGACAATACCAACAGTGTATTAGTGTTCCAGTTTTCCCACATCTCCTCCAACATTTATTTTTTCTTGTTATATTAGTCAATCTCAGAGGTGTGAGGTGGTATTTCAGAGTTGCAAGTCTTTAATCAATAGTGATTTAGAGCATTTTTTCAAGTAACTATAGATGATTTAGATCATCTATAGATGATATAGATCTTTAATTTCAAAATTAAAATTGTGAAATGTGAAAATTGTCTGCTCATATCCTTTGACCATTTACCAAATGGAATATCAAACAGTCTTAACATATATAAATTGAATTTAACTGAATGAGACCAAAAATCAGTTTGGCAACAGACTCCAGCAAAAATCCTGGATAACTCTCAAAAACGCATTCCCTTGTTCCAAAAAGGTATAAATAGGTAGAACTATTATTAAAAGTTATATACCATGTACTACATACATGAATGAAGGGTCAGTATATGATGATAGGTACCTAATTAAAACATAAGAAAGATGTTCCCTTGAGATGTCAGGTTGAATTTTATAAATAAGTGTACAGAACAAAGAATTTTAAAAAAAATAGAATTCCTACTACATTTGGAAGGGTATTAATATGTTCTAAATAAATAAATTATTTAAAATATCTTGTATTTATATGGATCTTCAAAGTTTGAAAATTGCACATGTAAAGTTACATACATACACGTGTATTATTTGATTCTCATGACAACGCTGAGAGGTATTATACCCATTTTACAATTGAGGAAACTAGGCTGAAAGAATTTAAATGAAAAGGACACAATCAAAAAATAATTGAGTAACAATACATGCTGACTGTGTTGTGTAACGGAGCTGAAATCCTAAGTTCTCCTGGAAATTGTCTAAGATTATAAATTGCAAAAAAAGTATTACCCTATATTACTTCAGGAAATTTCATCTGTGAGTTACCCATAACAGTGAAATCACAAGTCCTACCTGTAATAGGAAGGATTGATGAAGCTCAATAACAGAATCTCATTAACAAATAGGTCCCTTTTGAGACTTTTTAATTACATTAATTGTATGAGTAAAGAGAATGGAAATTTTTTCGAATTATTTTTTCTCAGATGTTTTGAGTCCTTTCCAGAAACATAGCACAAGACAGAACTAAGATTCTGTTTAGTTTACTAATTACAAACATTCTTTTCTGGTTATGATGACTACTTTCGTGTCAGATGAGTCTTTTCAAAAGCTCAACTTGAACTCTAGAATCATTTGTGCATATGTGTATGTGCATATGTGGTAATTCTGTACTAGTATGTTTTGAAAATAGGAAGGCAAATAATTTAAACATTGTAGCTGGTATCTACCTGCTGACCTACTGCTCAGTTTTCCCATGGAAGTCTACCACTTTTCTCTTCTATTTCCTCCCATTGTCTCGCACTTTAAATATTTACTGTTATCCAGGGACCATACCTGTATCTCCCAACCATTCTCAGTAATTTCTGGTGAAACTTCCAGGCCTGACTTCTATAAAGTTGTTTTTGTTTTATTTTTCCCACATAATTTGTCATTATTCTCCCTTCACTTTTCCAGAAATAGATTTTTCATTCCTTTATTCTTTTTTTAATAATCTTTTTTCCTTATTTACATTTTTTCCTGAAATCTATATGTAGACTAACTCTACCTTAGATGATATGACATTCAACTGCTTCTGTGATGAGTAGTTTTTTCATTTATACTTCAGTAACATCATTGATGATGCTACTGTAATTTCAGCCCTTCTTCCTATGTTCTTTTTTAATTCAATTCAACTCAGTATCTATATATTAAACACTGGGGATACAGGGACAAGAATGACAAAGTTCCTGTTCTGAAGAAGTTAATATTTTATCATGGAAACATAGCATATATACAGATAAGTAAACATTATATACAAAAGAGATAAAATGCAAATAACCTGGAAAATCCAGCAAGATTTTGAGTTAGAAGTTGAAATTGAGCCTTGAAGGAAGGTAGGGATTTCTCAGAAGCAGAGGTGAAAAAAGGGGATAGAAGGATGACTATCTGCTAGAATTTCATCCCCCTATAAGCAAGGACTGCTATCTTTTTCATTGCAGTAGTTCCCAGACCTGGCTTAGTCATGAGATTGATTTAGTGGACTTCCATGTTCTTAGCAGTAGTTACTGACACTGAGATAATGTTTTTCATTCTATGAGGAAGCCTCAGGGAAGGCAGCTGACTAGACCAAGATAGAAAAGAGTGGATTCCTATTGATAATCTCTCACTCTGAGTCCTGGGAGAGACCCTGTCTCTGGCCAGGCAATCAATCAATAAAAACTAATATGCAGTAGAAATAGAATCTAGAAAACCTGAGCTCTGACCCTGCCTTAGATTCATACCATGTTGCCTAGCACAAATCATTTAACCTTACTTGATCCTAGTTTCGTCATCTATAAAAATGGGATTAATAAACTCAGAAAGTTGTTCTGACAATTAAATAAATAAAGAACTTTGAGACCCTTAAAAGTACCATGTAAACGCTATCATTGTTATCCTTTTCATAATGGAACTTGAGCTCAGAAATATCAGGGGCTGGTAGTAAGAGTTGTCTTGCTAAAATACTGGAGTACAGAATCAGGAACCCAGAGATCACGTGGAACCCAAAGAAGCTAGAAAAAGGTGTACCACATTATAAAGATAGGCCTTAGATTGGGAGCAAGGTCTAGCACTAACTCTCTGCATCTTAATTTCTTCAATTTAAGGAGAAAGAAAATGGCTAGAGGAGGGATCAGTACTCTTAAGGGAAATTTTAAGAAAAACGTATTTTTGGTAATTTTCATTGAATTTAATTTTTAAATAATGTGCAAATTATTATATATGTATTCTTTTTTTTTGATGGATTTTATGCTTTCATTTGAATGGGATATGCCTGGTGAGGAAACTCTTCTACTAATTCAAATTATTAGCACATGTTCTGATATTGATTTTTTTCAAGAATTAGCTCCATCACTTACACATTTGTGACCTGCCCAGGTTTACAGCCACCTGATATCTGAGTTAGGACATTCATTCAGGTATTCCTGATTCAATTGCTTTGGAAAATATTCTTTCAACTTACCCCCTCTCCTCACCTTTATGTATTTTTTGGACATTTTCATTGTTTTAATTTAAAAGAAAATCATATAATTATATAAAAATTTATTAAAGACAATAAAAAGTCCAAATTTCATTTTAGAAGGCCATTGGTAATGTGACACACAAATGTAGTACAAGTTCTAATGGAACCTTCTCTCTTGAGCACTAGTTGTCCCCTCAGAGAGCAGAGAGAACCTAATCCCAGTGAGGTAAGGATCAGGAAGTAAGACTAGTTTGTTGGTAAAAAGTGGGAATGATCATGATTTTAACAAAACCTGAGAATGGGGGTGCTGGCTATCTGACCAGAGAGAAGTTGTTCATATAGGGTACTCCCTTGGAAGCCTTATGCTGGGGTAGGGGGAAGTGTATAAGAATTCTAGGTTAGTACTCTACCACCTTACAGCACTTAATGACTTTTGCCCACTAATGTGAAGAATAAACATTAGAAGTAAAACCTCATTTATTCTAGTGGAAAGAGGTATAAACATGAAAAGCTTACCTTCCCCTTTCCCACTTGCATGCCTTAGGACTAGATGATCTGAAGATCTCTTTCAGGTGTAAAACTTTTAAAATATTGCAATTCTTTCTCATAGATTACTAGAGGACAGAAAACTCTTGTTTTCTTTGTAAGTTTATACCCTAGTCAGTCATTGGAAATCATCATCATTGTTAGACTAACAATATATTTTAAAAAGACATAGAACCAACATTTTTGCTTATAAATAATAACTTTTAAGAAATATAAAAGAAAAGCCTATCAGAAGAGAAATAATAGAAAGATATTTTAAAATAGGAATTGTATATATGGAGATGGAGAAATCATGAGGAAAAAGACATTTCTATAAAATTACTTGTCTAGCAATATATGAATGCCATATGCCTCCAATAGTAAGTATGCTGAAATTTGAGATACATATACATTTAATTGTAAAATAGTAATTGTAGAATTTAATTTTTTTAATATTCCCCCTCATATATTATAAATCCTTGTGTTGAATATTATTGTGTTATTTAATTTTTGTCTCTTTCTCACTCCTGACATAGCACAGTAATAGCATAGACTAAAAAATGAATAGATGGAATGAGTAGATAACCATCTACATTTGGTTAACCTAAATGCTATGATGCTATGAAGAGGAATTAATTTTCCCCACCACATATGAAAAAGTAAATGAAAATATTTCTTTTATGATGTCTACTGAATAGATCAGGGAAATGGTCTAAATTAAAGTCTTTCAGTTTAACTTTGTTAGCCTGCTGTCAGGAAGGAGGGATTATTTTCAAATGATAAAATATCATTAGATAATGACCTACAACTCTCAACTTATCTTTGCTTTCTTTTATAGCTTCTAAAAATATGTTTCTTCTCTTTAGATATGTCTCAATTAAATTTATCATATCATATAGTCACTGAGTGATGATTTCAAAGAGGGACTACCTATGTGTAAAAAATAATACAAATTTTATCAGAGGAAATATGTCAAGCGTTTTTGTTGTAAGCTATACTTTGGTAACCAGATAGATATTATATACATATGTGTATATGTATGTAAATACACACAAATATATATACATATATTCTCATAATGCATATATATGTTACATATATATATATATTATACAGAGATATATGCATACATATCCTATTCAGTAATCACTTATTCATTCAGAATCTATGGCAAAATCTTTAAGTACAATTATAGTTTAAAAAGTAAGAAAAAGAAAAGTGACATTGTAAAGTTCTGCTTGAATTCTTCATCAACTAAAACATGATCTTGAGAATTTGATCTTCTCAGGTTATGTCATAAAAAAAAATTTTTTTTCCCTACCTGCCAATTCCTTTATTTTAACCTATAATCTAAAAAAATCAAGCTATGTTTATCTATTTTTTTCCTCCAGAAATAAAAATCCTGCTGTTGGAATGTAAGCTGACGGTTTTGTTGAAGATGCATGTATTTAGAATAGAAAGCTAATTGCTCTTCCGTAGCTTTATTGCAGGGCCAACACTTGTTTCTGTCAGCAAAGGAAGCAGGTATGACTGGAATACACATAGGGAACAGCTCACTTGATGAAAGGATAGCTATTTTTACAGAGCCATTTTCAGACCACAATTTGAGCTTGTTACTTCTGCTAATTATGGGTTAAGAGGCATATTTTTCCTTTTTCTTTACTAGGGTTATTAGTTAGTATTTAAGTATCATTTTATGTTTCTCAAATATTGTTTATTTACTTATGTATTTATGCCAATCATCTCTATAAATTCTACTATAACTATATCCTTAACTGGGCCTTATTGCTTATTCTGTTGAAAAGAAAATCCTTCAAGGTTTGTTAACACTTTTGATTCTTTATAAGATTATACCTAATATTTAGCACTCCCAATAATGGGAGAAAAGATTTTCTTTTTTTAACTTTTATAATGACAAAAATCCCCTTTAAGCAATATTTTACCAAGTGATGATGATGGCCAGTATTTTTTGTCATGTTCCTAACGTATTTAGTATGGAAAGCACACAAGACAGACTTTTTAAACATACTAACCATATTAATTTAAGTCAGTTTGACACTGTGGAAGCACTGATGTGTTTTGAAGGTCTCCATGATTTCACAGTCACTAAAAAGGGAAATTTATAAATCAGACATTCAGTTCAGGGAAAAGGAAGAGACAGGCTAGATGATGGCATCCTGGCAGATAGGATCAGAACTCAAAGTGAAGAAATAATCAAAAACAAAGTAAATGATGTACTATGAGAAGAAGTAAAGGTACTCAGGGACCAAAACAAAACAAACAAAAAAACCTTTACAAATAAAGGAAAAGGTTAAAGTTATAAAATTGAAAGCAAGCAAAGTCTACACAATGACACAAAACAAAATAATCACAGAAATAGAATGTATCGATGAGAAAATGGAAACATTCAATAAAATTTCTTTGGATGGCTAGTCTTTGTCTAAAGTAATTAAACATATAGTCAGTGATATACATTAACTGACCTTTTCAACATTCATTCAAGCTTTCAGAATCTACCATGTGATTTGAAGTAGATCCAGCTAAAGATGTCCTGTCCATATAGCAATAGGAAGTCATTTAAGTCCAATTTCCATCCTCTGCCCTTACTCTCAAGTCCCATCCCTACCATCATGGCAGCTTACTAGAACTTGCTCACAATTTTAGAAATCACACTTATTTTCTCCCAATAAATTCTTGTTAGGTTTCTGCTATTCAGATCCTCAATTGAATCATAATCTACAGAACCAAAGTTGATTGCTGTGGCAATAATTATTGCTCTCTTAAACTGGTTTTAAAATTCAAGATGGCAAACAAGAAATAATAGTAACAACTCCTAAGTTGAGATCTTGTTTTCAGGAAAATGTTCTTAATTTTAAAAGATAAGGGGATTGATGAATAGTACTTCACTCAACATTTTAGTGAGTTATTTCAGTTTTTCATGTAGTTTCCCCTATAAACAAATAGATTTTTGATAATGATCACTTCAAAATGAATGTAGGGAGAGAAAAACAAAAAACTAAGGTGATGGATTCAAAACCAGACTCTGATACTCTATATATTTTAGGCAATATTGTCCCTTCTGTGAGCTTTAGATTCCTCAACTATAATACTGACTTCTAAGACTTCTTTTACATTTAAATCTATGATGAGAAGCAAATGAGCAGCATCTGATTCTTTTATCTATAGGGGCCTGCAGATAGTGGGGGAACTCTGGGTGAGGTATAAGACCCTTTAGCCCAAAGGGAACCTACTGACAATGCCTAGTTTGGCTCCCCACTTCTCTTTGGTGTTCTCACCCTTCCTGGTATAAGATTCTTCAGCCCAGAGTTTCTCCGCTATCTGCGGCCTTCTACAGTTATCCCCTAGGATTTGATAGGACTCTGAATAAACTACTACAAAAGATGAATTTCTGCAAACTACATATTTTTTGTTCAACTCTCTTTGCCATCAAAAAAAAAAAAAAAAAACACCTTGATATACTGCAGTGCTTTTGTGCCATTGTTATTGGTCATTCTAAACTTAACTGCTCAGTAGCAGAACCATGAGGACAGAGAAAATCATATTTGGCACTCATTCCCCTTAGGCCAGTGGTGTGGCTTAGAAAAATGTTGTAAAGTATTTCTTTTTAAAATAGAAAATAAAACAATGTGGAATAGAAAAGGAGTAGGAAGCATGAAAAGATGTAAAGAAAATTCACTATATTAACAATATATTTTAAAAAGCATCATCAGATTTACACTCATGGATTTCATCTTGCCTTTTTTGTGATTAAATCTTTTTTTTTCTTACATCCTAGGCCAATAATAAATTGAGTGATAAACACAGGAGCCGAAATATTGAGTCATCTGCTTCTTGGTTATGCTTGATTCTTCCCAGCTCAGTGTTCATGCTACAGTTCGTTACAGGAGACAAAATTGTTTCCTTATTCTAAACCACAGAGCATCTTCTTTTACATCAGTACAGAAAAAATATAAGGCAAGGGAATATTTTATCTTTCAAGCCTTATATATATATCTATATCTCAAGAAAGAAGAGTAGCATGCAATGTGAATAAACCCTATCGCCTATTTTCCAAATAGTTCAGTTGGTATAATGTATAGTAATATCATGTTTCTTTGGAGAGGCTGTAGAGACAAGTAGATACTAAAATGTAAAATCCAGCTTTCAAAAACACAGTCTATTAAGAGGTTCAGATGATCATCATAGACTGATAACAGTACAGAGAAGGTACAATCGATTTTCTATTTTGTTTTCCTTAACTCATTAGTTGTTTAGACTGATTTAATTTTCTAAATAAATAATTATAGAGACAGTTTAAACATATAGATTGTAATTATTTTTGTTAGGGGATAACATGATCACAGCAGTTGAAACCAAAGGCTTAGATAATGAAGAATTAGTTTTTCTAGTTCTTTCCTTCAACATGCTATAGAGTGTCAGCTCTTGTTTATAACACTTAAACCAACTGTAGCCCATCAATCGTATAAATTTAATTTTTAATGAGTATGCACTCTTTTAAGAGAAAATATTCACATGCCATTAGAACATGGGAAAATAACATCCCATTTTTGCGATCCATGGGTGACAGATTTAGTTGTACATCTTATTGGAAGGGCATAGTACATAGAATTGATCTTGGAGCCAAGAAAGCTTGGATTTAAGTCATGATGCACTGTCTTAGTAATGCTGGGCAGGTCACTCAACTTCTAGTTCAGAGGTGTCAAAAACAATCAACACTCTGGGGTGTTGAGCCCCATGTGGATTAAAATACAACTTAGAAATATTTTTAAAATACAAAACAATTAAGACAAATAACATCACATTTAAAAACTAAGTCAATACAGTCAACAGGGATCTTTACATACAGATTAGTAGTCCACTGCTTTATGAATTACAAAGTGCCAAACTACATTGGTAAAGTTCTCCATTACAATGAAACAACAGGTCTTGTACCTCTCTCTCTCCTTATTACCTTTGTACAATTAAAAGAAAAAATATGTAAGATTCTTTTCAACACCTATACACATACTCTATGAATCCACTAAATTATATTTTAAGTAGTGTAGGGTTATTTACTTATTTTTCTCACTATACATGTTCCTTCTCTCCAAAAAAAGATAAAAAAAAACTGGCATTTTTTTCATGCAGAATTGTACTCTGGAAAAGTAAATTTATAATCATTTGATTCTCCCTTTTCCTGCTTTCTGCCAGGGATAAAAATGTGCCAACATATTTTTAAAAATTTAATGTAGGTTATACTTTTCTAATTAAAAAGTGATTCTGGGTAGCATTTCTTTGGTTCTCATATCGTAGTTTTATTAACATCTTTTCCTTATTTTCATTCCTCATTATTTAAAAGAAATATATGCTTCTATTTATAGATTACCTCCATGTCACTATCAGAATAGATTTGACAACGGTTTTTACTTTGAGCTTTCTCTCTCCTATAAATTAACTTGTGAAACAGGGAATGTTGCAACTTGATCTGGCAATGTGTTAGAAACCAAGGTGTATCTGTGTATGAGAGGATCTAAGGCTAGGTTTTTATTTCTAGACTATACTGACATGATATTAAAATGATCATATGGAAAAGGGAAAAAATATCAATCACCTCTTTTATTTGGTCTTACGAAACAATAACAGAATAAAACAAATCTGCCAGAAGAAACCTCTGGTCTTTCTTTAATGAAAAATCAGTCTTTCTTTAAAAGTAACAGAAACAATAACAATAAATAAAAGTGATGCAATTTAGTCAAACTAGATTGCTTAAGTCCTTCTTTTGAAAAAATGACTAAAGCTGTGGGTTTGGGGGGAAGATGCTACACTAACTCTAGAAACCAAGAATCAACCAGTCAAGACAACAACAATAAGAAAAATATGATAGCACCAGTTTTTAAAACTTCTTTTAAATGATTTTGATTTGACCAATTTTTTTTAAACTAAAAAGGCAGGCAGCATGGTCCAATGGCAAAAACATTCTTTATATTTATACTGTCTATATTTTTTTGAATGTCTTCCCCATTAGAATGTAAGCTCACTGAGAGTAGGGATTATCTTATTCTTTGTATTTGTATCCCTAGCATCTAGTACAAGGCCTAGGATAGAGTAGATACTAAATACTTGATTGATGGATTGACTGATTGGATGTAAAGGACCTGGATTCATGCTCAGTCTTGCTATTTACCATTTATGTTGGCAAGCCAACTAAACTCTCTGGAACCCAATTCCTCAATTGTAAAGTAATGGGGCTCACCTAAGAATCCTCCGAGTTCCTTTTCAGCTCTCAATTTGTGATACTTTGTACAACAGTTAGGTAAAGTGATTATGAAAAAAAGTGAATTGTCTAATTGAGTACTGATTGCGTTTATCTTTGAAATAAATTATTTTGAAAGAAATTTACTGAAAGAAGTGGATACTCATATGGTATTTAATAGATCTGGATATATTGATTTTAAAAAGATAAGAAAAAACCTAACATGAAATGAGATGTAGAGTTTTTGTACTATAAGGCTAACCAATTTTGAAATTTTTTTTTTGAAACTTAAAAAACAAACAAAACTGTTTGGATCTCTTCTTATGTCAATAACAACTACTCACACCAAATATGAGCCCAGTCATAAATGTATAATTCAGTTTTGTTTTCTGCTGTTGGTTTCTTTCACTGGAAAAACAAACAAACAGAAACCTTGTTTTCCACAATCGATTATTGTACTGTTTTATGTTAGTCTCTTTCTTTCTGAATAATTTGTTTTCTTTGTTTTGGCTGTTGAATTTTGTTTCATTTACTTTAAACAAGCATGGAAGCATAACCTTGCTTATACCTTGAGAAAGCAAGTACCATCAATGTGGCTTTATTGGCATTTTGAACCATTTTTGTTCTTTCACACTTGGAAAGTCTGTGCTCTGTTGAAAATGTCTGTGCTCTGGTGCCATGTATTTTTGAGTCTAATGAGCTGGCTGCTAATCAAGACTATTTCAACTGTTGTCATTCTGAATGTTTTTCTTTCTTTCTTTTTTTTTTTTTTAAATCATATTTGCCTGATTGACCTTTTTTTTTTCCCTGTCTTTCTATTGGGCTGCTCCAGGAGCCATGGCTAATCATCTTATAACCAATGCTCTGCTTCGTCCTCATGGCACTAACAATCCCTATAATACATTGCTTGGGGAACCGGCCGTCTGTAACAACCCTTCTGTGAGCATGTACAACACACAAGGTGTGCGCGAGTTTATCTTCATTTTTTGAGTGACAGTCGCATTTTGCGTGGCTTTTAGGGGCACATTTGTTTCCTTTTTCTTTCTTTCTTTTTTCTCCTATCTTTTCTTTGTTTTGAAAACAGCTACAAAGACTCTTTTCCTGTCACATCCATTTAGATCTCTATTTTTTTCCCCATTTCCCCTAGGCTTCTCTCAGTATATGAATGGATTCCATGTGTTAGACAAATCCCTGTTCCATCAAGATATGTTTTTCTTTGTTGTTTTGTAACCTTGGTTTGTGGTTTGTTAATTATTTCTACATTTGTTTCCTATTGTATTGTATTCCTACTTTCCTTCATTAAATATTTCTTAATTAAAATTTCAATTATTAATATACATTAATTAAATTTACACATTCATTATGAGAAGTGGAAATTATATTTAAGGTAAGTGAGAAAAATTGTGACTGTGGCATAAGAAGTTATTTTTTAAATTTTTATAAGAAAGCTAAAATTTCAAGAATTTGTTTAGCTATGAGGTAGATGCAAGAGCAGAAAGTGTGACTGAATCAGGATAAAATAAATTTATAAAATTCTAAAATAATAAATCTATACTCAGTTCTTAGGAAAAACCAGTTAGTATGGATGAAAAAGGGAAGGAGTAAGAAGACATCGGTCTGAATCCCAGTTCTGTCATGGGCAACTCAATCTCTGCCTCCAGATTTCTCACCTATAAACTAGGGAGTTGGATTAAATAATCTCTAAGATGTTTCCTAGCTAAAAAATAACAAACAAAAATATGATTTGATATTAAATAACAGGATCTAAAACAATTGATTTTTCAAACTTTATATGATTTTTTACCCTTATTAGTAAAGAAATTTTTAGAAAAAAATACAAAAAACTAGATGTTCAAAAGGTGAGTAATAATAGTTTGGCTGGTATGATCCACAGGTCACATTCATTTTGCCCCAATGAATGCACTACAATTAAAATATAACTTTAAATAAAGAGTCCTTAAGGTTGTTTGTGGTAAGATTTAATAGTATTTCAATATTTCCAGGGATTTTTTCTAAGTTTTATGCTCCCCAAATAATAACCACTGAATATTTGTTTTGCTGAAATACATACTTAAATAGCAAGGAACAAACTTATAATATTGGGGGGTGTGTGTGTGTGTGTGTGTGTGTTTTAAAGCCTATTGCCCCTGATCATCTATACTAAAATGTCCAGATGGACTCTACTAAAATTCTGAGAATCACTTAGACTAATTAAAAACCATTAAGGACAATAGTTTGGATTTGAGCTAAGGAGAATATTTTAATTTCAGAAGTAATTCCTTACAAATTCCTATAAGTCCTCAAAGCCTACATGGAACCTTTAAAGTTGGATAGTATTTGGTTAAACACCATATCTATGCTCAATTCAACATGCCTGACAGAAAGCCATTACTTGGATACCCGAAGTAAGCTCTAGCATTCTAGCTTGTGAAACAACCTTCTTCATTGCTATTATTAGAAAGATCTAGTTTTAATAAAAAAGTGAAATCTTTTTCCTTATGCATTTCACTAATTGGTCTTACTATCATAATCATGTAAAACAAATCTACTGCATTTTCCATGCAACAATTTTTTGAAGATTTAAATGTAGTTATAATGCTTTTCCATAGATTAATTTCATCTAGGCCTAAATATTCCCAGTACTTTTAGTTGTTTCTTGAATAATATTTTAAAGGTATTCTCTCTTCCAGAAAAGCATTTGTCAGTTCATTTGATGTATTAAGTACTTGTTTACATGCATACACACACATACATACATGTGTGTGTGTATATACATATGTATATATGTAGGCATATATATATATGTATATATATATATATATTTTTTTTTTTTTTACTAAAACAACTACATGGGACTTGCCCTCAAGGAGCTTGCATTCTAATGGGCAAGTGGATGCATGTGTAATGTATTCAGGAAAATATGATAGAAGATAATAGGATAATGGCAAAGAAGAAACACAATGGGTTTGGATAATAATTAAAGGAGGGGAATAATTTTGAGTTGAAAAGATCAGAACATCTTTGAGAAAGTGGTAGATGGATCATTTCAAAAGGAGGAGATATAAAAAGCATCTGCATAGATACAAGATAAGTAGAAGAGAATGAAAAAATGGGCAGGAATAGACAGTGAGAGGAAAAATTAGGTAATAGTTCATTTTGGCTATAATATAGATTATACGAAGGATAATAGTAAGGAAGAAAGATAGAAATCTATTATGGGAACAGATTGGAGAAGTAGGAGATTTTCCAAGAAGTGTGAATTTTATTTCCTAAACAATAGAAACCCAGTGAAAATTTCTGAGCAATGGAATGAAATACAGAGAGCCATTGGGTAGGAAAATTACTTAGAAAGCTGTATGAAGTCGAGATTGAATGGAGAAAAAGAAGCCCATTTAGAGGTGATCACAATCCTAACCTTAGGAATTATACAATACTATAAGAGACCATGTAAATTCCTTGAAAATAGGGAGGGTTTTTTTTTTTTTTTTTGTTTTTTTTTTTTTGTTATTTGTTTTTCTGGCACTTAATATAGTACCTGGCACACAGTAGGTTTTTGAAAAGTGCTTACTGATTGAATAATATATCAATAAAGACAGTGAGAACCTGAATCACAGTGGTTACACCATGAAAGGAGAAGAGATAATGGATGTGAAGAGGTTATGTACAAAAAAACATGATTTAGAAATCATTGGATTTATACAATTGTGGAACACTGAGGCAGAGTTAAGGGAGAAAAATAAATCAAAGATGAAAGAAAATTTCTAGTATAGTAACTAAAAGAATGACAAAAAATAAACTATATGATATATCTGGAAGAGCAGCTTGGAGGGGGAAGACAACGAATTCAGGTTGGGACTTGAGTTAGAAAAGCTGGCAGAACATCTAGAAGACAGGTTTGATTTAGATTTAGGAGTCACGTGACTACAGATGATAACTGAGTCTTGAGAACAGTGAAGGGAGAGAATGTTTAAAGAGAAAATAACAGGGTCGACAAAATCTTGGAAACACCCATGCTAGAAGAACTTGCAGATGAATCAATGAGGGAATGGTTAGACCAATAGAAGGAAAGCTAACCAACAACAGTATTACAAAAGCTAAAGGAGAATATGAGAATAGGAGTGGTCAACAGCATTGGTATCCTTTATATGCCATGTAATTACCATAGTACACTGGGTGATACTGTACAGAATTCCCTATTGTGTTTATTCTCCTTAGCTCAAGTCTAAGGTAATTGTACATTAAGTATTGTTATGCATAGTCTTTTGACAATCTGATTGGGTTTTGTTTGTTTGTTTGTTTGTTTTTAAAATTTGATTGGTTTTAGAGTGAACCAAAACTACCAATTCAACAGGCACAGATACCTGTAATTGGTTAGACTTCTTGTCCCAGGTATTTTAACATATTCGGTATTTATAGGCTATAGTTAATTGTTTCTAAGCTATAATTAATTTGGGGTCTTTTTTTAGTTACTTGAAAATTTTACATAATTTTAAATTTTTACAAGAAAAAGTCATAGTTTTTAATAAGCTGATTTCCTAATATATTCATTGTTAAGAAATGTCCTTAAAGATAAATTTAAATCCATTAGCTATATGGAAATTTGAATTAAGATACAGATTTTGTTTACCTCAGAAATCAAGTCTTAAATATTGCCACTTATGCTTTTTTATTTTTTATTACAAAACCAAATGAATTTTAACTTTTACTTCCAAAACTTTAATATATTTTTTTCAAACTTAGAAATGGGGATACTTTTAGCAACTGTATATTTTAGGTGCAAAAATGTTAAGAGATTTTGATAGTCTTTAGAATATTGACTTTCCCAATGCATAAGTGATAAATCATGGTGACTGTCATACTGCTACTAATTTTATGCTTTCAGATGAATGCACTTATATTCTAACTGGCAAGGGGAAATCATACATGAAATATAGGTGGCTCGGTATGTACTGGGTTAGTTTATATTGAATCACCACTTGGCACTGTTATATGGGTTTAATAAATCAGTTATACAGATTTAATCTTGTCATAAAAACCCCAAATATTTAAATCTGAGAGTTTTAATATGCTTGACATATTAATGCTTTATTTTAAATAGATAGGCTTAACATCAAAAAATATAATTAGACAATGAGATTGATATATTTTTAAAAATGTGAATGTCAATTTTTTCATCATTAATTTTTTTTCTATATGATTTTTTGATTCTATATGAAATTTTTGAGAATACTGTAAAGTATTTGGGAGTAAACTTATTAGAAAGTGAAAATTCTAGCATTATTACATTAGGAAAGTTGTGAAAAATTAATGAAAGAACTTGTTAAGTATGGTTTTATAATAGTATAAATATTAAATAATTGAATAAAAAAAGTTATGTCCATAGTGTAGGACCAGTTAAGAGGACAACATGATAGTTGGCTAATTTACAAACTTAAAAAATATGCAAAAGTATATATCCTGATACAGCCTGCAAAGTGAAAGAGGGAATTGATTTTAAGTAAAAGTGGCTAGATGTAATAGATGTTGGAAGTCCTTTGGGTTTTAGCCCCAGCTCTGCCACTTTTTAAGTTGTATAAACTATAATAACTTGTATAAGTTGTATAAACTATAACTTGTATAAATTATAAACTTGTATAAGTTGTATAAACTATAATAACTCACTTAGTTTTAGCTATAAAATTTGAAGATAGGTCTATAACATCAGCAAGATTCTTTAACTTTCAAAATTCTATAGTATAATAAAGGAGCTTTGAATACTTGAAAATACTACAAAGTTACTACTACATTGGATTGACCCTTTCAAATTCTGCAGCTGCTTTGAAGTTTGAAGTCTTAGCAAGATTTACCCTGTATTTTGAAATACAATTGGTCTTAGATCAATTTTTTTTAAAAAGCTCACTCCAACTTCTAATGGTTCAAAATTTACCTTCCCCAAGGAGGTTATTAAAACAAATGATTATGATATAAGTAAAATTGAGACCTCCTAAATGTATTGCACCATTAACCCACTTGGTTGTATTTTAATTACTGCAAATACATTTATTCTAATGATCTGGGTAAAGTTTTTGGGAGGGAAAGCTTCTTTAAAAAATTTTTTTGGTATGAGTTTCTGGGTTGTTTTTTTTTTTTTTAAAGAGGAAACAAAAGATATTAAATGTAAAAATCTGTGCTGAAATAAGATTGTGTCACAAACCAGATGATAAGGAATTAATTGTGGTTTAAAAATATATATCTTACCCATATTTATATTCATTGAATTACAATCTGATTTAAGCATTTTTCTTTTTTCTGGCAATAGCAAAATTGATCCAATTGATGCACATTTTGAAAGTATTTTTTCCCCTTGAAAAGACATATTTTGATGTCTTTTTTGTGTGTGTCACTATAAATAATTATAAACAATAAGGAAATTTTTATGTACTTGAAAAGAATGGGAAAAAATATGACTGCGAAGAAACAAAAAAAAGATAGAGGGAAATAAGCAGTTGAAAAGTGTGTGACATATTTTCACTCTCCACTGTGTAAATACAGGGTTAGATGTGGTCCCCATGGAAGCCAAGCCACCTCCAGGGATCTGACCTTGAATTAGATTTGTGGAGACAGTGAAAACTTCATTTGAATTGCTGCTCTTCTTGGTTTGTGTGATAATCTTAAACTTTCTAACAAGTATATTTCTTTTGTGTTAAAAATGTGCAAACCTTATATAGGAAGGATCTTTTAAGAAGCATTGTACTAGCATGCTTTTATGGGGATGTCTTATTTCCTGACTAACATTTTAGGATTTTACTTCTAATAAATCATGTAACACAGACTCATGTATTTGGGGGCAGTGGAAATGATTTCTGTTGACCCTTTTTTCTGCATATCATCAATTTGCTTTTTACTCATGTTTCTTCTATTGTCGCTGTATGCTTACTTGTTGTTTTTCTTTCCTTTTCCTCATGCTGTCGTGTAGAGCCCTACAGAGAGACAAGTATGGGAGTAAAGCTAAACATTGCATATCAAATGTAATTTTTTTTAGTTCACTTTTATTGCATCACATATAGATGATGTAGTTATTAAAAACAGTTCATCTCACAATTTTGCAATCAAAAGACTAAAAACTTATAAATCTATTTACTAAATATATGTGAATATAGATTAGACGCTTTTATTGTCTGATTCCTTTATTTGTGTCACATAATCAACATAGTTCTTGATTTTCATATAATTGTCCGTGTGAGTTAAATTGTTTTTAAATTAAGCATTTTTTTTTTAAATCATGAACTTTCATTATTTCAAAATGGCGCATTTCATCATAAGGCTATGTTCTGTTTCAAGTTCAGTGCACCCACTTGATTTTGCTGTGGCAGTTTCCAATCTGCAATTCCATGCATTGACAACATAAATAACAAACAGGGTTTCAATGCATAAGTCACCCCACCATAATCATCCAACATGCTGTCACAGATTCAGCAGCAATAGCCACCCATCACATACAGTCTTTAAAAACATTTACTTTTTGTTTCTTCTTAACATTGTGAATTGTCTATCAGGTACTTTCTAACATGAAAATAAACAGCTTCATTCTATGTCTGTGATGCCACTGGTTTTAGGCCTTTGCTGTTGTTTTTGAAATGTCTATTGTGAGAATTCAGAGGATGTATCCAGAATCCATGAGACAATTGACATATTGAGGCCATTTACCATAACGGGACACTGTAAAGTACAGTCCTAGATAAGCAAGAGAATTGCATCTATATCTGCATCACAGATATAGAATGGATGCTCTATTTTCACAAGGTAGCAGTGCATTAAGGAATATCTACAGTGATGTGACCCCTAATCAATATTTGCAGTCAAGAAAACTACTCGTTTCTACCTTTATTGGCTAAGTGTTCTTTGTGATCATTTCTGGTAGTTGCATCTGAATTTTTTTTTTACCAATACATAAGTGAAAATATCATGTTTTTTAGATATCTATTCATGGGATAGTAAAACTCATGAAGATGCATGGAGCTATATGTAACAGCTTCCTTTATAATTAAGGATTTCATAGCAGCTTTTTTGTTCCAAGGAAAAATATTCGGAATATCTCAAAAGTTTTAATGAAGATTTAAGGTCAAATATAGCTCAAAAATGCATCAAGACTTTTGGGATACCCTGTGTATATGTAAATGAACTCCACCAAGCTCCTTTCAGTACAAATGTTTAAAAGAGAGAGATCAATCAGGATTTAAATTGAGCCTCTCCTATTGATATTGTTTTATTGATGATTGGATGATTGGGTGTCCATCTTGCCCATCCCTTCTTTTTGAAGCAGTGATCCAATTACATTCAGTAGTCAAATGGATCTGACCTCATTAATGTAAGCATTCTCTTCAATGATGCAGATCTCATTCTTTCTATTCCTTCCCATTCTATGTAACTTGTTTATGATCTTTATAAGGAACCACCTTAAGGTTTTCCTTAATTTCTCTTGATATCATGAATCATATATCATTATCCTAAATAATAACAGTGGGTACAACATATGTTAACCATGAAGGTGCCTATTGCAGGAAAAGAAAAAAAAAGAGCAAATCAAATCCATATAATATTTCAAAAACCCACAAGTCAGTAATCTTTTGATATCACATAATAAGCATTATCTTAAAATTTTAAGTGACATATAAAATAAATGTTAAGCACATATTTTTAAACTTTATGCTTACAAATTGATGGCTATAATAAGATACCAATATCAAAATTTTAAATTGTCCCATTTCACAAGTTATTAAACTCATTACTGATGGAAATATAGAATGGCTCAAAATTTTAAGTTCTTCCATTTTACAAGTTATTACTAAACTCATTACTGATGGAAATGTAGAATGGCTACCTATAGTCCTTTTGTATCAACTTTCAAGGTTTATTTTGTTAAAAAGATTCTCTTTTTAGAAAATTGTACTAGTTATCCAACTATGTGTATATATATGTGTGTATGTGTGTGTATTTTCTATATATATATAATATATAGAAAATATACACATATTTATCTGTATCATATGTCTCGATAATAATTTGGATCTCAGTAACATTAAAGTAAATACAAATTAATTTTATATGCACCCCCAAAGGACTGCAGGATACAAATGTCAGCTTCTTTTTCTTCCTTTCTGTTTTTCAGAGGGGCTTCTGAACAATGCCAGGGATACAAGTGTCATGGATACTCTACCACTGAATGGTAACCACGGCAATAGCTACAGTATCGCTAGCGGCGAGTACTTGAGCAACTGTGTGCAAATCATTGACCGTGGCTACAATCATAACGAGACAGCCTTAGAGAAAAAAATTCTGAAGGAACTCACTTCCAACTATATCCCTTCTTACCTGAACAACCACGAGCGCTCTAGTGAGCAGAATAGGAACCTGATGAACAAACTGGTGAATAACCTCGGCAGCGGGAGTGAAGATGACGCCATTGTCCTTGATGACGCCGCCTCCTTTAACCACGAGGAGAGTCTGGGTCTGGAACTCATTCATGAAGAGTCCGATGCCCCTTTGTTGCCCCCGAGGGTTTATTCCACAGAGAACCACCAGCCGCATCATTATACCAGAAGGCGGATCCCCCAAGACAACAGTGAGAGTTTTTTCCCCTTGCTAACCAACGAGCACACGGAAGATCTCCAGTCGCCCAACAGGGATTCTCTCTATACCAGTATGCCCGCCCTGGCCGCCATGCCAGGCGCGGAGAGCGTTACCACCAGCACTCAGACCGACCCCCCGCCAGCCAAAAGTGGTGATGCTGACGATGTTTACTACAAAAGTATGCCAAATCTAGGCTCCAGAAACCATGTCCATCAGCTGCACACTTACTACCAACTAGGGCGAGGCAGCAGTGATGGATTTATAGTTCCTCCAAACAAAGATGGCTCCTCCCCAGAGGGGAGTTCCAAGGGACCTGCTCACTTGGTCACTAGTCTATAGAAGAGTAAACAAATTTAAGCCAACAAAACCCCTAACACCTGGTTTACTGTTCTGAGTTAATATAAGCAGTGGTAATATTGTGTGTACTCCTAAATCTTTATGCTGTTCTAAAGGGACAAAAAAACGAAAAAAAGGACAAAAATCAAAAATGAGAAACAGAAACTTTCAGACTTTTTTTTTTACTGGAATTTTTAGGCCAGCCCAGGGGAGAATAACTGCTGAAATTCCCCTCTCCTCCTTCTGTTTTGTCCTTCCCCCTCCCCTCAAACACAGACTTCATTATGTTAATGAACGGGATATGAAGAAAATGGCACTCTTTGTGGCCTTCTTGAATTAATGCTGTGTTTGTTTAAACATCTCTGATGCTCTGTTACTATTCCAATATGGACCTGATTTTAAAAAGGCCAGAACACGCATCCGAAACTAGTAACAGTGACGCATCTAGATTGGAGTGCTGCATAAACAAACATAACAAAGCAAAACTGTTTATTATCAATCTGTATCACCTAATGGTTTTTGGTCACTCACAACTTGATTTTACCACAGCACACTTAGCTGTGGGGTAAAACAAAATAAAATTCTAATGAAATGGAAGGGAATTCTAGAATTATATGCTAAATGCATATTTTATGTTTTGCTGTATTAACTGATGATTAAACTAATGGCAGAAAAATTGAACAATTTCTATGTAATGTACAGATACTAGCATTGCACATATAGTCTGCTTTCCGTTCCTCCAGAACTTGCGTCCCTGTTAATGTAGTGGAAAACGAAAAACAAAAACAAAAAAAAAAGCAAAAAAAAAAAAAAAAAAACTTTCTGTTGTGCTGGTCTTGCAAGTTTGTCTACCAGTAGGAGCAAGATTTTCATTAGTTTTTCGGGGGCCATTTTTTTTTCTTAATATTTCACTGGGCAAAATAAATAAGAACTATCACTTTATAAGGATCATTTTCTAGTAATGCAAACACAAATTATTTTTTACAAAAAAGAAAAAAAAAAGAAATTGGATCTTCTTCCCTCACTCTGTATCTTTATTCAGTGGCTATATTGCAAACAGGACTTTTGCAGATTAGAGCAGGACAAACTTTATGTTTACAATGCACAGCTGATATAATACAAAGCCAATTGGGCAAGAAGTCCCTCACCAAGGCAGTAGGAATGGATCAAAAAGTTAAAAGGTATCTGTAGAAATAGTGGGGGCTTTTTGCATGTGAAAATGATAGTCTTCTAGGAGTAAGGCACTCCTGGTTCATTCTTGGCTCCTAGATGAGGAACTTGTATTACAGTTGGTTAAAACAAATTGATTCGCCCATGCTACAAATTGAAAAATCCAATTATTTTGATGTGGCTAAAAAGAAAATCCTCTTTTCATTATTTTCCCAAAAAGGGAAAAAGTTATTTATTTGACAGGATTTTAAGTAATGTAGGATTTCAGGAGGTAAATTAGCAGCACAGATTATAATTTTTTTTTTAATTTATGATCCATTTTGTATGGTCTCAAAGTTGAATGACCTCATTACTAATATTTGTTGTAAAAGTGAAACTTGTTTGCCAACCAATAAACAACTGATTAAGATTTAGAAGATATTGTATCTATGTATGTACAATTAATCATTCATTCTCTTTTCCTTTCTTTTGCCTTTTTCCCTTCTATTTTCATATATGAAATTAGTGGATTTTTGCTAATCCTCTAAGGCACAAGTGAACCATGCAAAAGAAAAACCTCCCTGGCTGAATAGCTTAAGCACAAAAATTATACAGCTGTAGCAGATGAAGGAAATCAGAAAATGGGTTGGTAATACTTGTGTAGGCTGAAACAAAGGGGACAAATTCCCTTTCTAGCAGGTTATATATGGGTGTGTTACATGCCTATTATATAAACCACATTCAATCAGAGATTTTAAAGTATATTTCTTGGGTTGTGCAAGTTTTCTACTTTGTAATCTCTATTATGTTAGTTATAGATTAACCTGTTTGTGAAAAGCTGCTAACAATTGTGGCAAAGAATATAAACCTGCAGCGAGCTCCTCTGAGATTCTATTTGTGGTAATTTTCCTTTATTATGTTGGGGGGAAATGATAATTAAATTCTTTCAGTGAAAGTCTCCAGTTTTTCAACAGTCCTAGAACCTTCCTTCATCCACAATGTGTACACTTTTAAGTCCAGGAAGCTCATGGGAGGAATGGGGAGGATTAGGAAGCCTCAGAGTATTACTCTATTACTCTTTGTTATATATGTAATTTTGGAAAATTTTTAAAACCTAAACCCTATTTCATTTCTTAAATCAAGACAACTGGGACCATTATATACCTTAGAGATGAATAGGTGACTTACACATCATTTAAACATAACAACAAAGGTTCTTAGCCAGTTAACAAGGTGGCTCCAGTATCAGTTGCAAAAGCCTAATTTATACATTGATCTTTTCAATCATTTGGGCTGGTCATATATAATTTCTCTAAATTGAATAAAAATTATGTTATTTCAAAAAAAGTTATGGCAATATTAGCACCTGAGAGGTATTTAACCCATCAGGTTCAAAAGATGAAATAGGACTCTGAGAAAAACCCATTTAGCATTCTTTGAGATAACTGTAAAAACCCAAATGTAGGTTGCAGATCTTTGATCTGACACTTGGTTTATCAAGCAAGAAGCAGGCTGTGTCGGCACAAACTGGTCTAGGAGAAGCTTGTTTCATAAGACTAGGGGAAAACTACCTCAATTCAGCTTGCTGATACTGCCAATTCCGGTTTTCAGATGTTGCTACCTCCACGTTAGCTTTTTTTAAATTTAGGGTTATTGTTGAGGGTTTTGTTTGTTTTGGGTTTTTTGGTTTTTTTTTTTTTTGGTCTTGTTAACTGAAATTTGAAAGAGGTAGCCTACTCCAGCATTAATCAAGATCACCCAATATTTTAAGTTATTGCCATCAGTATATATGGGCAAGATTTTTTTTTTAACTCCTCTACATTTTTATTGAAACTATGTTTTCAGAAAGAATTATTAGCAAGATCCCAAAGACATTCACAAGAAGAAACTGTTACATAAATTTAATGTAATTACAATAAAATCATTGGTAGATAAATCAATTAATTATATCTACCTTTGAAGACTATATAAATATATAACAAGTTGGATAACTAATTTACCTATAAAGCCCTGTGACAATGATAAAGTTTTCATTTCTTTAAGTTTCCACTTTTGATTCAATATGCATTTTTATTTCTTACTAATTTGATAGTTTCTTGGGCTTTTTTTTTTTTTAATTTTTATTCTAGATGCCTAGTCAAGTCAAAAAGCATTAAGCATCCACTATTTGCTAGGCACAGTGCTAAGCACTCTGATTTTTTCTAGTCTTGAATAATAATGTACCCTTAACACATTTTACTATATATCTCAACTGGAGTGAGAGGAATAGATTTTCATTCAAGAGGAAATTGACATCAAATCCAATCTAAGGTATTTCTGATAATATATTGATAATTAGAAGTAAAAATCATGACTATGGAATAAACCAGTTGAGTTATATTTTCATTTATGTCTTCTTGAACATGGTTTAGGTTTCTTTTTTTTTTCAGAGTTAGTTTTACCTCATTGGAAACCCGTAGATGAAGAATGCAAATTATTTGCCACATAAATAAATGGTCTCTGAGAAACATTACAATAACAAATGTCATTACTTGGTGAACAGTTGGTTAGAATTCCCCTTGCATGTCACTCCTAGTGTGCAAAATTAAAGTTTCTAATTTAACCCAATTTATTTTTAGACTACAAAATATAAGACCCATGAATGTGCATTTACAAACATCTAAGTTTCCAGTAGTAATATCAAAAAAAAATAGATGCAAATGTGCATGCACACTATTTAAATATGAAACATAAAAACTCCTTGAAGTAAATAAAATAAAATATATTGAAAATTATTTAAAGAGGGAAAAAACTCTGGCATCATAGAGTAATGAAATGATTTCTGACCTAAAAATCATCACAAAAACCCATCTGGAACTTTATCAGCTGCTTATATCTAGGAGAGGTTGTACCCAGATGGTCTCTGAAGTTCCTTCTAGATCTAATCTGTGATCTATTTCTTACTCCCATTGAAACCTACAAAATCCATAAATAACAGTGAAATTGGATTTTTTTTAAAGTTGAGGGAATTATTTTTAATATTATTCATAAGCAATGGAGGGCTGGCCTTGAAATCAGAAGATCCAGATTCATACCTAGGGAGTGGTATACCCTAACTTCAGTAGACCCAGGGAAGTCATTTAACCTCCCAATGACTCCAAATAATTCTCTCAGATTATAATTTAAGGAGGTGCAAATATGCATAGTAGAGGAAATTGCCATACTGAGAGGTTCCCCTTATTAGGAACATGTAAGTCTAATACCACTAGCCTCCACTGAAAACACTTTTTTATTTTGTGTGTAACTTCTCAATAATTCATAATTAGAAATATGAAATAACTACATCAGTTTGATGCATCTGTGATCTCTGCAACCTATCAACACCCTCTCATCTTGCTTGTCAATGTCTTTCAAAGGGAATCTACTTCAAATTCTCTAAGAACTATGTGGATAACAATGGATTTATATAAAGTCAATTGTTTCCACTCTAATCACTAATAAGACTTTTACTAAAGTAATAGATAAGAAGAAATTAGCTTATTTGACATTCATTTTAACACAGCTACTTTGGGGACCAGACCAATCTAAGGGCAGAGAAAAAGGTAAGAAACTAGATCCCACTTCTTAAAGTGTTTTGAGATCTTTAGGATTTTGTAACTGGATGTGGGGGTCATGAAATTCTGACAATATCAGTAAATACTTTATTTGTATACCTATTTTATATACCTCCATACCTGGGATCACATAAAAATTTCTTGGGTGAAAAGGGGTTGTACGTGGGAAAAGTTTAAGGAGTCTTACATAAAAATGGATTATTTGGTCCTAACTAGGTCACTACAAAATGTAGCATGCTATAATGGAAAGAGTACCTGGATTTGGAATTTGAGAACTTTAATTTAAATCTTAATTATGATTTGTTACTTGGATCAATTTGGGCAAGTAACTTCTCTGGTTTGTTTCCTCTTCTATCAAATAAAGAGGTTAGAGTATGTGATCTGTAAGACCTCTTCTGGATTTAAACCTATATTTCTATAAATACTCCTAGTTTATCATCTCATTAAATTTTTAGCTATTCACTGTAACATGGGTAAAATGTGTAACTTTTGACCTTTCTTTTGGCAGAATCTGCAAAGCTCTTATGTCAATTCATATTTAGAAATCAAAAGAGAAATATGCATATTTGTGAGCACTCCTCCAAATGTTAACATTAATATTTTTTTCTATAATGAAAATATTTGGGGAAATATTATATCCTAGTAATATAAAATTTGTATGCCTTCTGGCACATTGTATTGTTTAAGTATTCAGATCAAATCAATTTTAATAATCCAGAGTTATAAATCAGTTTCTTGGAGTGGGTGATACTAGCACATTTTTATATAGTACTAATTAAGACATGCCACGGAACTATTAGCTCATTTTCAATATATCTTAGATTAGATTTCCTTATTTCCAGGGATCAGATAGGAATCGAAAAGCACTAAAATCAGGAGATATTATTGCAGAATACTTGCTTTGAAGTGGCTTTATACTGATGAATGTTCTATGGAAAGTTTTCTGGTAGGGCCCTCAAAATAAGTCATATAGTTCTGGGGCCTTGGCAGAAGCACCTCCACTTTCTCCTGACTCAACATGTCTGTTTCCATTGGAAATTGGTTTTCCTCCCTGCGTTCAAGGGAAAGAATCATTGAGATATGCAGCTTTCAACCATACTTCTGCTTTTTCAGATGTCCTAATTTCTCATATCTGTACAGTTTGGGGAAGAAGGGCTAGCTTCTGATATTGCACTTTGTATGATATTGCAATAGTGAAGCATGACAAATGTTTAGATGTTACATAATCTTATTCACAAACTGTTTTTTGCATTATGACAAAAGGAAGAACAGCACTTTTCTAAAAATGAGTGACAACTTTAAATAGAACTAGTTGAATTCTCAAACATTAAGATGTGTTCTACTGTCTCAAATTATTTTTTAGATTAGCACACATGTTAGTTTTCTGTCACTTCATGTCTAGTTTAGATTTTTCAAGTTAAAGGTGAGCTATGAGTAAGAAGATTGATGACATGGATTTAGGGGAAGAAATCAAATAATATCATCCCAACTATTTCTGAAGAAATAATCTCCATTGAGATAAGAAAATTATTTACAGAACAATATTTATTTTAAAAATAGAGTACAAGGAAGTGGATTAATTGGTGAGATATGGTACTTGAATTAGCAAAAAAAAAAAAATCAATTTTCCCAATATTATTCTTTCAACATAGCTGCTGATTAATATATTCACTTTTAGCATTGTTCAGATAGATTGATCAGATTCTTGATAGTTTTCAGATGTTTCATAAGGTTAAGAACATCCAGGCCTCCTCAAAAAGGAAATAACTAAGAAAGGCATTTGTTTAGATTGCTATAACATTACATTGTAGTTAATAATGTTGGTGGGCTTCTTCCTTGGTGCCCTTATGAACACCATATGAGAAGTGAAATTCTCTAGAACTGATTCCCAGACCTTTTGACCAATCTTGGGGATTCTGAGGTTTTATATGGTATTGAACTGAAGAAAGTAGCTTATGAAAGTTAAAAAGTTGGGCAAATAAACACATATTTGCATTTTGATTTCTTAAAAAATCACTATCTAAAAGTTGCCAAAACTTCTCATCCAAAGTCCAAAAGGATAGAAGAATATGGAACTGAAGGAAGCTGAATATGTCCCAAGGAAAATAATATACTGTGAATAGGAGTGGGTAGGTGAGGAAGATGATAATGACTATATATTTAATTTAAAAAAATAAGAGAGAATCTAGTCTTAGGATATGCAATGCTTCTCCTAAAATAAACAAAGGTTTTCCCATCTAAGTCTTCCCTAGAAAGTAAGCAGAAGTATTGAAGCTGAGTCTTCAATAAAATAGGTTTTGTTGACTTCATAGACATTTAACAAAATTCATGGCCATCATGCGTTACCTTGTCAGCAGGGAGAGTTCTCTGGAGATGGGGCTCCAACCAAGCTGAAAGAGAAACAGCAAGACTGGGATGTGTACCTCTCCCTGAAGCCAATGCTTAAACTTCTTTTATGGAAATACCAAAATCCTTTCAATTCCATGAACTCCTAATTTTTTTCCAAGTGCTTTGCTTTAAACTCATTTTTTTTTCATTGAAAGACTGAGGTAAAAAATTCTTTGAAGTTTATATTTATATTTAATCTGATAAGAATATAAAGTTTTACATATGCCATTCTATTTCTGATACGCATAATGCCTTGAAACTTAGCTGTGAACCATACAGATGTGCTCCTTACTGAACAAATCTGACATGCTTCTATGGCCCTGATAAAAATAAACAAACCATGTTTTGATTGTGAGGCACAAAAATCAAGATTCATGGAATAATCCTGTCTATTTTTCTTATATGCAACAAAAAGATACACACAGCTCTCCATGAATATCTATTTGCAGATAAATTGAAGATGGAATTACCAATTGGAAAGACTTTTCCATTCTGCCTTCCAATTTGCAGAGTAAGTTAGAGTGATATTCAGTAAACTTTTTAGGACATGTGCTATTTTAGTTAACAGACAGCTCTGGTTTTATTTTTTACTTTTAGAAAAACATCATTGGTTGAAAAGAAGCCTTTTTAATAAAAAATGGTATGGCCACTTCCTGTCTCTTAACAGTCATACTGTTGTATAATATTTGCCATCTTACAATATCTTTAACCCAGGACATCAACAAAATATAAATGTTTTACAAATTGCAATTTGTTGCTTTTCCCTTGTACACTCTTTACATATCTTTTTTTTTTCTTTTTTGGTTGTTCCTTAAATGCTCTGTACAATCACATGTAAAACCTCGAGCTAAAACCTCAATAAAAAAAAGTCAGTAAACAAAGAACATGTGATGTCACATTATTATGTAGTAAAAGCAAAGCTTGGACTTCAGGAGTTTCAAATTAAGCCATAGTAACAAAGCTTTACAAGATTTAAAACCAATATATTCTTCCTTATTTCCCTCCTACACACACACACACACACACACACACACACACACACACACACACATATGAGAAGAGAAGAGAAAAGTGGGAGAGGCAGAAATATTTGATTTTTTGCCTTTTATTATTTTTTAAATTTTGCTTTAAAAAAGTAATCAATTGCTACAACTAGAATTTACTGAGCTCAGCATTTGACAATGGATGGAATAGAGCTAGAAGTAGTCATCACTACTTCTGCCTTGGCCCAAACTATCTCTTGACCAATGCCTTATGTATCTTACTTGCTCAGGTTGGAAATACAGAGCTACCGTTTATTTCCAGTTTTGGGGAGTAAATACAGAAGTAAACTGCTGGCTGGAAAGATTTTTCTAGTCTTTCTAGGATCACATATTGTGAGAAAGGACTTTCAAAGGACATGAATCCCAAACCTCTAATTTTGCACATAAGAAAACTGAGGCTCAGAGGGGCTTCAGGATTTCTCCAATGTCTGAAATAAGGTAGATTTGAACCAAAAGTGTTATGCCTACTATACCATACTAACTTCCTCAAGGCAGTAGCTTGGGTAAAAAAGATAATTAGAAATATAAGCATCAACTTTAACAGCCTTCTCCCCCACTTTTCTCTCTATTTTCTATGTCTGTCTCCCTCCCCGCCACACACCCTTGAAGTCACATGTTAAATCTAAATATCAAGGAACTTCACCTTTTTATAGAAGTGAGAATCTCAAATATTATTGAAAGTTGCTTTAGTTAATTATGGAATAGAACCTATATACTTGTATATTGTTCCCTTCTCTCCCTACCCCATACTTGGTTAGACTAAAAATACCAACGAGAAAGAGGGGAGAAGTTAATTCAATAGATAAGGAATATAATATATTAAAATATGTTAATGAGCTGTCAAAATTATTTTATCTAATATAAAAAAGTTTGGGGGGCAGTGATCTCACCTTTTAAGAGCATGTGAAAAAAGGATAAATACTTTTTAAGGTAAGTACTTAGCATGCAAAGGACCTAAAGGTTGTCCTGGATGCTACATTTTGAATGAATAGCATTTGTTCTTTTTAAATTTTGCATTGGAAAAAGACAATGGCAACTGAGTAGTTCTCTGGAAACTGAAGATGCTTCAAGAAAAAAAGGATTATTCTGAGCTTACTCTAAAAATACTAATTGTAATTGATTATATGCTTTCTTTTAAATTAAAAAAAAAATAAGTAAGGGATGAAATGCCAAAAGTTAGGAGTAGGAAAAATGTGATTCAACTGAAAAACATTTCATAAAGATGAGTGATTTGTAATAAGCAATCTACTAAAAGTAGAATGGAGGCTTATAGTAATGATTTTCTGTTAAATAAATTTTCATTTGATCTTGAAAGAGGGAGGGGGCTAGTAAAAATCATTGAACAGAGAAGTGATATGATCAGGCATGTACTTTAGGATTAATATTGTGACAGACTTCTGAAGGGTAGTTTGAATATAGAAGAGAAAGACATTTGGAGGGTAAATTATTAATATAAAAAAAAAACTATTTGTAACCTGGTTTTGGCCACTTACCTCTGTGGTACATTCTTCTCAATTTAATCTCAATTCCAGTGGTAGAAAATCTAAAAATCTATCTCAAAAGGCCTCAGGTTGTTAACATGATCTGAAGACCTTCTGTAAAAGAATAGATGGTCTGACCTATTCTGGTCATTGTGAGTATTCAATATCTTCAAGCAAAAAAGATTTCATCAAAGTGCCAACCAAAAGAATGGAGTGTTTTATGAGTTTGGATGTTCATCTGAGTTAATGCTCCTATACCATAAAAATATCTCTAAAGCAAAAAGGTGCTTAACAACTACAAACTTCTATAGTGATACAAAAAATCATTTAATTTACTCCCTTTGCCTTTTATTCACTTCTCTTGAAACAAAAAGTAATCAGTTATTTTTAATCAATAAATCCATTATTAATCAAGTATTATTAAATAATTCATATGTAAGAAGTTTGCTAGTTACTGGGAGTAAGAAAACAAAATTAAGCTGTCCAAAAGGACTTACATTTTATCAGGGGACTAAAAGGTTGATATGGAAGTCTATCCTCTATTTATATAATATAAGTTCAGAGTAGAACAGGGGAGAAAAGAGGAAAGAACTTTTTGTTGTATTGATAAGTTAAGGTCTTACTTGGGAAGTTGCATTTGAACTAAGCTTTTAAAGAATAGAGGTTTTCTATCCAAGCAGGGGTGGTTCAACTGCAACACAGTTCATGACGTTGAGTGATTTGTAATAAATTTTGAAAAGTAGGTTGGAGTCAAGTAGTAATAAACTTTCTATGGCCAGCAAATACACAATCCTTTGATCTTAGGGGGAACCAGTGGAAATTGTTGAACAACTAAGAGATATGGTCAGCTTGTGCTTTAGGAATAATACTGAGACAGGATTGATTGGAAATAAAAGAGATTTGAGTCACTGGATCAGTAAAAGGTTGAGGCAAGAGATGGTGAGAACCTGCACTGAAGTAGCTATGTCAGAATAAAAGAAGTTACATATGAAAAATTATGGAGGTCAAATTAGCACATTACAGCCACTGGTTGGATATGTAGGATGAAGGAAAGTGAGAAATTTAAAATGATTCCAAGTTTGCAAACCAGAGAGTGCCAAAGAAGTTAGAAAGTTCAGAAGAGATGTTGGTTTTTTGATGAAAGATTGCAAGTTATATTAGGATATAATGCATTTGAGATGCTTATGGGATAACCAGGTGGTAAATTTCCAAAGGCAGTTAATGATATGATACTGGAACTAAGAGATGGATAAGGAATAAATGCATATCCAGGAGATCTAAGCAAAAAGAAGACAATGTTCTACCAAGAACATGTGGGGCTAATCCAAAATTAAGGGTCATGAGTTGGGATAGATAATGATCCAAAAGAAGATTATCTTGGTCAGAGGACATGACCAACAGGAAGCAATGTTACAGATATATAGAGGAAAAACTATCAAGGAAGAAATGTCAATTAAGATAAAGATTAAATAAAAATCATCAGATCTGGCAATTAAGAGATTATTGGCAATTTTGGAAAGAAAAGTTTCAATTCAATGATGAGATCAGAAGGAACTGAAAAGTGTTAAGAAATAATTAGAAAGGGAATGAAAGGAAATGAGAATAGATAGCTTTTTCTCTTGTAATGGTGGTCCTGTGGAGTTACAGTACAATCCTTGACATAGAGTCCCCCTGAGTCTTTTCACAGAATTTTTGAATGCCTATTTTCTCCCTGGACTGCCTCGTTCCAACCTGCCTTCATGCCACTAAATCTAGTTTTCTAGACAACGACCATCATCACATAACACTCAAATTCTCTAAGGGTCTTAAGGATAACTCTATTTAGTCAACAGAAAATACTCTGTTCATTGCTCTAGCTTTTGAGCTCCCAGTCACACATTACTATTTACACAAATCAGTCATTCATAATAATAATATTTTGTACATTTTGAATGCATTGCTAAACAATAAGATACCATCACACAAATTAAAGCAAATACATGAATAATAAAATTCATTATAATACAACATAAATGTGACATAAATCCTACTGGCTTACATTCTCCTGCTAATCCAATAATAGGGGAGAAAGTACATATGCACTTATAAGAACCCAGGAAAGAAACATATGCAGGAGTAAAACCCACATACTCAGAGCAACTCCCAGTCACTTTTGGATTTGATGGCATTGGTCCCTTTCATGAATATATACCCCACACAAAACTGTTTTTGCTAACTACTTATTTCTTGGTCCTAACTACTCCCTAGCTTTGCAAATCCTTTTCTATCCTCAAATATTCACAAACTCTTTCCTGTTACAATTGCCATTAAAATGATATTTAGAAAATGTTACTGCTGTGAATATATATATATTCCAGTTTTAGTTTTAAAAAAAAACAACCTTTCTATATTCTCTAAACCATTAAACTGTTCACATATAAATGGACAAATCTTTATATATCTTTCACAAAGTGATTTGAGTCTATGTATTTATATGTATTTATTTTTAGTTTTTTTCCTATCCCAAACTGCTTAATCTCAAGTGAACATTGTTCCTTCTTATACATAATTAAATAATTTTTATTAAAATAAATTTATTTTCTTATTCATTTTATGATAAAAATGCTTATTTATAATAGCTCTATTATTTTATATCTTTTAATAGCTAATTTAAATATTTCCTTTTATGCAGAGGTTTAGTCAACAAATATTAATTGCCTCTCATGTATCAGGCACTGTGCTAAGCACTAGGGATAAAAAAAAAATTAGATAAAAAAAGAATGCTTTTAAGAAACTTCCAGTTTAATGGAGGAGACAAGCCATATATAGGATGTATGTATATATATATATATATATATAGTACATATGTACATACATTTATATACACACACTATAGCAAGCTATAAATAGACAAATTAGAAGTAATTAATAGAGAAAAAGAACTAAAGTTAAGAGGGATTGGCAAAGGCTTCCTGTAAAAGATGGAATTTTACTTGGGACATATTTTCTACTTGTTTCAGTACTAAATGGCTCCATTTGAAAGGGCTTTAAAGATATTTCTTTAAAATATGCATGCACTAATTAGATGTCTGTGACTGTTGTTAAATCATGTTCAACTCTTTTGTAACACTATTTAAAGGTATATTTTTCTTTTGTTTGGTTGTTTTTTTTTTAAGCAAAGATATCAATGGTTTTCCATTTCCTTTTACAATTCATTTTGCAAATGAGAAAGTGAGACAAAATGTTAAATGTTAAATGACCCAGCTAGTAAGTATTTTGAGGCTGGATTAGAACTCAGGAAGATAAATCTTCCTGAAGCCAAGTTCAGTGCTCTATCCATTGTACCACCTAGCTATCCCCTTTTTGTAACAGGAGAAAGCAATTATCAATAAATTCAGGTGAAGGTTTTTAAAGCTTGAGTAGACCTGAGCTTGTTTTAGAAAGCAGGAAAGACACTAGTTTATGGGAATAACATTTAAGTTTAGACAGAAAGGATAATCACAGTTCTAATCTGAGGGATGAGATAAAAAGTACATGTAAAGCAATAATAGTCAATGTTAGCTAGCATTTTTATTGAGCTTTAAGATGTACAAATCCCTTAATGTTAATCTCATTTGATTTTCATTATAATACCAATAATAATCCTAGTAGCTACTATTATCCCTATTTTTTAGATGAAGAAAATGAGAGTGAGAGTAATTAAATGACTTGTTGAGTTACAAAATCATGTCCAAGAAAGGACATGTGAATTGAACTCTTATCAATTATACCATTTAGCTGCCAAGAATCTTTGGCCTCGAAGAGCAGATGGACCACATCTGCATCCACATCTGGAGTTGTTTGTCCTTCGTTCTTGAAGAAGGCCATGCCATCAGTGAGGGGATGCCATGACATGCAAGTGAGTTTGATTTGGGTGAGGGAGGGCTGTGCAAGGTCACCAATCTGACTTTCCCCCTCAGAACCTTCTGGGTCCAGTGGCCAGACAGAGCTCAGGATGACTGGATGTTGAAGACTCAATCAGGAATGACTAAAAGCATTAGCTTGAGCCAGTAAAACCCAGTTGAAATTAATTACCTAGTAAGTTGTTATTGCCTGAATTTTCCTATAACTCATAACTCTTCACCTTTCCATTTAACTTCCCAAGGCTCCTCCAAGAATCTCCTTTTGCACCAGACAGCCATCTCTTTCTTTCTCAATTCACTCTTCTGCATTTCTCAATCATGCCCTCATATGAGGTATTTTTTATTCTTTAATTTCTCTATCTCTTTTCAGCTTCCTTTTATATATCATCTTTGCCTAGCCCATTAACTTTTGGAGAGCAAGGACTATAATATTTGTATTTGAATTTCCCCACTTATACTGTCTGGCACATAGTAAAATATAAATACAGTAAACATTTATTTATTCATTTGTATTAGATAAATTTTCTGTAGAGCAAGATTCCCATGTTTTTCTCCAGCCGTATTATGTGAATAGGAACAAAGGAAGCATATGGGAGGAATAATCCAAAGTCAGAGTTTGGCGAAATAAGGCAGCCAAAGATTGAGAATAGAAAATAGTGCAGGGGTGAAGGGGTTAATTTATAAGTTAAAGACTTGGAAGGAAAGAAAAAAAAAAAGCCAGAGTAGGGATGAGGGCCCAAAAACATTTAGGTGTAGAGGGACTGGAAGTTATTGTAAGGATGAATAAGTTTAAGACGAGTAAAGCATGTCTGATAATATTGTGAAATCCAATAAGATTGTTCATAAGATATTAAAATCTTCTCAAGTCAGACTCATTTTTATCTATAAAATGATTGCTTCCATTCATGGTTCACAAGCCTAAACTGTGAAAGTTTTAAAAGACAAGACATCTCAGTAAGTTCAAATGATAGCTGAAACACAAAGTATTTCTGTTTATTTAAATATGCCTTTACTCATGGGAAAAAAAAAAAAAAGTATATGCTACATGAAATAAACATCATCCATGAAAACAAATTAAGTTTTTCAAGGCATAGAAGAAATAATTTTGATCAATAGTTCTGGCCTTTTCTTATCATTTGCATGATCCATGACTATTTCTCACAGTAGTAAAGGGTCAGTATGATTTTTCTGTTCCCAGTGACCTAACTTAATTTAGGGATCTGAAGGATCTTATAACCCAACATATGAGGTCTTATTCACTCTGGAACAAGTCCTCCTAAAGCAATCTTTGGAAATTCAGCTATCATCAAACAATATATTCGGCAACTAATGCAACTTAGGAAAAAAATCTGCTCCTCTGTAAAACTGAATTGGCTAAAATTCCAGAGAAATATAATCAAAGTTGATGAAAAGAAAGGATGAAAGGCCTTCAGTGAAGTGGTTGAAAAGACCCAGTAAGAGTTTTATACATTCTTCTGGATTTGGTCTGGTCGCCAGTATCTCATTCAGCCTCTGTAGCCCACCCAAACCACATTCCTTCATTTCAACTTGAACACAATAAATTGGGGATAACCACAATCTTCTACAATTAGGATTGGCATGTCAATCTGGAATAAAGGTGAAACAAAGTGAGAAATCACTGAAGAAGACTAAAATGTTTCACCTGGTGTCAGAGCACCTAAATTCAAATCCCAGCTCTGTCCCTTCCAAGAGGCATAACCTTAGGCAAGCCATTTAACATTGGGGAACTTTTTTCTCATATTTAAAATGAATGGTGTTAATCATGTAAACTTTATTTTATCTTATTTTCAACTTATGGGATAAAACAAGCATTTCCATAACAGTATAATGAAAATATAACGGTATAATAAACTAAATAAATACAAATATTTGTTTATAAATTTATATTTAATATGTTTATATATTAAATAAATATATATAAATAAATCAAAATAAAAAACTAAATATAATAATCAAAATAAATACAAAAATCTAAAATGCCTTCTACCTCTGATCTTAAATTATCCAATAAAGATAGCTACAGAGAGTGGTGGTTTGAGAACTGAACATAGAAATAGGAAGAATTTCAAATCTAGCCTCAGACTTACCTATAGGACACAAGTTGAGTCATTATCTCTATCTACCTCAGTTTCCTCATTTATAAAGTGGAATGATATTAGCATCTATTTCCCAGGGATATTGGAAGGATCAAATTTACCTAATATTTGTAAAGCTTTTTGCAAACTCTTATACATTGGTAGCTATTATTATCCAAACAGATGGTAGAAAGTATGACTATCAACTCCTCATATGCCAATTTTTTTTTCATTTTCTTTGTGTTTAACATGTTTTGTTTAAAATTTAAAGTTTTAGTCTTATCTTGGAGATATTATATCTTTCCTTTTCTTCTCCTTTCCTCCCTCCTTTTCTTTTCCTTCCTTTCTTCCTTTTTTTTTCTTTCTTTTCTTTTTTATGGAAATGTCACCAGGATAATAAATGGGGTGAAACAGCAATTGATTATCATACCCTTTTCAGCAGTAACATTATTGATTTGATAACTGTTCCCTGAGTAAGAAAGAATTAGAAAGTTAGGAAGTAGGATTATCGAAGAATGCCCACAAGGCTTTCAGGGCAATCAAATGTATGGAATGGATGAAAGTGGGGGGGACTGTCTTTTGCCTTTCATTATTCTAGCACTTAACACAGTGTCTGGCACATAGTATTGCTTAATAAATCCTTATTAACTGACTGGTCTAATGCCAGCTAAATAAAATAGGTTAGGTGAGTATGCATTCAGAATAATTCAACCACAAATCCAAGTTCAAAAATTGAATGGATTAACTGCTAAAGGGTAAGGCAATTGCCTAATGCTTTCCTCCCCTCCAGTAATTTACATTGGTTATCTTTCATTATAACAATGCACTTTATAGAAACCAAGGCAATTTTAAGAGTATTTTTTTAAAGAATGAAATTTTAGATAAAATTTAGCCAGGTTGTTCCTCAACTCTAAATTTGCAACTCCCCTGATGCCTAGCACAAAATAGGAATTTAATAACTTATTTATAGAATTGAATTGGAAAGAACTCGGTATGCTTATCCACTGGGAACAGTATGAGTTGTGCAACGCTAACTTTCAGGAGAAAAAAAAGGTGAACATTTTTGGTTTGCTTTCTTTCATAACATGTTTAGTTTAGGAATCTAAGATACCATCTTTTAGTTTCCTTTCAATTTTTCTGCTATGGATGACAAGCTGGACTAATTATAAAACAATCTTTTTCTTCCAGATCATCTTCATTACTTCCATATTTAATCTTCCCTCCATTATTATTCCAACCTATTGCAATCAATCCAGTGCAAAGAGCATTTATTAATTAGGCACAGTAGCAGCTTCTTGGGAAAAGAAATATAAAATGAAAATTAGTCCCTGACCTCAAGAAAATAACATTCTACAGAAAGGACACACTTTATGGACAGTTATTTATTTCTATGATTATTTGGGGAGGGAGAAGGTCCTAACAATGAAGGGGATTAAGAAAAGCCAATAGTACAAAACAGCCCAGAACTTAAGAAAAAGTGATTAGGATTCTAAAAGATAGGAAAGCACAGGGACTGTATTCAAGGTTCAGAATATTGCCCATATCTGAGGAGATAAATTTTTCACTTACCAAAATAAAATGGGTTTTGATTTAGCTTGGTTTTTACTGAGATTTAGATATGCATATTAAAGCCAGAAGTACTATAGAGTTGGGTAGAAGAGACCCTTTGCTTATTTTTCTCCCTTTCCCAACTTTTCTCCCTTTCCCAACTTTATTCATGATAAGTTAAAAGGTAAAATGGAATATCAAACTCTGAGTGAAATAGTCATCTGGAATAGGAGATACATCCTCATTTATATGGGTCAAAAAGAAAAGCAACTTTCTTAGCTTAAGGGAAATCTACTTGGTATTTTTATAATAATATGGCTTTAATTAAGGAGTTGTCAACCTGGCCTTATTGTTTGTTCTTTGTTCTCTAAGGGAATCATGATATGAAGAAGGAGATGTTATGACTTACAAGTAAATTGGATTTCAGTGAGGGAGGGCTGTGCAAAGTCACCAGCTTGACTTTCTCCTCCAGAGCCATCTAGATATAGATCAGGACAACAAGGTAGCCTTCAAGAGACTCAAGTCTAGAAATGTCAATGTCCAGCAAAAGTTTCTCTGCTCAGAAATCACTGTGAGGTCATGAGACGGGACTAAAACCAGACATCCAGCAGTCACCAGGAGACCAGAGAGGGACAGGGGACCAGCAGAAATATCATACTTATCATATACAGTGAAAACAGTGGGATTATACCACCCGAAGACTATTAATAGTGCTTCTGGACACGAGAGCTGTGGGTTGCCTTTCTACCTATGTGTCCTACCCATATATATTGTTTAGATATATGTCCTAGTTAAACTGTCTCTATGCATGACCTTGGTGCATGTTAGAGAGATTTGTGTCTATAAGAGAACGTTCTGTTGGGACTTTTTGGTTTGCATTAAATGTCTCTGTCTTGATCTATCTCATTATCTACATACATATCTCTGTCTATATATATAAGGCACTGGCGTGATAGAGAACTCAATATAGGTAACATCATATAGGGTAAGTTGGCTAGAAGATAGAAGGTATGAAAGGAATTGTTGTAAAATAATCTGGGAAAGGCAGGTCTAAGCCATGAGTTAACAGAAGTATTTGCTACACTCATCACATTTTAAAGATTTCTTTCCCCAAAACATTTTCCCTAGAATTTCAACGAAAGCATTTTCTATCCCCATCACATTTATGTAGATTCTGGTTAACCAAAAAAATCAAAGCTTTGATTGATGCATCATTATTTGCCCTCTTTACCTTTATAAGTTGATCTATGTCAAACCATATCCTTAAGTAAGCTCATTATACTACTCAACATTGAAATCAGAGATAAGGTGAAATGTAGAGGCAATCTCTTCACTGTTCCCAATTTTATGTCCTTTATAAATGTGATCTCAGTCAGGACTTTCTAATTATATTCTGTGCATCAACCTTCAACTTTTCTCCTATTTTCTTTCTTTCTTTTTTAAAACAATTTATTTAATTGTTTTAATACACATTATTTTATGAATCATATTGGGAGAGAAAAATCAGAGCAAAGGGAAAAACCATGGGAGAGAGAAAAAACAGAAAAAAAAGTGAACATAGCTTGTGTTGATTTTTATTCAATCTCCATAGTTCTTTTTCTGGATGTAGATGGCATTTTCTATCCGAAGTCTATTGGGATCACTTTGGATCACTGAACCACTGAGAAGAACCAAGTTTTTCCTAGTTGGTCACTGCACATTCTTGCAGTTACTCTGTATAATGTATTTCTGGTTCTGCTTTTTCCCCTTCAGTTCAGTTAATACAAATCTTTCCAGGCTTTTCTATAAATCAGCTTGCTTATCATTTTTTTATGAAATAATAATATTCCACTACCTCCATATACTAAAACTTATTCAGCCACACCCCAATTAATGGACATCTACTCATTTTTCAAATTTTTGCTACAAAAACAGCTGCTACAAATATTTTGCACAAGTAGGTCCTTTTCCCTCCTTTATGATTTCCTTGGGATATAGACACAGTAATGGCATTACTGGGTCAAAGGATATGCACAGATTTATAACCCTGTGGCCATAATTTCAGATTGTTCTCCAGAATGCTTGGATCATTTCACAACTCCAACAACATTTTACAATTCCAGCAACACTATATTAGTGTTCCACTTTTCTTATGTCCTTTCCATTACTTGCTATTATATTTTCCCATCATCTTAGCCAACTTGAGAGGTGTGAAGTGATACCTCAGAATTGTTTTAATTTACATTTCTCTAATAAATAATAATTTAGAGAACTTTTTCATTGGACCATAGATGGCTTTAATTTAGTCATCTGAAAAGTGTATGTTCATATCCTTTGACTTACAAATTTGACACAGTTCTTTATGTATTTTAGAAATGAGAACTTTATCAGAAACACTGGCTGTAAAAAAATTTCCCAATTTATATTTCCCTTTTAATCTTGTTTCTATTGATTTTTTTTGTCCAAAACTTTTTTTAATTTAATGTTATCAAAGTTGTCCATTTTGCTTTTCATAATATTCTATAATTCTTCCTTGGTCATAAATTCCTCTCTTCTCCCTTTATGACCAAATCATATTGATCTCATTTTGGTATGGGGAACGAAATGTAGATCTATGCTGAGTTTCTGACATATTATTTTCCCTGTTTTCCCACAATTTTTGTCAAATGATGAGTTTTCATCCCCAAAGCTGGAGTTTGGGGGATTTACCAAATACTAGATTACTAAAGACTTTGATGACTATGTCATGTACATCTAATCTATTTCATTGATCCACCACTCTATTTCTTAGCCAAATGGTTTTGATGACTGCTACTTTATTATATACATTTAGGTTTGTACTACTAAGTCACCATTCTTTTTTTTTTTTCATTAATTCCCTTGATATTCTTGACTTTTTATTCTTTCAGATTAATTTTGTTATTATTTTTCTAGTTCTATAAAATTTTTTTTTGGCTGTTTGATTAATATGGCACTGAACAAGTAGACCAGTTTAGGTAGAATTGCCATTTTATTGTATTAGCTCAGCCTACCCATGAACAATTGCTATTTTTCCAATTGTTTATTTCTGATTATTTGTATGAGAAGTATTTTTGTAATTGTTTTTATATAGTTCCTAGCTTTGTCTTGACAGGCAGAACCCACATATTTTATTTTGTTTGAGGTTATTTTAAATGCAATTTCTCTATTTCTTGCTGCAGGACATTGTTATTAATATATAGAAGTGCTGATGGTTTGTGTGGATTTATTTTATATGCTGCAACTTTGCTAAAGCTGTTAATTATTTCCAATAGGTTTTTGGATGATTGTCTAGGATTCCCTAAGTATATCATTATATCATCTACAAAGAATGATAATTTTATTTCCTCATCTATTCAAATCTATTCAAATTCCTTTAATTTATTTTTCTTTTCTTATTGCTAAAGCCAACATTTCTAGTACAATGTTGAATAATAGGGGTGATAATGTGCACCCTTGTTTGATTGCTAATCTTACTGGGAATGTGTTCAGTTTCTCTCCATTATAATTAATGCTTGCTGTTGGTTTTAGATAAATACTGCTTATTATTTTAAGAAAAGCTCCCTTTATCTCTATGCTCTCTAGTGTTTTTAATAGGAATAAGTGCTGTATTCTGTCAAAAGCTTTTTCTTCATCTATTGAAATTATCATATGATTTCTTTTTTTTAAATTATGATCAATGATGGTAATTTTATAAATATGATAAATTTCCTGATATTGAACCAGTCCTGTATTCCTGATATAAGTCCCACTTGGTCATAACATATTATCCTGATAAGTTGCTGTAGTCTCTTTGCTAATATTTTATTTAAAACTTTTACATCAATGTTCATTAGGGAGAGGGGTCTCCTTTCTCTATTTCCTTTCTCTATTTTGGCCTTTCCTGGTTTAGGTATCAGTATCATATTTGTGTCACAGAAAGAATTTGGCAGAAGTCCTTCTTTACCTATTTTTTACAAATAGTTTACATAGTATTAGAATTACTTTTTCTTTAAATGTTTGGTAGAATTCACTTGGAAATCCATCTGGCCCTGGACATTTTTTTTTTAAAATAGAGTTCATTAATGGCTTGCTCCATTTCTTTTTCTAAAATGGGATTATTAAATAGCTTATTTCCTCTTCCATTAATCTGAAAATCGATATTTTTGTAAATTGTCAGATTTGCTGCCATACAATGGCAAAATATCTCCTAATTATTGCTATAATTTCCTTTTCATTGATGGTAAGTTCACCTTTTTCATTTTTGATGCTGGTGATTTGGGTTTTTTCCTTTCCTTTTTCTAATCAAATTAACCAAAGGTTTATCTATTTTTTGGTTCTCTCATAAAACCAACTCTTAGTTTTATTAATTAGTTCAAGTCTTCTTAGTTTCAATTTTATTAATCTTTCCTTTAAGATTCAGAATTTATAATTTGGTATTTGAGGAGGTTTAATTTGTTCTTTTTCTAGCTTTTTTTTAGTTGTATGTCGAATTCATTGATCTTCTCATTCTCTATTTTATTCATGTAGTTTTTGAGAGATATAAAATTTTCTCTAAGAACTGCTTTATCTGTATTCCATAGGTTTTGATATATTGTCTAGTTATTGTCATTTTCTTAGATGAAATTATGGATTGTTTCTGGGACTTGTCTGACCCACTTATTCTTTAGAATTAATTTAATTTCCATTTGGTATTCAGTCTATCTTTCCCTGCCCCTTTATTGAATACAATTTTAATTGCATCATGATCTAAAAAAGAAGTATTTGCTTTTTCTGCCTTTCTGCATTTGATTATGATGTTCTTATGCTCAAATACATGGTCAACGATGCAATGAAAATTACATTCAATAAAAAGCCGGGGAAAATAGACCAAAAAATATTGGAAATTAACTAATCTCATACTAAAGAATGATTGGATGAAATAGAAAATCATAGACATAATTAATAACGTCACTCAAGAAAATGACAATAATGAAATGTCATACCAAAATGTGTAGGATGCAGCCAAAGCGGTAATAAGGGGAAATGTCATATCTCTAGAGGCCTACTTGCATAAAATAGAGAAAGAGAAGGTTAATGAATTGGGCTTGCAACTAAAAATGCTAGAAAAGGAACAAATTAAAACCCCCCTGTCAAACATTAAACTTGAAATTTTAAAAATAAAAGGAGAGATCAATAAAATTGAAAGTAAAAAAACTATTGAATTAATTAATAGAACTAAAAGTTGGTTTTATGAAAAAACCAACAAAATAGACAAACCCTTAGTAAATCTGATTAAAAAAAAGGAAAGAGGAAAATCAAATTGTTAGTCTTAAAAATGGAAAGGGAAAACTCACCACTAATGAAGAAGAAATTGGAGCAATAATTAGGAGTTACTTTGCCCAACTTTATGCCAATAAATTTGATAACTTTATAGTTTGCCCAGATTAATAGAGAAAGAAGTAAATAGCCTAAACAGTCTCATTTTAGAAAAAAGAAATAGAATAAGCTATTAACCAACTCTCAAATACATGGTCAGTTTTTGTGAAGGTGCCATATACTACTGAGAAAAAGGTGTATTCCTTTCTGTCCCTATTCAATTTTCTCCCAAGGTCTAGCATATCTAGGTTTTCTAGTATCCTGTTAACTTCCTTAGTTTCTTTCTTTTTTTCTTTTGTGGTTAGATTTGTCTGATTCTGAGAGGGGAAAGTTGAAGTCCTCCACTAATATAGTTTTACTGTCTATTTCTTCCTGTAACTGGCTTAAAATTTTCTCTAGGAATTGGCATGCTCTACCACTTGGTGCATATACATTTAGTACCGAAACTGTTTCACTGTTTATGGTATCTTTTCCTTTCTTATCTCTTTTAAGTAGATCTGTTTTTACTTTAATTTTATCTGAGATCAGAGTTGCTACCTTTGATTTTTTTAACTTCAGCTGAGGATAACAAATTCTATTCCAACCTTTTACCTCTACTATGTACGTGTCTTTTTGTGTCAAAATGTGTTTATTGTAGAATTCTGTTTTTTAATCCACTCTGCTATTTGCTTCTGTTTTATGGGGAAAGTCATCCCATTCACAGTTATGATTACCAACTCTTTATTTCCCTCTTATTCTCTCTCCTGTATATATTTTTGTTCCTTCTTTTCACCCTATCCTCAGAAGGTTTTTTTTTTTTACCCACCTCTCCCTCTACTTTGTCTTCTATTATCCCTTCTACGATTTATTCAGGCATTCTCTAATTGGTGAGCATCCATTCAATTTCCAATTTCTAGTCACTACAAAGAGGGCTGCCACAAACATTTTTGCACATGTGAGTCCCTTTCCCTTCTTTAAGATCTCTTTGGGATACAAGCCCTGTGGTAACACTTCTGGATCAAAGGGTATGTACAGTTTGATAACTTTTTGAGTTTATTTCCAAACAATTCTCCAGAATGGTTGGATCTATTCACAGTTCTACCGACAATGTATCAGTGTCCCAGTTTTCCCACATCTCCTCCAACATTCATCATTATCTTTTCATTTCATTTTAGCCAGTCTGAGATATATGTAGTATTAACTTAGACTTGTCTTAATTTGCATTTCTCTGATCAGTAGTGATTTGGAGCACCTTTTCATATGACTAGAAATAGTTTCAATTTCTTCATTTGAAAATTGTTAAATTGAACAATGAAAATTGTTCATATCCTTTGACCATTTATCAATTGGAAAATGGCCTGATTTCTTTCAAATTTGAGTCAGTTCTCTATATAATTTTGGAAATGAGTATTTTCCCAGTTTATTGCTTCACTTCTAATCTTATCTGTATTAGTTTCATTTGTACAAAAATTTTTTAACTTAATATAATCAAAATGATCTATTTTGTGATTAATAATGATCTCTAGTTCTTCTTTGGTCACAAATTCCTTCCTCCTCCACAGGTCTGAGAGGTAAACTATCCTATGTTCTTCTAATTTATTTATAATATCATTCTTTATGTCTAAATCATGAACTCATTTTGACCTTATCTTGTCAGTGTTAAGTGTGGGTCAATGCCTAGTTTCTGCCATACTAGTTTCCAATTTTCCCAGCAGTTTTTGTCAAATAATTAATTCTTATCCCAAAAGCTGGGGTCTTTGGTTTTGTCAAGCACTATATTGCTATTGTCATTGACTATTTTGTCCTGTGAACCTACCCTATTCCACTGATCAACTAGTCTATTTCTTAGCCAATATCAAATGGTTTTGGTTGACCACTGCTTTATAATTTGGTCTTAGATCTAGTACAGCTAGGCCATCTTCATTTAATTTTTTTTTCATTAGTTCTCTGGAAATTCTTGACCTTTTGTTTTTCCAGATGAATTTTGTTGTTATTTTTTCTAGGTCAGTAAAATAGTTTCTTGGGAATGTGATTTGTATAGCACTAAATAAATAAATTAGTTTAGGAAGTATTGTCATCCTTATTATATTCACTTGACCTAGCCAAGAGCACTTGATATTTTTCCCAGTTGTTTAAATTTGACTTTATTTGTGTGAAAAGTGTTTTTTAGTTTTGCGCAAATAGTTCCTGACTTTCCCTTGGCAGATAGATTCCCAAATATTTTATACTATCAACAGTTATTTTAAATAGAATTTCTCTTTGTATGTGTGTAATGGGCTGAGGCTAGAGTTGATGAACTGAGGTCCCAAGTACGTGAGGCTAAATAGTAATTAGACCATACTCTATTAATAGATATGCTTGGAAAAAGAATGGCCCCCACCCACTCTTTGTGCAAGTCCTGATGTGTTGTATAGGAAATGACGTTTTTGGTGGGTGGAGGCAGGGGAGTGAAAGGGAAGCAGAAAGAGAGACTGCTGGCTGGCGTCTTGACACAGCTGCTCACATTGCTGTTGCGACCACCCTTCACCTCCAATCCCCCTCTGCTAGCTGGCTTCCTGTCTGCCCATATTGCTATTGCAATTCTTCTTCACCTCTACTGAGAATAAAGATTGAAGATTTTTCCCTTAAGCTGAATTCCTGATCCGGCTGATTTTAAATACGTAGTCATCACAGATATCTTGCTGTTGGATTTTGTTACTGATATATAAAAATGGTGATGATTTATGGAGATTTATTTTGTATCCTGCAACTTTGCTAAAGTTGTGCTAAAGTTTGCTAAATAGCTTCTCTGGGGTTCTTTAATTATACCATTATATCATCTGCAAAGAGTGATAATTTGTTTTCCTCGTTACTTACTGTAATTCCTTTCATCTCTTTTTCATCTCTTATTGCCAAATCAAGCATTTCTAATACAATATTGAAAAGTGATGGTGATAGTGGGCAACCTTTTTTCACTCCTGATATTATTGGGAATGGTTCCAATTTATCCCCATTACATATGATGCTTATTAATGGTTTTAAATAGATGCTACTGATTATTTTAAGTTCATTTATTCCTATAGTATCTAGTGTTTTTAATAGGAATGGTTGTTGGATTTTATCAAATGCTTTTTCTTGTATCTTTGAGATAATTATATGGTTTTTGTGAATTTGGTTAATTTGATTAATTTGGTTAATGATACAGTTAATTATGCTAATACTTTTCCTAATATTGAACCTATCTTGCATTTCTGGTACAAATCCTATTCTGGGGATGACTTTTTATAATTTCTTTGCTAATATTTTATTTATGATTTTTGCATCAATGTTCATTAGGGAGATTGGGCTATAATTTTCTTTCTCTATTTTTGTCCTACCTAGTTTAGGTATCAGTACCATGCCTGTGTCATAAAAGGAATTTGGTTGGAGTCCTTCATTCCTGATTTTTTAAAGATAGTTTATATAGTATTAGAGTTAATTGTTCTTTAAATGTTTGGTAGAATTCACATATAAATCCATCTGGTCCTGGGAATTTTTTCTTAGGGAGTTGATTAATAGATTGTTCTATTTCTTTTTCTAAAATGGGACTATTTAAGCAATTTACTTTCTCCTCTATTAACCTGGGCATCCTATATTTTTGTAGATTGCTCCACTTCACTTAGGTGATCAAATTTATTGGCATAAAGTTGGGCAAAGTAACTTCTAGTTATTGCTCTAATTTCCTCTTCATTAGTGGAAAATTCTCCCTTTTCATTTTTAGGACTAACAATTTGATTTTCCGCTTTACTTTTTCTAATCAAATTTACAAATATTTATCTATTTTGTTGTTGTTTTTTTCATAAAACCAACTCTTAGTTTTATTTATTAAATCAGAATCCAGGCCCTTTGATTCTTTAATAGGGAATCTGCTAGATCCTGAATAATCCTTTTAGTGGCTCCTTGGTATTTGAATTTTTTTTTTCTGGCCGCTTATAACAATTTGTCCTTAGTCCAATAGCTCTGAAATTTAGCCACAATATTCCTTGGAGTTTTAATTTTGGATTGTCTTTCAGGAGGTGTTTGGTGAATTCTTTCAATGACTATTTTACCTTCTGATTCTGTGACATTCAGGAAGTTCTTTTGGATGATTTCCTGAAAAAAAATAATGTCAAGGCTCCTTTTTACATCATGGTTTTCAGGGAGTCAAATAAATCTTATATTATCTCTCCTGGATCTATTTTCCAGGTCAGTTGTTTTCCCAGGTAGGCATTTTACTTTGTTTTTCTATTTTTTCATTTTTTTGGTTTTGCTTGACTGATTTTTGATGTCTCATTGAGTCATTCCTTTCCATTTGTTCAGTTTGGATTTTTAGTGAATTATTTTCTTCATTTACTTTTTTAAATTTCTTTTTGTATTTGTCCAATTGAGTTTTTAAATGAGTTCTTTTGTTCTATGAAATTTTTTTCCATTTCACAAAATTTTTTTTAAGTAGTTATTTTCTTTTTCCATTTCACAAATTCTGTTTTCTTGGGAGTTCTTTACTTTTTCCATTTTATATATTCTGTTTTTCAGAGAGTTGTTTTCTTTTTCCACTTTATCAAATCTTTTAATGAGTTATAGGCCTTTCTAAACCCTCTTGAAGAGTTTTTCTTTCTTTTTCCCCATTTTTCCTCTAGCTCTCTTTTAAGATCCTTTTTAATTTTTTCTAGGAAAGCCTTGTGTAATGGGGATCAGGTTATTTCACCTTTTGGAGTTTCACCTGGAGACAATATGCTTTTAGTCCCCTCAGGGTTTGAAATCTGTTCTCTTTCATCATAGAAGCTGTCTATAGTTAGAGTTTGCTTTGTCTTTTTACTTATTTTTTTTTAGTGGGATTTGTTTTTAGGGTCAGGGTATTCCAAGCTTCCTCTATAGACCAGGAAGCTTGACAGGAGCACTGGGATGGCACTGAGTCACTCCTGGTGCTGGGTGGATGTGGGCAGGTCCTGGGAGACTCTGGTGCTTTGGGATTCACTCTTTACCCTCCGAGATTGTGTTGGATGTTTTATAACTTCTCTGCTGATCTACTGTCTTGCAACCAGGACAAAGTAGCCAGCACTGTGGTAGAGTTCTCCCCATTCTCCCCATAGATTCTCTACCTCACCACATCCTGCCCCCCAGTCTGCTCAGCTGCCCACCATGCTCTTCCTCCCTGCCTGTGCATGGCCTCCTCCCATGCCCAGCGTGATCAAAACAGACCTTTTCTGGCGATCTTCAAAATTATCTTCTGCTGGTAATTTGCTGCACATTCCCAATATTTGTGGATTTTGCCAGTCCAGCACTATTTCAGAGGCTGAATTTCATAAATAGTTTGAAGGTAGCAGGAGAGCTCAGAAAGAAGCCTGTGTCCTCTCTGCCATCTTGGCTCCGCCCATATTTCCTCTTTTTTAATTTTTTTGGTTGATTTCTTCTCCTGGGAAAAAGGGAGCTCTGTCCCAAGCTTCCTGTGTAGCTCTGAGCCTTGGCTTTGAGCACAGGAGCCCTTTGTGTTTGGAGAGGTAGTGTGACTGCTCTTTTCAGGAAATGGCCTGGTTTCCCATAGTTTGCCTTCCTAGCTGGGACTGGAGACAGCCTTACTGGTTGGCTCCACTACTGAGCCAGGACCAGGGTCTCAGTTGCTGATCTGTTGTGATTAAGACTCTCCCTCACTTGCTTTTCTGGATGCTGAGCTGAGCTGAACACTCCTTTCATCCCAGTGAGACCAACTTTTTTTCTTTTTTTTTTTTTTTAATTTAATTTTATTTAATAATAACTTTGTATTGACAGAATCCATGCCAGGATAATTTTTACACAACATTATCCCTTGCAATCACTTATGTTTCGTTTTTTTCCCCTCCCTCTCTCCTCCCCCCCCCCCAAGATGGCAAGCAGTCCTATATATGTTAAATATGTTGCAGTATATCCTAGATACAATACATATTTGCAGAACCGAACAGTTCTCCCGCTGCACAGGGAGAATTGGATTCAGAAGGTAAAAATAACTCGGGAAGAAAATCAAAAATGCAAATAGTTCACATTCATTTCCCAGTATTCCTTCTTTGAGTGTAGCTGTTTCTGAGACCAACTTTTCTTGAAGTCTTTCTAATTCCTCTTGAGATGGAGAGAGATTTCATTCCTTCAGACTCTGTTCAGAAATTTGGTTTCAAGGAAAACTGGGAGAGCTTGAGCAGCTTGCTGATTTGCTCAGCCATTTTGGCTCCACCCCCAGAAGTCCATTTCTCCTAATTTTACCTTTTGTTCTCAAATAATAATTTCTTTCCCATTTGAACCTTATGTACCAGCTGTACTAACTCCTTTGAATCTCTCTTCTTGGTTGAGATTCCCAAAGTAATATACTTAAACTGATTCTCTCTCAACAAACCAATTCATCTCTTCTTCCATCATTCATTACTTATTCCAAACAAAAACAGCAGAACTATAGTTCATCATAAGCTCCCACAAATGTATATATTTTTTCTCTTGTCACACGGAGGACATAATGAGATCAAAACAGAAGAATTTAATAAAAACAAAAACTGAGCATTTTCTCATAAATTTGGGACACAAATCTCTTTAAAATACACCAGTAATGTCATGCATAGAGAAAGCTCAGACAGAACATATATGCAAAATAATATATATGGCTAAGGTATTTAGTAAGCATATAAGCAATTTATGTGTATGATGCACATAATAAGCTATTATGTCCTATTTCTCAGATCTACTGGTCCTCAAAAGCCATAATCTGATGTTTCACCATGACATGGAGGTGATCATTAAAACCAAGCGCAGACAAATTCTGTTACATCTTACTAAATTGGAAAGACTTATAGTATTGAATCAGGGATAGTGTGTGTTCTGTTTATCTGTAAATCAGGCTAACAAAACTGAGAGATTCTTATCAATTTGGCATCAGGTCATGAATTTTTTAGCTCTAATATACAACACCATCACTAGGGTGTAGAATTGTTAGAATCTGTGTTTATTCCTCTTTTCAACAATTATTCCTTCCTTATATATTTTTCTATAATTGATGTGCTTTTCCTATATTTTAATGATAAATTGGGTTCATGGTAGCTCCTTCAGGCTAGCCTTTAAAAAAAAAAAAGCTCAAATGGTTCTAGCTAGTATCCAAATACTGTTTGGATTCTGAACAATTCTGAACAATTACATCTGACTCTACATGCTCAGTATATCTATTCTTTTTATTCTCAGTATTATTATAGTAAACTTTTTTCTAATCAGTTAATAATAATCAAACACAATATTCCAAGATTCAGTTCAACTTGTAATTTAAAAGTACTAAATTGCATTTGATTAGTTAGCTTATGATGATATTTCTAATTAACTTTGAACTTTCCATTTGACAGGAATGCTTAATTTAATACAAAATTTACAAAGCATCTACTATGTTCCAGCTTCTGTGCTGGATCCTGGTGATACAAAGACAAAACCTACACAATTTACGAGTTGGATAGTTACCTCAGAAGTCATGTAGTCCAACCTCAAAGAAAGAGCTACCATAACAGACCAAAAAATTGGTCATTCCATCATTGCTTCATGCCTCCAAAGGTGGGTGGAGACCTTTCCTTCAGTGTAATCTACTTTATTTTTCAACATTTCTAATTTTTAGAAAATGTTCCTGATATTTGATTAAATTTATATCTTTGCAATTCCTAAGCACTGTTCTTGGTTCTGCCCTCTGAGACCAAATAGCAAGAATAATCCTTCCTTCATATTAAAAAAATTTTTTTGGCATTTTATTTTGGGCAAAAAATGTTAAATTTTTCAAGGCATTTCACATGTTCTCTCACTCCCATCCCAGGACAAATATGCCCAGTGCTTTCAGTTGGTCCTCACAGACCTTTGGACTTAAGGACACTGACCCTCCTGACTGCTGTCATTACAGCTTATCCATGCTTTTTCAATTGATCTTATGGTCTTATCTAACTATTTTCAGAAGCTGTACATCTTCATGCTGCCCAAGATTGCATCTTTTAAAAATTTTGACCGCTCAACCAGTTGTTGACCTGCCAAAACCTTTAGATCCTGAGAAACTTAAGTAAAGGTGAACCATATTTAAAAAAAAAAAATGATAAGTGGTATGCTTTGATAGATAGACCAGGTTCTTTTATAATCCGGAACTAGTGGTTCAAGTTTTGATTTTGACATATACTCACTGTGTGACCCAGTGCTAAGCAACACTATAAGAGAATAAGGTTTAAGAGGTGTAAACCTGTGTTGGTGGAAAGAGTTTCCCTATCCAGGAGTCCACCATACTAATGAAATCATAGGTCCAGTCTTCCTTATTCAAAGTAATAATAAGAGAGAAAGAACACTAAATAATTGAAAGGATCAGGAAAAAGTCAACTCTTTTATCTAAACTTTCTCATCTAGAGAATCAATCATTTACTAGTTCTTGTGATTTCCAACAATGACAGGGAGATATTTGACCAAATGACAAATGACAAAATGAAAAATGATGAAGGGATTTTGTTGGAAATTACTTGCCCTCTACCCCCAAAAAAGGAGTAGAAATATCTGAATGATTAGTGTTTATTAGATAAGTGATAACTCATTAAGTTATAGCTGATGGAATTATAGTTACGATTATTCAAACACATAAAAAAGATTTTATATTTACGTAGATGTTATCTTCTAGAAACAGTGTTTTAGATAAAATAGAAGGAAATTATTTCCCCCCTCAAAGTATCTCAAAGCAGATACTCCGGCATTCTATCTGTTCACCAAACTAGAACCACAACCTAACAGATCTATGGGGAGGGAAAATACACATAAAAGAGAAACGTAAAGGTTGGAGAACAAAACAAGCAGGCGAGCATCCTAGCAAACTTTCCACTTCCATGCAGATACACAGGAAAGAGCTGTTTATGTAAATGGTGACGAGTTAACATTCCCATCCACTAAGCAAAAGAAAATATCCAACACTGTGTGTAATGCTTCCGAATCTCCAGCTTTGGCAGAAAAATGTCAGAAGTGAAAAAGAATTGACAATCTTGTCTCCAGCTCAGTGATTCATGTGTGTGTACAATGGAGATATAGTTTATTTTCCTGTAGTCTCAGCTTATGTTGCCCTGAAAATGATTACTGAGGCTTTTTCAAACAAACAGGAGGAAGCTCAAGTAAATTCTATTTTGCTTTGTTTTATTTTGTTGTTGTTGTTTTTTCCCCCTTTCAGAGCTCCTGAAACATATCAAAAGCCAAACGGAATTAAAAGTAAATGACATCTTTAAACTGATAGTGAGATAGGTACTATAAAGCTTTGGTTCAGAACACTTGGACCATCATCAGAGGAAATTAGTTAATGTTTCTAATATGTTTAATTTAAAACAAGCTACAAAGAGAGACCATCATGAGGAGAGGATACAAATCTTCAGTTAGAATAATTAAAGCTTAATTGTGATCTAATTACAGAATAGATTAAGTTTTTGTCCCAATTTGAATGGTTTTCCCATTGGATAATACCGTATCAACAAGCTTTCTACTTTTAAAAGCCTAGACTATGGAACCTGGAAGTCAATAATGATTTTTATTTCCTTTTTTTTTTTTTTTTTAAACTTGCCTTAAGGATTTTGAAACAGTTTCATGGTCTTTCTACCCCTTACTTCAATTTTGAATTCAGTAGAATTATAAACCACTTCCTCACTAGCCAATATAAATTCTAATGATCTGCAAAGTTTTGATTTTTCTCTGGGGAAAATAAAATGCTTCAGGGATAGGCCAGAAAACCAAAGATTAAGTAGCATTCACGATTTGAAGTAGAGAGCCTGTGTTGGTAATAGTTTTGAGGAAAGGGACTCAGTATTACCTCAGAAGTTGAAAATGCTTACAATTCTCCAGACTATTGTAAGTAATGTTAGGCATAAACCCTTTGGCAGACACTAGGGACAAGAGGTGCTACAGACTCTATTCATACTCTTGTCAGAGGCATTTCAGAAAGAGAAAGTGCAAACTCTTGGTTCAAAGAATAAAAGCTCTTTGATTAAATGTTCAGAAGGCACTAGGTCTCTGGAGCTGGAAAAAACTCTTCCACAATTATGTCCCCATTGAGATTTAATTGTCCCATTAGATGCTTATTTATTTACTGCTATATATTAAGTTAATGTAAGCCACTAGAAAAGGGGCTAACATACCAAGGTGTAGAAGCACTTACTCCTGCTATATACAGATACTTTTGACAATGAATCTTTTTCCAGCTTTCTGAAAGAGACAATTAGTAGGTGTTCTTATTTGCATCTGATTTGGTAACTGATTTTTGTTCTTCTTAAATAATCACCTCTAATGTGGAGCTCTCTCATGTGTATGTGTGTGCATGTGTGTGTGTGCATACATATATTTAATTTTTAATTTTAATTTTTCAAATTTTAATAGAAAAAGAGGATGAGATTGTTGTTGTTCAGTTATTTCTGTAATATCTAACTCTTTCTGATCCCATTTGGGGTTTTCTTGACAAAGATATTGGAATAATCTGCTATTTCTTGAACTGATTTTACAAATGAAGAACTCTAGACATAGAAGTTTAAGTGATTTGCCCAGATCACACAACTAGTAAGTGTTTAAGGGTAAATTGAACTCAGGTCCTCTTGATTCTAGTCCCAGGGTTCTATCCACTGTGCCATCTAAATCTGAGGATGGAATAGTAGTAATAAAAACAATAAAAATAATTCACATTAAATGAATTACTGTAATCAAAAGGGTAGGAGGGATGGTTCTCTAAATTCAGTGTCATAATCTTCATCTCTGAAATGCTTGTTGCAATTGTCTACCCTGATTATATCTTTGCCATTATAAGGATGCAGAAAATAGTGACTTTGCTACCATTGGATATGTTCAAAGAATCTCTTAAAATAAAACATAAAAGAATGTATTTTAGAAGACAAAAACATACAAAAGAAGAAAAATAAAACAAGGTTGTAATTCCATGATTTAGGGTAAACGATTGAGAGCTTATTCCCTTTAAAATAACAATTTCTACTTCTATAGTACTTTAACATTTTAAAAAAGTTTAAATGCGCCTCATTTGAGACTTATAAGAATTCTGATATTTCCAGAATTAAGATTCTTATTTTACAAATAAACTAAAATTTAAAGGAGTTTTTAGACATTGGTTTATCTCTAAAGCTCGATACCATGCTGCATGGTGATAGCAAAGCTTGATTATAAATTTAAAATGCTCAACAGGTTCATTTTTGATCCCTGGATTTATATATTTTTGGGGTATCCCCAACCTAGTGATAGTAGATAAGATTTAGAATTGGAGGAGACGAAAATGTATTTAATAGATATTTGGAAATTGAAGTTTATATGGACTCAGGGGGAAAGAATAATTTTTTTTCTTTTTGCTAAGTCTAGGTTTTACAAATGTGAAACAATAGAAGATCTATTCTTTCTATAGATCTATAGATCTGGTCTAGCAGTTAAACTTTGAATTGAAGCTCTGATCTGTAGTCATCTATAATCTGGGTTGCTTTTGTTTTGTTTTGTTTTGCTAAGAACCAGCGTATCTGACTGTAATCCCTGAAAATAGAATTTCAAGAGACAATTTCAGGTAGCATTTAGCTTGAATATTTTTTCTGAGTGTATTGTTATCATAAGAGTTTCCTCTCAAGATTGCATTTTTTACTGAAATAGTTGCAAAATAATTACCAAAAGGTGATCACTCAAACACCTAAAATCTGCCTTCTTTTTTCTTAGTTTATATAGATATTGTCAATATCCCTTCTTTTGTTTTCACTGCTAAGTTATGAACCAACGTAACTGGGATAAATGGGAGGCAAGAGTGAAGAATGGCTTCTAATATATAAATACTATACTTTTCATCTATATTTTGATGGTCAAAATTATTTCTGTAAATAAAGAAAATTACTGCCTAATGGCAAAATTGTCATCTGGAACATAGGGTTTTTGAGCTTTTAGCATTGTGGAGTACTTTAGAACCCACACGGATGAAATGTCAACTAATGGAACTTGATGACAAAAATCTTGTTTAGATGAAGCCTTATGGCTTTAATGGTCCAATCTCTACTGCAATCACCCAGTCTCATTCTATGTCTATTGCCAGAAGCAGACAGAAAGATCATGGATGAAAAGTTGTGACAGATAGCTAAGCACAATGGGGGAGTGGACTTCCAGAAAGAGTAGTGTATATCAGTGGGGATTAAAAATGGTTAACTAAAAAAAAAATCTAGATTTGAACTTTTAGCTCCAAATAATCTTTGTAGGAAAAAAAATCCATATTCAATGAGTCCTCTATCTTCCATATCTCTGCTTCTCTCCTTTCTTTTGATGTGTTTCTATTTTTCCCTGTATATTAAGATCCAGATTTCAAGCATTCATTAACCTTCTGCTATGTATCAGGAACTGAGGAATACAAAAAATGCAAAAATCCCTGCTTTCAAGAATATTACATTCTATTAGAGAATTCCATGTACATAAAAGTACAAAAAAAATGAACATCATCATCAACAGCTATTGATCAATTGCCTCCACAATTAAGCAAACTTGTCTAATTGAAATAGCAAAAGATCCTGGCAGAGTTGTAAAGGCAGTGTGTGCCAGGCGAATCAAACCACAGCCATTATCTTGGGTACCATGGTCCTTTAGATCCAAAAAGAGACAACCCAGAGCTCTGAAGACTTGTTTTTCTTCCATGGCCACCACCAGACTGCTTCTATCTTTGCAGGACCTGCAAATGATACTTCTACTTCTATAGGAATTTAACCTTTTTAAAATGCTTTAAATGTATCTCATTTAGATCCATCTCCATTCCCTCCAACACAAATCATTTATGAACTTTTAAATTAGGTTAAGTAAACATATAGAGGCATGTATCTTTTAAAAGTACATTTACCCTTTTTGGCTATAACCCAGCCTTTTAACAAATTACTTCTATTAAACACTGGGTAATAGCTATGGGTTTTTGTTTTGTTTTGTTTGGGTAATAGTTATGTGACTTCAAAGGATCAATATATCTTCACAAGTGCTACTCTTGCAGAAAGTAATTTATGACTCCACATAGAAGACATATATATATATATATATATATATATATATACACACACATACACATATACATTTATACATACATACACATACAATATACGCATATATTTATATACATACATACACATATCTATATATATATATCATATTACATACATATACATACATATCATATTATTTAGGTTATTCCATACCCTAGGTGAGGTCAATCTAGAATATGATATATGTGTATATACACACATATGTGTTACCTCACCTAGGGTATGGAATAACCTAAATAATATGATTTGAACAAGTCTGATAAGTATGATCCCACTTCTGATCATCATCCTTATCTTGTCATCCTTATTACTATCCAAAAATAACTCTCCCAAAACTGACTAAGAATCATCCACTAGAGAGTCAATCATTGTTCTTGAGCTCAATTCAATAAACTTTTTTTACTTTAATGTTTCCAGTCAGTCACAGTGATAAGTGTTGGGAATTCAACTGTAAGCAAATGAGCATATAATGTCATTGGAGGGGCATATTACATACAAATAAACATTATGTATAAAGTGAAATATGGCAAGGAAAAAGCTAAGTCTCAGGAAAGATGTTTTTAAAAAACATTTTAAAAATTGAGGCAATAGAAAATATTTCCAGGTAGGAAGGGTTGCGTCTTCAGAAGGATAATCCCTGAGCCAAGCATTGAAAGAAAGAAATTGATTTCAAGAGGTAACAGACATGGAAGAAATGACTTCCTTCTAGGGAAGATCTATGTGAATGGGAGAATTAGAACAAGATCAGCAAACAAATAGCTGAGAGTCTAGTTCAGGAAGAATATACTATGTGAAGGGAAATAGTTCAAATAAAAAAGATAGAAAAGTAGAACAGGGCTAGAATATGAATAACCTTAAATGTTAAACTAAAGTGTGCATTTTAGTACTCAGTAATAGTCAAGACATGATTTTTGAACAGATAAATATTATGTTCCTGCCTATTCATCAAGGAATATTATTTTTGTAGGATGGTTTGGAGAGAGAAGAAGCTGAAAACAGTCATACTAATAGAAAAACTAAGATAAAGTGATGTTATGGAAATCAAAGATGTTATTAAGAAGAAAGGGATGATCAAAAGTACTGCAAAACAATCAAGGAAGAACACAATTTTGGATCTTTTTAAATGTTGCCCTGTTGCGGGGATTAAATGAGAAAAAATAATATAATATATGAATATATTATATTCCCCCAATAGAATATAAGCTTCTTGAAGGTAGGGACAGTTTCATTTTTATGAAACACTTTATTAGGTGCCTGATACTTAGAAGAAGATGATGCTTAATGAACACTGATCTTTAGACTCAATGTCTTGGTTTGGTTTGGTTTGGTTTGGTTTTGGTGGGGGGGTAGGTTATTTAGAAGCAATCTAAGCGACTTGCCTGGAGTCACATGGCTATTAAATGTCTAAGGCCAGATTTGAATTCAATTCCTTCTGACGCTAGTGTTGGTGCTCTGTCCAAGGCTAGCTGCCACACATTCTGTTTTTTCAACTTATCCTCTTGTGAAGCATCAGAAAGGGCCTAGGCTGAATTCTGCCCCTATATAGTAAATAAGCTTATCATTATTTCAAGTCTCTCATCATCCTGATTTCTCTCCCTCAGAGACACTGTGTCACCTGTTAATATTCATTGAGATTGTTGTCAACTAAATCTAACTTGTTTATCCAACTCTGTCTCATCTTACACTTGTAAAGTTTTATTTTTCTTCTTTAAACTCAGTATGGGACTTTATAATTATTCCCTAAAAACTCTTATTTTATTACTGCTCTGATGCCTCATCACATTATAAATGTGACCTTCGGTTCTCAAAGGCCTTTCCCAGTGAGCCCAGGCGTAGTAGTTCCTGTCATGCAGAGATCACTTTTATATGTGCCAAGAGATGAGCAGTATTTAATTTGAGCACCAAGTTAGTTCAATTTAAAACAGAGTAATGGTCATCAGATAAAGGCATTTTTGGCTACAGACATTCCCTGCGCTTGCTATTAAGGTATGATGGGAATATAGCATATAGCAGAAGAAGGAATATTTCCCATGATGAAATTACTCATCTTTGAAACATGGAAATAAATCACCATTTTTCATATTTGTTCCATCATCATAATTTGTCAAAATATTTTTGAATTCTGATTCTGTCATCCAACCTGTTAGCTTTTTGCCTTCTGAAAGAGTGTTATAAGCATATCATCTCTATTTTAAAATAATTGATTACAAGTGTTGACAAGGGAGAATATAAATAAACTTAATCTCAGTAAAGTAGGTGACTGGGTCATATGCTACTTGAGATGTTGGAGATCTATGAGAAGAGGAGCATTCTTGGAAAACTCTGTTGGCCCAGAATGCAAGGCTGCTCAGATGTTCGATTTAGGGTTTGGATCTTGAGCCAAGAAAGCAAGCCACAATTACCACAATCAAGGCTGCTTGCTGGAGAAGAATACTTAACATAAATGTGTGTACTTCACCCTCTTAGCCACATTTGAGTCACAATTATAGCACTCTGAAGAAGCGGCTTTGTAACCATTTGTAGGTCCCCATCTACCACAACCAGTGGCAACAGAATGTTCTCTCCTGGTTATAGCTTGAAATACCCTAAGGAATATAAGAGTACAACAGCTCCAGGGTGTCAGCAGGCTGCCCTAACAGGGTTTATAGAGCCCCATAATTCCTGGGGGGAATTGACGTATACCAGAATGCATAGATTTTTATGCAGTTTAGAAGACCATGTAGCAAAAGCCAGTTTTTATAGACTTTTTAGGTTTACAGAATAACCCAATCATAGGCAAGCATTACAAAATTTTCTAATGGGGTATCTCAAATGACCCAAATTTCTTGCAGTAATGTCAACTTTGTCGGGTTTGGGGGCTTCCCATCTGAACTGCACATCCTTAGGGCAGACATGGAGTTATTAACAATAATAATTCACATTTATCTAATTGCTCTTAGGTTGGCAAAGTGATTTGCCTACATTATTCTCATATCTCCCAACAACTCAGTGTTTCAAGTACAGTGTTTGTTGTTATTCCTACTTAACAGAGATGAGGAAACTAAGGCTGTAAGTTTAAGTAGATTTCTCAGTCATCTCTGTAAAGGGACATCTAGTTAGCACAATACATAAAGCACCAGACCTGGAATCAGGAAGATCTGAATCCAAATGTGATCTCAGATACTAGCTGGTCAAGTCAGTTTGCCTCAATTCTTCACAAAATAGAGACGTTTGGAGGAAGAAAATCTTAGAGATATTTGGGGGAAGGAAATCACAAACACTCTAGTATCTTTGCTAGGTTGGGCAATGGATGGAGTGGAGCTTTAGAATCAAGAGGGCTCTTCTTCCCGAGTTCAAATCTGGTCTCAGACACTCATTAGCCATGAGACCTTGTTGTTTTGTCCTTGGTCCGTGGAGACCAGGAGGTCAGGAAGTTGCCATGACATGCAAGTGAACTGAATTTAAGTGAAAGAGGGCTGAACAAGGTCATCTGCCTCACTTTCCCTTCCAGAGCCAACTGTGTCCAGTGGCCAGATATAGGTCAGGATGATGGAGATGACTCTGGATTCAGTGGGAGACCTAAGCCTTTGTAAGAAGACTCAAAACAGCTGAACAACAAAGTCCTGATTATATTTGTCAGACTATAAAATGCATTTTTGGGAAGAGGGGCAAATGCATGCATTTGTTTTTCTCATTTTTTTAAAATAAGTCACATCTATATATGAACACCAAATTAATAATAGACTATTTCATTTCTTTTTTTGCTATGATTATTACTTTATAGCACTTATTAAGGGACATTTACTGGGAAAATATAGCAAGGACAGATGTTACAAACATCCCCCCTTCCCAATACCAGCTCAATACTAGGCTTAAAGGAATTTCTACATAGCATTCTTTCTACCAAGTTTATTTACAAATTCAGAATAGAAAGTCTCCTTGAATTGTTTTCAGTCATGTGCAATTCTTCATGACCCTATTTGGAGTTTTCTTGGCAAAGATAGTAGAGTGGTTTGCCATTTCCTTCTCCAGCTGATTTTACAGAAGAGGAAACTGCGACAAATAGAATTAAGTGACTTGTCCAGGGTCACGCAACTAGTAAGTGTCTAAAGCCAGATTTGAATTCAGGTTTTCCTAACTGTAGGTCTGGCACTCTATCCATTATATCACCCAGATGCCCTTAGTCTACATCTCCTGTATCACTTGCCTGCCTTCATGGCTTTGAGACTGGGTTAGAGGGCTGGCTGTAAAACCCAGAATGAACTCTGCCTTTGGGAGAAATGGTGACCCACTTCTCTGATCTTTTCAAGTTCAAAATGTTATAGCCATCTTCAATCACATTCATCTAAAACACCTCCCCTAGCTGACAGGTAGAAAGAAAAAATAAAATGGAACTAAGCAAGCTTTAGGGAGTAATTTTGAAAATGTACTTTATTCACCATCGATTTACTCCCTTGCCATATTGCTCAAAATAGGGACCATGACTTCTTTACCAAATTCCTACTTTCACAGAGACAAAGTGTATGGTTTCTGTTCTTTTACTCTTGAGTGTCATTTCAGTAGATTTTTCTCTATAAAATGCCAAATTATCCCTGTAAAGCCCTTGAAAATTGTTAAAAGCAGCAACATTATAAACACACTAGCTGAGGGTCAAGAAAGCTTCTGGAAAATTTTTGTTAGTGTTCATTTTTTTTAATGGGGGAGAGAGTTAATAATGAAGGTAAGTATAGCTTCACTTTAAAATGCCACAGCAATTAGAGTCCTCTCCACAAAATTGTTACATTTAAAGTGCTAACAAAAGTGCACAGAGCCCAGTCCTGTTCTAATTCCCCTGATTCATTTTGAATCTTGTAGTTAAGTGGAAAGCTGTTTATTGAGTGAAATGCAGGCAAGATTTACATACTTGATTAAATAAAGTTGCATCTTATTGAATGAGGGGCTGGATGTTATGAACAGAACAGACCTCCATTAGTATTAGGTTTTTTGTTTCTCAAGGAACATCTGAACAAAAAAGGTACAAGGAATATACAGTTTCTACCTCAACCTTTCCTGGAACTTAAGTACTTTCTAAATACTTGTGACCTCATCTCTGCCTTTGGGTTATGAAATCACTCTGGAATATAAAACTGTATATACAACTACAACCCAGATAGTTGATCCTAAGCTGACTATAAATAATTCAGAGCTCTCAGGTTATGGACAAAGAAGGGTTTAAGAAGTGTTATATCATGTTAAACTAAAGGAGAGCTGATAGATGGTGCAATATACTGAGTTCAAATCTTTCCTCAGATACTTACTAGCTGTGTGAGTCTAAGTAAGTTACTTTACCCTGCTTGCCTCAGTTTCCTCATCTGTAAAATGAGCTGGCAAAGGAAATGGCAAACCACTCTGGTATCTTTGCCAGAAACACCACAAATGAGGTCACTAAGAGTCAAGTCATAACCAAAACACAACTGAGCAACAACAAAAGCCGAAAGCTTTACAAAACTTCACTTTAGGGTGTGGATATTCTAGACATCTTAATCTACCTATCTTGAGTCAGGTAGATAAGGATAAACACAGAGACTAATAGAATTCCATCTATTTTTGTTTTGCTATAATTATTATTTTTACAGCATTTATTAAAGGATATTTATGTAGAGGGCTGAAACTGAATCAGACAAGAGAGCACTTAAAGCTACCTATTCAATGTGAGACAATGGCTCTATTCGCATATGTTTGGAGGCCGGCTCTCTTCACCATTGGTGCTTGATGAATGTTCGGAAGTAAGATAATAGTAGGCAAGGATTGAAGGGTGGAGGGAGAGAAATGGGAGTCACTTGACAGCAAGATGAAGAGGAGAGAGGCTGAAGACTCTGGACTCCAGAATGGAGGATTTAGCTTGTCTACCTCCTTCACTTCTCCCCGTGAAGAGCCAAGGACTTTGATTTATCCTGACTCTGGCTGACTCTGAGGCCCTTCAGGGAGCTAGCCCATACTTTACTGGGAAAATATAGCAAGGACAGAAGTTACAAACATTTCTCCCCAATTCCTGGGAGACATTTACCCTAATACCAGCTCAATATTAGACTTAAAGGAGTTTCTACGTAGCATTCTCTCCACTGAGCTTATTTACAAATTCAGAATAGAAAGTCTTGTTCAGTTGTTTACATTCATGTCCAATTCTTCATAAACCCATTTGGAGTTTTCTGGACAAAGGTACCGGAGTGGCTTGCCATTTCTTTCTCCAGATGACTTTACAGAAGAGGAAACTGAGACAAATAGGATTAAAAGACTTGCAGAGAGTCATACTGCTGTATGAGACTTTGTCTGTCCTCAGGAAACTTACATCCTACTGGATATAGAACTAATGAATTGATTCATCACTCACTGTAGCTATTTATAGCTACACCTTTTTTTCTTCCTCTGGGGAGAGGTCCCAGTTTCACCAAACTCATTAGAAATTTTTATTCACTACTGATTGTCCAGGGTCACACAGCTACTAAGTGTCTGAGGTTGGATTTCATATGAGATTTTCCAATCTCCAAATCCTATGCTCTATCCTTTATACCATCTACCGGTTTTTTGTTGTATGCATATGAACTTGGATGATATTTCAGCACCATACCAGAAAATGGAACCATTTCTATTTGAAGTATCTTAAGAAGAGTCTGATAATACCCTGGCAGGATAAGATAACAGACACAGAAGTTCTTTCTCAAACTAAACTGCCAAGCATTCAAACGCTATTGAAGAGAACAGAATGTCAAACTTACACTTGCCTAAAAGACGATTTTATGGAGAACTCACAGGATAAGCACTAACATGGTAGCACTAACAGTGATACAAGGCTATTCCCTTAAAAACTTTGGAATTAATTGTGAAACATAGTAGACAGGGGCACCGGACCATCTGGTGTGCTCTTATCAAAGAAGGTGCTGGGCTTTATGAGCAAAGCAGAATTGAAGTAGCTCAAAGGCAGAAAAAGAACTAAGGAGACTGAATGTAAATCAACACATGGTATATTCATTTTTTAAAAATCTCTTCCATGGTTTTTTTCCCTTTTGCTCTGATTTTTCTCTCCTGACACGATTCATAATATAACATGTATTAAAAATAAATAAACTTACTATAATAAAAAGTAGCTTAAAAGACACACTAGATGCTCAAATTTAGAAAATCCACAAAACTGTTCATATGGAGTATTTGTGCCTGACCTCTGGCATAGCACTCTGAGGTCACATTGGTCTAATCAGCCATTGTTGGACACAGTCACTTGATTCTACCATAGTGATGTCACTTTGATTCTCTTTGAAAATGAAGGATAGAAACTGACCGAATCACTGCTAGAACTGAGTTTGGGACCCAACAACCACACACCTTCAAAGGCTGTCTGTAGAAGCTATGAATTAAGGTGCTCATAAACATCATACAGCCAGGTTTTGCTGCTGAAATTATATGAGCCTGCAGCAGTTATTACCCTGAACTGTGAAAAAAGACTGAACAGACACAAACCATTTGCAGACAAGTGTGCTGACATCCCTACTTCATTACTTTTAATAGAATTGAATTTGTGGTGTTGATGCTGGAGACAAAGAGCAGTATCTCTAGAAAGAAGCCATGGCCATTTTCCCAATGGCACAATACTTGTGTCTTATATCCCTTTTGGATGGGAAATTTGCTTATTCATTGAAAGAATTTTCTTTCTACTTAATAGTATTTTATTTTTTCTAATCACATGTAAAAATAGTTTTTGACATTTACTATTATAATTTTTTCTTCGTTTAATTTTTTCCAATTATATATAAAGATGGTCTTCAAACATTACTGTTACACATTTCCCCCCTTTTTCTTCACTTAATAGTATTTTTCCAATTATATGCAGTTTTCAACATTCACTTTTTTAAGTTTTTGAATTCCAATTTTTTTCTCCCTCCTCCCCAAGTCAGCAAGCAATCTGATATACATTATACATGTACAATCATTTTAAACATATTCCCATATTAATCATGTTATAAAAGAAAAATTCAAAACAAAAGACAAAACCATGAGAAAGAGAAAAAGTGAAAGTAATATGCTTCAATACACATTCAATCTCCATAGTTCTTACTCTGGAGGCAGATTACCCAAGAAATTTTTGACTAATTGTTAATTAAGGTAAAAGCTCAATTTAAGAAATGTTCCATATAGTTCTACACATCTATTTTAATTCATGCGCAAAGAAATTAAATAGAATCAAGGAATTATCTTTAATAAATCTCCATTCTCTAATCATTACTCAGCAAATAATGTATGGTGTGCCCATTATAGGTGAAACAATGTGTATGGCACAGTAGCAAGAATTAATGTGATGAGCAAAATAGATTCTTGAGGTGTCTTCAAGTTAATAGGGTCTTTGGTTATTGGCTTACAAGAGCAATAAAGTTGTAAAGGAAGTCAAAGAGTTCTCTCAACTCTGTACCTTTTCATATCCTTATACCCTCTAAGTTGGTCTTTTCAATTATATTATTAATAATAAAAACCATCATTCAATTATATTAATAAAAAATAATAAAACATAAAAACTAGAATTTATATAGGACTATTAGGTTTGCAAAGCACTTTACAAATATTTCATTTATACTCATAACAATTATGGGAAATAGATGCTATTTTATCAGCCTCAGTTTACTAATAAGAAAACTGAAACTGAGAGAAGTTAAGAAAAGTTTTCACAGTTCTATAGCTAGTCAAAAAATGTCTGAGACTTCATTTGAACTCAAGTTCTTATGAATTCAAGTTTTACATTCTATCTAGTAAATGATCCAAGTGTCTTCAATGTAATCTCATCTACTTATATCAGCTTTCCTAGCTCAAATCTCTTCCCAATTTGATACTCAAAGTCACGTTATGGAGCCTGTAATAGTTATTTTTTGTTATCATCTACTAATTTATCTTCCTCCTAGTAACCTTTCCTAGCTCTGCCCAGTTAATTTTTCTTTTATATGCATTCCCTCACAATAAAAATACAGTTTATGGTGTTTTAGTATTCATGTTACGTCCTGGGTTCTATTACTTCTGTCACTTTTTTTTTTTTTTAAACTTAGGGACAATATAATGATCTTCAGGTGCCAATAGGTTTCTTTACCTATTATTTATTTATTTCAAATGGAAACAATCACAATAGTTCAGTGTTACAGTAAAGGAAAATACCTAATTTTTTATTTAATCAATCAAATCAATAAATATTTATTGAGTGCCTACTCTGTGCCAGGCACTGTGCTAGGTGTTGGGGATACCAGAAAACAACATGACAGCTCCTTCCTTCAAAGAGGTTATGATCCAAATTGTGTGTATTTGCAACTAATCCTTGTTTAATTTATATTTGAGGCAAAATTCAGACATGGAAAGTCCTTGGGTAGAATAATTAAGCAGATTATGTATAGCATGAGGAAAGAAGGTTGAGAAAAAGTAATTATTTTGGAATTTCCCAAAGTTCTTCTAAGCCCTTAAGAAGCAATTACACAGAGCAGAGCACCAGGCGTGGAATTAGGAAGAAATGGGTTCAAATGTGGCCCCAGAGACTTGACAATAGCTGTGTGACCCTTGGCAAGTCACTCAACACTGATTACCTAGCCAAAAAACAACACAAAACAAAATAAAACCAAAAATGAAGAAGGGAAAAAAAAAAGAAGAAAGAAGGAAAAGGAAGAAGAGGAAGAAGGAGGAAAGGAAGAAGAGGAGAGGAAGAAGGAGAGGGAGAAGAAGGAAGAGGAAGGAAAGGAAGAAGGAAGAGGAAGGAGAAAGTAATAGTAGTAGAAGAAGAAAAGTAAGTAGAAGAAGAAAGCAGAAGAAGAAAGTAAAGAAAAAGTAAAAGAAGAAAAGGAAAGTAGAAGGAGCAGGAGCAGAAGCAGAAGCAGAAGCAGCTGCAGCAGCAATCACAACGGGCAGATTGAGGCTAAAGTTTATTTCCCAAGAGGACCAAAATGGCCTAATTGTTTACTCCTCTCCTATCTTTGCTATTCACTTTTTCTTTCAAAATTTCCTTTTACTTATTGTCCCTGGGCTTCTGATTCATTCCAGGTTGGTATATTAAGTCTGTTCAGGATTGGGGACTGCATCTCCTCGGCTGCTTTACTGCTGAGGTCTATGTAGTCTCCCCAATCTTCCTATTCTTCTGTAGATTATTTTTTTTTCTTTTAAAAACTCCCAGACATTATTCAAGTTTGTTTCTCCCCTCTCAATCCCCCAGTCTCAAAGATCACAATAATTCAAAATCATTCTCAGGGGTATGAGAGAATGTTTGTCTCTATAAACTATAAGTTTCAGGATGCTAGTCAATTTTCAACCCTTTATTACATCTTGTTTCTCAAGCAAGACTATAAGAGCAGGGACTATTTTTGTTTTATCCATTATGCTATTGGTTTGGAGAAGTGATATAGCTATTAGAACCATTAGTATCTGTGTGTTCAATAATTACTTGAATGAGTTTAGGGAATCATTTAACATTATTATGTTTCAGTTTTTCTCTACTAAATAAAGGTCATATTATTTATCCCACATAATTCAAGAAGCCCTCTTAAGAAACAAAGGAGAAAATCTATGTAAAAACTGTTTTGAAAACATGGAGGACAATATAAAATAATCTAGCAGTCAATTCTATGCTCACAATAGGCACCTAACAAATGATAATTCAACTCTATTGGTACTTATTTAGGAAGGCAACAAATGGACCCTGCTCTCAAGGGGATTAGAAATTGTAAACACAGGATAGATAAGGCATGTACACAAAATATTAGTGTATATAACACAAATTAGAAGATAGATACCAAAACATGTGTTAGAATTTTTTAAGTGAAAAGGGAAGAATCTAGATATTAAGAGAAACTGAGCAAAATAAAGTCAATTCTGTAAAAAGAATATAAAATAATTCTCATTTTACAGAAATATTAATACAACCATTTTGCATTAAGCCAAAACCAAATTGGTTTTGTACTTATAAGCCAAAATCCAATCTCAATTTTCTCATTAATAAACCAAATACTCTTAATATATATCTTAAGCTTTCAGCAAGTATATTTAGGAAGAAAAGGAGGCACTGGATTTTTGGAATCAGAGGTCTTTAGTTTGAATCCTGGATATTCCACTTACTACCAGTGGGAATTTGCTAAATCCCTTAACATCTCCAGCCCTCAGATTCCTCATCTATAAAATAAAAGAGCTGAACTAAATAATTTCTCAAACCCTTTCAAGCTCTCAGTCTTTGATCCTATAATCTTTGTGTGAAACCCTTATCAAGTAATTATTATTTGAAATCTTTTACATTTCATCTTCAACTATATCTTCCTGATGTTCATCAAAAAACTAAGGAAAGTCACCCCAAAGGCATTTAAGGATAAAAATAGAAAGAGAACAAAAAGATGAAAAACAAAATTCAAGATATACATACAAGACTTCAACATTAAGAGCAGTGAGGCAACCAGACTTAGATGCTAACATGACAGTCCCAAATATGCTGCTTTTAGAGACAGAAATGGCATTGAAAGAAAACTACACTGTACCAAATGTATATAAAGTATACTGGATCCATACTGGAGATGGCATATGCTTCAAAGTGTTTCATATTAATTATCAAGATATGAAAGATTACTAAAGATATGGGGGAAATGGATTTTATTGTACCTCTCCTTTCTTCCAATATCACCAAAGTCTTCTGAAAGAATATCTATAACTACCAGCCTGTGTGCCTGGATCCACATTTATACAACATTTTAATGGGAATATACTATAGATACATGAAGGACATCCTTGATGAGAGTATCAGAAGGGAACTGGCAGGCTTTCACAAATGATATTGCACAGTAGACTATGACTTTTTAATCACAAAACTGAATTCAAAGTAAGGAAAATATAAGATCCTACTTCATCTGTTTTCTGGTGTGTGTGTGTTTGTGTGTGTGTATGTATGTGTTATACACACATATATGATCTAGTGTAGCAAAATGTCACTTTAAAGACTTTCAAAAACTTGTTTCCATTCTTATGCCTGAAATAATACAAGATCAACTTCTTTTATTTACTGCAGATATTTTTACTGCAAATAACCTTGCCCAATGACTTTCTGATTATTAATATTAAGTGAGTGAATAAGACATAATACTTATGCTTTTAAAAAGAAAACACCTGCTGTTATAGAAGTAATCTATTATATAGTAGAAGTTGAAGAGGGATTCAATATAGTTGGTGAGTTCTTCCAAATACTCTTGTCTTGCTTATTACATCAAGGCTTGGAGCATTGAAGACGCTCCTACATAAAATTCATAATCATTCAAAAAAGATTGTTCGAACAATTCACACAGGAAAAATTAAGAGGATGAACAATGCCATCTGGGTATTAATAAAATCAGGGAGAAACTTAAGGACATTAAAATAATTACATCTTCCTAAAGACAATCCCTTCTTACTCTTCTACATAACCCTTGCTCCATCTTTTTATATGTTTGCAGTATCTGTCCAAGATATACACACATATATACTCCAGGATGACCTCTATGGGCTGTCTATTGAATTCAAGGTGACCCTGTGTTTCCCTGAAATAAAGGTCTCTTTTATTAATAAAAGTATTCCAACAATTTTGTACAATTGAAAGCTTATAAAATGTTTCTGTATTCAAACACTAGATCTAGTAAGTCATTAAAAAGGCAACGGGGAGGGACATAGCAGATATGAACAGCATAGCATAAATAAGAAATTACTTAGGAAGAGATATTAAAGCTGTCATCAGAGACATGTATAACTTGAAAAAAGGATCATTATTTGGAAAAGGCAGAATAAAACAATAGATACCCTGTGTGCTTCACTATTATCCACATGATGTGAAGAGAATATGATGATAGCCCAGTGGGTATACACGTTGCAAATTTATGGACTTGTAAAGGATAAAAAGGAAAGACAGGCAAGAATGGAATTCTACATTATTGGAGGAAATATCAATATTAATGAGAGTAAAGATCCATGGGAAAATTTATGTTCATCAAATTATGTAACAATCTTAAGGGATAAATTAAAGGATAGATGTTCATTTGTGAAGGGCAATGTAAATGAGAAAACTTATTTTATACACAGTGTATGAAACTTACCAGTGGGGATTCCAACTACCATTCTTTTTAAAAAGTATTATTTTATTTTTCTAACTACATGCAAAGATAGTTTTCAACATTCACCTTTGCAAAACCTCGTGTTTCAAAATGTTCTCCCTCTCTACCCCCTTCCCCAAGACAGCAAACAATCTGATGTAGGTTAAATATGTGAAATTCTTCTAAACATATTTCCATATTCATCATCGCTATGCAAAAAATATCAGCTCAAAAAAGAAAAAACACAAGAAAGAAAAAAAAAAACCAAGCCAAAAAATAACCACCATAACAAAAAAGGTGAAAATACTGTGTTTTGAATCACATTCAGTCTCCAGTTCTCTCTCTAGATGTGGATGGCATTTTTCATTACAAGTCTATTGGAATTGCCTTGAATCACTATGTAGTTGAAAAAAGGCAAATTCATCACAATTGATCAGCACACAATCTTGTTGTACCTGTGTATAACATTCTCCTGGTTCGGCTGATTTCACTTAGTACCAGTTCAAGTAACTCATTCCAGGCTTTTCTGAAATCATCCTGCTGATCGTTTTTTACAGAACAATAATATCCCATTACATTCATATAAAACTTATTCAGCCATTCTCCAACTGATGGGCATTCCCTCAGTTTCCAGTTCCTTGCCAATACAAAAAGGGCTGTTACAAACATTTTCTGACAGTCTTTTAACAAAGTAAAATGTGTTAAGAAGCATGGTCATTTGAACAAAGTTGAAGAGTAGGACTGAAACTGTCTTCTTGGTTATTGTTTCAAAGGGTCAGACAACTGAGCCATGGTCATGAACAGGGAACAAGATTGCATTAGTGAGCAAAAGAAAATGAAGCTAAGGTAACAAGTGAAGGTCAAGGATAGACAAGTTAAAATGGGGTCAGAGATTATACTTTACAACGAATGCTGATGGATCTGAACATAATTTAAGGAGAGTGACTGGGATATTGAGAGATTTAGAAACCATATCATTTGAAGAATTGTTGAAGGAATTGAAGAAGGTTTGGATTAAACCCTTCCCAAGGTAAACTTGGGAAACAAGTGAATTACTTTTAAATATTTAAAGGTCTGCTAAGCAGAAGTAATTTATATTCTGTGTTTCTTTGACATCTTAGAGGGTGGATGCTACTGAGAAGCAAATTTTAATTCAGAATTAAGGACTTTTTAACAATTATAGTCCAAAATAGAAAGAAGTTGACCATCACTGGAGACATTCAGACAAGAGTCTGCTAATAATGAAAAATATCCCCCCCAAAACAAATAAAACAATAATAAAAACAAATGCTATTATATTTATGGCATAATTTAAAATTTAATTTGTATTAACATTTCTCTATCACTTTACAAAATCCTGACAATAAAATTAAAGTTCTGATTTATAGCATGTGCCCATTTTTGAAGTGTAAGTGCTCACACTGAAAATTTAAATATCTCATCTCCTGAGTCAGTTCAAATTCACTTCCATCATACTGATGAGTTAAAAAAAAAAACAAAAAAAAAAAACTGGTACACATTCTCCTTCCTTGGATTTATTCTTCACACACGTATATTCCAGGAGCAGTTATAAAAAGAAATTCTGGCACCTGAAACAAGAGCACATGAGTGGGAGGGAGATGGAGATATTGTGATAAAATCCTTGAGTTCTTCCAATGCACAAGTGAAAAAATGTAGTTTAACTAATTTTCTCAATCCTGCGTTTTCAGGAGAAAAAAAGCCAGAAACTTTTTTGAAAATAATGTTGCTTCAATTTTATACTTATCTGGCATGAATGTGACTGTTCAAGACAGATTATGAAAAACAAACTGCTAGCATTAATGAAAAACTCCAACCACAGATGCAGCTGCTATGACAAAGGGAGATGCCCAGAATCCAGACAATCTGGCCCTTGCTAACATTGGTTTTAAGAGGTTCTTGCAAGGGACATCACAGCAATAGCTTGCTGAGATATACTCTGGTTGATTATGCAATAGATTGATCAAAGATCTCTAGGAGAGGAGTGATATTAGTAGCCCCCAGAGAGAGGAAGCAGGACCTGTGATAAAATAAGCTTCACACCCATTCCTTAGATGACAGTGCCTTGGGATAAAACACCATTCATTTACTCTAAGCTAGATAAAACTCTGCAAGACTACTGTCAACTTAGTTTCTTTTGTCCTAGACAGTAATGCATTTTTGCAGATCCTAACAGGGTACTCACAATCCTGCAAGCCTTTCCTCAAAAAAACAGGTTATGAAATTTATTAAGAATCAAACAAACATTGATTGCTTTGGGTAAATCTTAGCTCAAAGACAAATATACAAATCATTACTCATCAAAATGAGGATATTAGTTCAGCCAGATAAATGACTTTATACAGGAAGATTAATTCCAGTAATTCCAAACAATGATTTTCATACCATAGTCCTATTCAGAAAACATAAAACGAGAATGCTGGTGGATGGGGCTAAAGTTTACCTCCAATTGCTTTTTGGACACCTTAAACTAATAGATCTTTCAAACATATGTCCAAGCGGAACTTATCTTTCCCCTCAAACCCTTCCTCTTTCCTCTTTCCTATTTCTGTGAAGGGCACTAATTCTCCCAGTTACTCAAGCTTATAACCTAGATATTATCCTTTACCTCCCCACTATCATCCTGCCATTCCCCCACATCCAGTCTGTTATCAAGTCTACTAGATTTATCTCTGTGATATCTATCGCAGGTGCCCTCATTTCTCTTCTGCCATTGCCACAAGCCTGGTACAAGTCCCCATCACCTTATGCACTGATAGGTGTGGAAAAGAGTAAGCACATCTGCCAGACTAAGTCTGCTACCACAGGTAGCCTTGGACTTCATCATCACGAAAAGCAACTACTAAGCTCAAGGAGCTAGACATCCTCACTAATCATCATTCATAGGGCATGTAAGCCAGCAAGGAACTCCGAGGTAGAGAGAGATGGTAGCATATGCTAGGTAAGTCAAAAAACCATCCCTCCTATTTTCAGTGAGACAGTGATAGAAATAGCCTGTGGTTCTGAGCCCAAGAGTCTTGGAAATAGCAATGCTCCCAAATCACCAGACTTGCTTCTAGTCTAGTCTGCTGAGCCATCATTGAGAGGAGAAACCTTTGGAGGAGAGGGGACCCATCTTCCTCATCATTACCAGCAGTAATTGCTAGCTAATTGTCACCAACAGATAGGCATAGGAGCCATGGAAATGGCAGCACCTTCCATTCCACTGGTGTAGCCATCACAGACGTCACCAGGTAAAGTAACACTTGTGGAGAAGGAGCTAGCCATTATCAGCAGCTTGCACACACAAGATAGGTAAGCCAGTGTAATTAAAGCAGCAAGGTACCCTGAGGGAGAAACAGGAAAAGCATGTTCCAAACAAAGTAGACTACCACTATCACTTTGACTAATAACTTCCCAGATCTATATGGCGACTCTCAACTCAAGAGCCTTGATGACAGGAATCCTTCCAACCCAAGACCATTGACCTTTACTTTAGGAAGCAGCACCTATACATATGCAACCAGGAAATACTTCTGCAGATGTTATAGTTACAGCTACAAAAGAAAAGGAAAGTTCTGGACACCCAAGTCTTGACAACATCAAATGGTTCAATATCAGAAAATGCTATTATTTTGTCATTGGAAATCACACTAAAGAAAAATCATTTATAATATCTGTTTTCATCTTGTGCCCCAAGGATCATGGGATTCTTCCATCTGACTTGAAGCTGAAATCTGCCATATATATATATGGTAATATATATATTCCAATATATATATATATGTTGTCTTGCTGATTAGAATGTAAGTTCTTGAGTGCAGGGACTTACCTTTATAATAGTATCCTTAGCACTCCACTTGATGCTTACTCATTCATGACTGAACTATTGCCTCATGATTGATGTCACTGCTTCAAGTGTCTCCCTATTTCAATCCATCCTCCATTCACTTGCCAAAGCAGTGTTCCCAAATCATAAACCTGACCATGGTATTTCCTTACTAAATCAACTTCAGTGATTCTCTCCCTCTAGAATCTAACTTAAAATGCTCTATTTGACTCTTAAAGCACTTCATAACCTAGCTCCATTTTACTTTTTCAGTCTTAATAATCTACTGTAATCTAGGGGTGGCTCCCTCTCCTGACAAAGCATTTTCACCCAATGTATGTGGAAGACACTTAATAGTTTTTGATTGACTTATCGATTGGCTGGTCACCCCCAATTATCTAGAATGCTATCTCAATATTTTTGTCTCCTGGTTTCCCTGGCTTCCTTCTCATCTAAAATTCTACCTTCTACAAGAAGTGTTTCCTCATTCACCTTGCTTGGCATTCCTTCTGCTAGTTTAATCTTGTGATCTGTGCCATCTTGTACAATATATTGGGGTTCAAAAGCTCACTCGGCTCTCCAAAAATCCTTCCCAGAGCTAGTGTCTTCCCTTTGAGATTACTTACACTTTAACGCAGAATATACATAGTTGTTTGCCTGTTGATTCTCCTAGGGGGTAGGGACTTTTTTTTTTTTTTTCTTTATATCCCCAGTAAAAATGCTTGTAGACTTGAGTAGAAAAGATAGTAACAAAAGAATACTAGAATGGGAGGCTGCACTTTTTAGGGAAGGTTAACTCACAGTCCCAACAAGAAGGAATGAATAAAAGATAAAGGTTTTATTTAGCTCTTACAGTATTGCAGGCACTTTGGTAAGCACTGGGGATTCAAATATAAGGAAGCAAGAGAGTCCCAGCTCTTAAGTAACTTATTTTCAGATGGGAAAAGACAACTCATAAAGGAGAACTAAGAAGAAGAGGGGGATAGGTTAACCAGAGGGAGCAGGATGTCCATAATTTAGAGGTTTGGAAATGACTAGAAAGTGAAAGAGGGCTAATTCCAACAAAATAAGGCAAAAACTTAACTTCCCTCTGGTTTTTTAAAGTTCTGTTCCAATCTGCAATGCCTGTAGATAAGACTGGCATCCCAACTTTGATTGATTGTGTTAAAAATTCTTCATTAGGTTTTTCTCTCCTAAGCATCCTGGGATCTTTGCTAAAGTTGGGGGAATCTCTGACCACAGAAATCCGAGAATCCTCGTGGATAGTTTGACTGGAGGCCAATAAATCAGGTTATAAGACAAAAAGTATAATGAATAACAGCTGATTATTAATGGTCAGGTGACTACTAACTTCTGGAAACAAAGGGAGACACAGTCACACTTACTCACATACTCTCACTCTCACTTTTCCTTCTCGATGAATTAAGGGAGAAAGTGTTAATTTTGGCATTTCTGGAGTTACAAAGATCCAATTTGTTTTCCTTGAGTTGTTTTCTGTAGTTAAATCCTATTTGAATACCTTAGTGAGGCTGTATTCCTCTCAATAGACAGGAGGTTTCTAAAATAGTTAAGACTTCCAAAAGGATACAATCAGTGGATTTATCTGATTCTTGGGTATGCAGACTGAGGGACTATCTCTATTTACATAACTGTAGCTTCTATTCTTTGACCTTTTCAAGGGAGAAGATTCTTTCCCCCAAATTCATTGTCTACATCCTCATTATTATTCCTCAATCTCTCTCTCCCTAGGAAGGACTACTACCAACCAAACAAGCACCAACCAATTATAAAGTTCCTTATTTAAAATTCTCTCGCAATTAGCTGATTGATAAATTGCAGGATGTCTCTAGCTCCATAGCACAGTAAACAAAACTTTAATAAATATAGGAGGAAAAAGAAGAAAAAAGGGACCATAGCAAGTCTGTATTTGAGTGAGAATGCATTTTAAATTCTGATTTCTCTGTCAGTGGTATTAACTGTTGTACTTTAAAGATTGTTTTTAATTATAAACTAAACAAACAGAATTAATTAAGCATCACCATGTACAAAGTAATTCAGGATAGTGAGCATTTCAGGTGAAACCAACAATTTCCATTGTATAAAGCTCACTTTTTCTTTTAAGTATGCAATAAATACATAATGCTACTTTCAAAGGTGTCCTGATTTTTTTTTTTTTTCTCCCAATTTCCCCTTGTTCTCTTTTATGGATTAAAAAATGTAAACCTCCTTTCAAATTGTTTTTGGCAAGACCTTTCTTAACCGCCCCTCCCCCAGCCTTTCCCTCCTCCAACCTTTTCTTCCTTGCCAAAACACTCCTATATTTGTTGCAAGGGTTGGGTTGTTCTTTATTTTCACTTGGGATGGTGAGGTGGGAAGCATAACAAAATTCAAGATAAAATAAATTATTCTAAAAAATGTTTAAAGTTAAAAAAAAAAAAAAAGCAACGTAATGGCCTTTTTACTATATTCTACCTTTCCCTCCACTGTGCAAATGAAAACAGCAATGAGAGCAACAACAAAACTCCCCAATTTTTCTAGGCATACTACATGGTCCAGAAAAATAAATTCCTACATTATTCCTATCTGAAAATGTGTATTTCTTTGTGATTTTAAGCACCTCATCTTTTTGTCAAGAGTGATGATTTTCTTTTTCATTCTTTTGGCCTCCCAGTTTACTCTGCATTGATCAGAATCTTTCTTTCTTTCTTTCTTTCTCTCTTTCTCTCTTTCTTTCTTTCTTCCTTTCTTCCTTTCTTCCTTTCTTCCTTTCTTCTTTCTTCCTTTCTTCCTTTCTTCCTTCCTTCCTTTCTTCCTTCCTTCTTCCTTCCTTCCTTCCTTCCTTCCTTCCTTCCTTCCTCCTTCCTTCCTTCCTTCCTTCCTTCCTTCTTCCTTTCTTTCTTTCTTTCTTCCTTCCTTCCTTTCTTCCTTCCCTCCTTCCCTCCTTCCTTCCTTCCTTCCTTCCTTCCTTCCTTCCTTCTTCCTTCCCTCCTTCCTTCCTTCTTCTTCCTTCCTTCCTTCTTCTTCCTTCCTTCCTCCTTCCTTCCTTCTTCTTCCTTCCTTCCTTCCTTCCTTCCTTTCTTCTTTCTTCTTTCTTTCTTTCTTTCTTCTTTCTTTCTTTCTTTCTCTCTTTCTCTTTCTTTCTTCTTTCTTCTTTCTTTCTTTCTTCTTTCTTCTTTCTTCCTTCCTTCTTCCTTCCTTCCTTTCTTCTTTCTTCTTTCTTCTTTCTTTCTTTCTTTCTTTCTTTCTTTCTTTCTTTCTTTCTTTTTCTTTCTTTCTTTCTTTCTTTCTTTCTTTCTTTCTTTCTTTCTCTTTCTTTCTCTTTCTTTCTCTTTCTCTCTCTCTCTTTCTCTTTCTTTCTCTCTCTTTCTTTCTGTCTCTCTTTCTCTCTTTCTTTCTCTTTTTCTTTCTTTCTCTTTTTCTTTCTTTCTTTCTTTCATATTTTTAAAACATATGCATAGATAATTTTTCAACATTGACCCTTACAAAACCTTGTGTTCCAAAATTTCCCCTTTCCCCCTACCTACTCTCTTAGATGGCAAGTAATCCAAAATATGTTAAACATGTTAAAATATATGTTAAATCCAATATATGCATACACTTTTATGCAATTACCATGCTGCACAAGAAAAATCAGATCAAAAAGGAAAAAAGAAAATGAGAAAGAAGACAAAATGCAAACAAACAGCAAAAAGAGTGAAAATGCTATGTTGTGATCCACACTCATTTCTCACAGCACTCTCTGGGTGTAGATGACTCTCTTCACCTCAAGATAATTGCAACTAGTCTGAATCATCTTATTGTTGAAAAGAGCCACGTCCATCAGAATTGATCATTTTATAATTTTGTTGCTGTATATAATGCTCTTTTGGTTCTGCTCATTTCACTCAGCATTTGTTCATATAAGTCTCTCCAAGCCTTTCTAAAAGCATCCTTCTGATCGTTTCTTTTAGAACAATAATATTCCATAACATTCTTAGACCATAATTTATTCATCCATTTTCCAACTGTTGGGCACTCATAGAATTCTAGCCTCTTTCGAAGGTTTTTTTTTTTTGTATAATTATTATCATTTCACAAAATGAGCTTATTCTGCTCATTTAACTCTGTATCAGTTCAGAAAGATCTTTCCTCTTCCTTTTGAAGTTGTCCATTTCACCATTTTTAATGGCATAATAGCATTCTATTATATTAACATACCACAATTTGTTTAAACACTCCTGAATAGGATGACAAATACTAAGTTTCTAATTTTTGATTGTCACAAAATTGCTATGAAATATTTTTTGTACATATCCTTTTTCTCTTTAATTTCTTTGAGATGTAGACTTAGTAGTGACACAGCTAGCTCAAAGAGTATGTACAGAGTAGTAACTTTCTAAGCATAGTTTCAAAATAATTTCCAAAATGTCTGCTCTAAATCACAGACCTTCCAATAATGTACAAATATACCCTGTTTTCCCAGAGTCCCTCCAATTTTGTTTTCCAGTCTGATAGATGTGAGGTGAAACTTCAAAGTGGAACAGAGCTTTGGAAAGTTTAAGAGTATTTTGAGGTTTGCTGAGTATACTGTATATATTACTAACTCAGACATTTTCTTAACCCCTGGCTCCCAGTTCAAAAATCTCTAAAAACTATATCATCTTACTTTTTTTCCTCTGCCCTTTGAACAGTCTATATCTGTGTCTCTTTGTCTGTCTGTCTGCCTCTGTCTCTGCCTCTCTCTGTGTCTGTCTGCCTCTGTCTCTCTGCCTGCCTCTGTCTCTGTCTCTGCCTGTCTGATTCTCCCTGTCTTTGTCTAACTCTGCCTGTCTCTGTCTATCTCTCTCTGCCTGTCTCTATCTGTGTCTGTCTGTCTCTGTTTCTGCCTGTCTCTGTCTCTGTCTGTGTCTGTTTCTGCCTATCTGTCTCTGTGTCTGTCTGTCTGTGTCTGTGTCTGTCTGTGTCTGTCTTTGTCTCTCTGTCTCTGCGTGTCTGTTTCTGTCTTTGTGTGTCTATATATGTGTGTCTCTCTGCCTATGTGTTTCTTTATCTTTGTGTCTCTGTGTGTCTGTCTCTGTATCTCTGTGTGTCTGTCTCTGTGTCTCTGTGTGTCTATCTCTGTGTGTCTCTCTGTCTCTCTCTTTCTCTGTGTCTCTGCCTCTGTGTTTCTCTGAATGTCTGCCTCTCTCTCTGCCTCCACATCCATGTCTCCGACTTCATGTTTCCGACTCTCTCTCAATATCCGTCTCTGTCTCTGCTCCATTGCAAGCTTTTCTCAGACACTAAACAGTTTATAATCAGTGATTAACTCTCTTTTTATTTATTTTTTTATTCCTAAGATCTTTTGTTAACACAAATTATTTGCCCAGGGTCACACTTAGGAGTTTTGTATCCACTCTGCCACCTGCTACCTCCTGAATTCGTGGCATAACTTTTAGTAAAGTATTTAATGTGAACTAATAATGAAAGGTAGACTGAAAAATAAAGGTTCAAATACCCTATAGCTTTTACTTTTTAGAATATGTCCTGAAACAAAATCATTATTGTTCGAGTCTAGGATAAGATGTATCTTTTCATATTTTCTAAATTTAACATTCAATATAGAATAGATGGAATGATGGTAAAAAGGTGTCAGAATTATTTAAGACAGTAAGCATGAGACATTATGTACTATGATATTTATAACGCCCTACCAAGTTTTGATCTTCTCCTGATCATTACAAAGGTGTCTTCTGAAGTTTCCATTAAAAGTGGCTTGCTCAGACAATGTGAGCGGTATTCAGGATGAAATAATGTACTTATGGCACAGATCAGGCTCAGTCCCCAGATCTGAGGAATTAGACCTGTTATTTCTTTCAGATGTCAATTTCTGGGACAAATACATAACACCTACGTGGCTAAACTGAACCGATTGGTTCCATATGTATAAATTCACTTGTCTAAGACTAAAAGTTGGCAAGTTTATTATCTTGCTTTGTAACTATAGATTTTATTACTAAAGTATTTACAGGAAGCTGAATTGGCAAAATCCCAAGAACTGGAGCTCTCTTCACCATTTTTATTTATGTATAAATGTTTGCTTAATCATATTCCAAACTTTTTCTTAACAGCTTTTTTTTTTTTTTAATTGAATAGATACTGTGATTTGTAATGTGAGCTTTGGTAGTTTAAAAAATACCTTCATTTAAAGGAGAATACAAGACTTCCAGGGTGCTGTTGTTAGTAATCAGTGTGCTTTTTTAAGTGAGATTTTTGATGTGGCAATTAACTACTGAGTTTTTCAAAGAAAAAATGTATGTGGTTTTCAAGGCAGTTTGTTTAGGTTATGACACAATAATAGTCATCCATTATGGATCCTACCAGGGTTCCTCTCTTAGTACATCTGTAAGATTAATAATCATTATCTTCATGCATTTGTAACTCATATGCTAAAGTTACATTTATATGGAAATGGAATAAAAATTTTCACTACTTTTCAGCTATAGCCTACTCTATAGTATGACTCCATTTCTTGTTTTCTTGGCAAAGATAATGAAGTGCTTTGCCATCTCCTTCTTCATTTGAATTCATAGATGAGGAAACTGAGATAAGCAAGGTTAAATTAATTGATTTGCTCAGTACACAGTTAAATTAGAATCTTCCTGATTCCAGGCTAAATTCTGCTTATTTATTTAAGGTGTGGATATCTATAATCAGAATGTTTCTGGTGAGTTCACTCTAATAGGTAAAGCCTCTTAACAGTAATCTGCATTTCATTATATTTAGTTAATTAAGGTCATGCATATTTAAGATGCTAATTTGATTATAAGCTCTTTGAGGGCAGATATTTTCTCTCATTTATATCTCCTTCACAGTCCATCAATGGGCAGGACACCCAAGTGTTTTTAATATTAGTAACTAATGACATATTTGTATAATGGCTCTAGGCAACACACTGCACTCATAAAGGTAGGTAGCATTAGTATTTTTATGGCCCCCTTACAGATGAAGAGACTGACATCCTGAGAGGAGGTTTTTAACTGTGATCACATGCTATTGTGTATTAGAATTGAAAATCAAACTTAGATTTTTATGATTCCAAATTGAATGTTCTTTCTACTCCACCTTGGGTAGAGGGAAAGAAAGGAGGAAGAAGGAAGAAAAGGAGGAGGAAGAATAAGATCAGGGAGAAGGGAGATATATAAAAATTAAGCCCCACTAATAAAAGTATCAAAATAAGTTTTGAGAGTGAGTTAGTGTCATCTTTATATATCACAACTAAGAACAATGTATTTTTATAACTGTATCCAAATTTTTTGTAATATGATATGTGAAAGTAATTTTCCCAAAGGAATATTATAGTTATATCTAAATACTTTTTTTTTTCTCAACAGGTGGGTTCTGTTTTCAATTTATTACATAATTCTTTGATGTCATAATATGAACTGGTGTATAAATATTATAGAGCTGGAAATAGGAGTGTGTTGGTAAATGTTTAACAACCAGCTTTTTGGATGCTAGCTCTAGGTAGGTCATTTAAGCTCTATTGATCCCATCTGAAAAATGGAGATAATAATAACACCTCCCAGGATTGTTGTGAGAAGTACTATTTAAATGAAATTAGTTTTTTTTGTTTGTTTTAATAATAATTTCCAGTCATTCCCTGTAAAAGTGATTCTTGAATGTACTTCAAACTTTAAAAAATTTATCATAAAAAATCTAGAAGTAAAGACAAATCTACAAGCACTAGGAAACAAAATCCAAGATGACTGATATATGTTTAAGAAAAATGCTATTATAGTTGCAATGCATTTCTACTTATAGATAGGATTATGTGTGCATATTTCAAAGATATGCAAAACTATGACATCCATATTTTCTTAATTTTAACAGAAACCAACATTTGGGATTAAAATATATATTCTTATTAACACAGAATTGCTAAGAACACCAAAGCATATGGTCATTTTCTAATAAATGCAAGCTGTTTAATGGGCATTCCTACCAAAAAACAGTTCTCTTTCATCTGTCACCTAATTGTTATTGTTGTTGGTGGGTTTTTGTTGCTGCTATTGTGGTTTTTGTTTGTTTTTTTTACTTTCTGTGTTCCTGAGCATTGGTTCATACTCCATCTCATCTACTCTGTTTTTGATAACAAACAAACAAACAAAATTCTTTCTGCCTCTTTTCTTGGAATATCATCTTCCTTCTTTGGCCAATATTCACTACACTCAGCCAGATGGTAACTTGTTTATATTCTTTGTCCCCTTCTAAGATGGGGACCTTTCAAACAATATGTGTGGCCTGGAGCTGCTCTTTGGATTTTCCCACTTAGTCATCTGTTTGGGTTGGCTGCAGTTAGCCTTCTTTTATCCAAAGCCTGTTCAGCAGGTCCCATATATGTGTACAGTGTCAAAAACAGGTATTCAAAGAAGAAAGCTAATACTTAAGGTTTTCAGTGGTGATATATATATATATATATATATATATATATATATATATATATATTTTTTTTTTTTTTTCCTTGCCAGGTTTCCTTCCAAGAATAAGTCTCATACCTGTTTTCTGTCTCAAGTATTAGATAGAACCTCCAAGAGAAATTGTTTTATTGTATTCCTTGTATTTTTTGAGTGAGCCAAATTCATGAACTCATATAAATGGGTTTTAAAGAAATTTGCCAATTGCTCTTGCTAAATATCTTGGATAATCTCTTACTCTGACACAATATGGGATTTCTTTGGTATTAAAGTACTTTCTAGCATGGAAAGTTTCAGTTAATGATATATATAGTCAAAGAACAAGAACAGGAAAAGGCATCCAAAATCATAGCCAAACCTAGAACTGAACATGTCCCCTCCCTCCCCTCAGGCAATTGGGGTTAAGTGACTTGCCCAGAGTCACACAGCTAGGAAGTGTTAACTGTCTGAGGCCATATTTTTTCCTGATTTCAGGGCTCTATCCACTGTGCCACCTAGCTGCCCTGACCATGTTTTTATTTAAGTTGATTTCCCTTCTCTGAAAGACCCTCCCAACCTTCTGAGGCTGCCCCTACCATATGCAGGTAGCTCTAACTGTTAGGAAGTTCTTTTCCCAATATTAGGTACAGAAATTCTATAATATAATTCAATAATAATTCTAGGTTTTTTTTTTTTTCCTCTGTGGACAAGCAAAATAATCCAGATCCCCCTTTCATATGACAACCCTTCAAGGAGATCAAGAAAGCCATCATATTCTGCCTAAGTACGCTTACATCTATCTTTCCTTCCTCCTTCTCTGTCTCTGTCTCTGTCTCTCCCTTCTTCTCCCTCTTCCCCTTTCTTCCTTCCCCCCCCTTCTTCTTTCTCCCCTCCCTCTTCCCCTCCCCTCTCTCTCTTCTTTTCTCCCCCTCTCCCTTCCTTTTCCTCTCCCCTCTCTCTTCCTTTCCCTCTCCCTCCCCTTTCTCTGGAAAATCAGTAAAGAAACAGACAACTAAAAGCTTCTGTAAGCATTAGAAGACAAAATCAATCCACAAAATCATCAACATTTCTATATGGAGCTAATAAAAAGAAAGAACTATTAATGATAAATTCCACTAAATAATTAAAAATACATATAGTATGTAGAAGAACTTATAAAGATGAATTCTATTAATATAGTTAAAAACACTATAGAATTAATAGTTGATTTAGTATTTGGAGTTTTGACTGAAAGTTAAAAAGGTCCATAGATTGTAATCAAAGGAATAGAAATAGTAGTGAAGTGGTTTTAATAAATCTAAAAAGGTGAACCTTGGATATGGTTTCCCTATCCAAATATAAAATATTTATATTATATATCTAATATATCCAATTAAATATATACAACATAATATATTATATATACATAGTGTATAGGCATATGTATATGTGTTTTTTATATATGCATATAGACATCCTTATAAAATATACTATAATTCCAAAGTGCTACTTGATCTAAATTTAAATAATCAGATTGATCATACAGTAAGTAGAAGAGATCTTTTTCATCTATGACTAAGAAGATAGTTATTATCCAAATAGGAATAGATCTTAGATCCCAAGATCATAAAGATTAGAGAGACCTCCAAATCTCTCATTTTCCAAATAACTGAAATTAAATAATTTTTGCACAAATACAATAAATGAAAGTAAAATAAGGATGAGAAACTATCAAATGGGAAAATACTCATATAACAAATTTCTAATAAAAAATTTTAACAACCAGGATATATATGAAAGTGATGAAAATATATGCCAGCAGGAGTTATATCCCAAGACATAAGTAGATAAAAGAGCAAACAACAAATATTTAATTGCAAGCTAGAAATAACCATTTGAAAATATGCTTCAAATCAAATTAAGACAACTCAGGGAAACTATATTCTCCTAAAAGGTATCATAGATAGTGAAGTCACATTAAACCAGTTTCTGTGACAAAGGCCATATTCTTAAATATATAAGAAACTGACTCAAATTTATATTAAAAAGAGCTATTCCTTAATTGATAAATGGTCAAATGATATGAATGGATACTTTTCACAAGAAGAAAACAAAGCTATCTATAATCACATTAAAATTAAAACACTTCTGAGGTATCATCCCATACTATCAGATTGGAATTAGATTGCTTCTAATGCCAGACAAGGAAAATGACAACTATTGGAGAGAATGTGGGGGGAAAAAAAAAAAAAAGGATATAAATACTGCTGTTGAATTTGTGAACTGTTCCAACCATTTGGTAAAATAATTGGGAACTCTGCCCAAAGTGCTGTGAAACTGTGTGTATTCTTTAAACCAGCAATACTGCTACAAATTTTGTATCCCAAAGAGACCTAAGATAAAAGAAAAGGACTAATTTGTGCAAAAAAAATAATAATAGCATATCTTTTTGTGGTAGAAAAGAATTGAAAATTGAAGGGATGCCCATTAATTGGGGAATGATGAAAAAGTTATAGTATCTGATAATGATCATTGTCCTATAATGAATGAAAACAGGCATGGTTTCAGAAAAACCTAGAAGACCACTGATGCAGAGGAAAGAGAGAAGAACAAAATCATTGTACACTGTAACAAGAATACTGTAAAAGGCTTAGCTACTCTCATCAATGTAATGATTTAAGACAATTCCCAAAGCCTCATGACAAAAAATATTATCTATGTGTGAAAAGACAACCGATAAACTCTGAGTGTAAACTGAAGTATAAATTTTTTCACTTGTTTTATTTTTCTTGCTTTTTTTTTTTTTTTGACACGGATAGTTTGGAAACATATTTTGCATGATATTACACGAATGATTTGTTTTTTACTACTTGCCTTATCAATTGATAAAAGAAAGTCAGGGAAGAAAGAATTTGGAACTCAAAAAAATTTTATGAAAAAAGATGTTATAAATAAATAATAATTTTAAAAAGGCAACTCATTTTAATTCATGTTTTATAAATGAAGAATAATGACAAAAACTCAAATAATTAATACTAGAGGAGTTGTGACCTCTATATAGCAGGACATTCCTGGTAAAACTTAATTGGACCAATCATCCTGGATTTCAGTTTGAAATTATTTAGGAAAAGTGGCTGAAATATTAATATTTTTTGACTCAGTGATCCCATTACTGAGCATATATAACAAAGAGGATGACAAAAAGAAAAAGGAAACAAAGGATCAATACTGAACTATTCACAGTAAGATTCATTTTGGTTAAAAACAAACAAAAACAAAAACAAAAAAAACCCAACAGAAACAAAGTGAAAACTTTCTTGTTGGGCAATGGCAAAAATACAAACATAAAACTAACTTTTGTGCATAGAATATCATGAAATATTTTTATGCAGCACAAGTAATAAATTTGAGGAATTCAAAAAACTTTAGGAAGAAAAAAAAGCAGAAAATGGATAGCATACACAATAATAACTATATTATACATTTTAAAAGATGATGGAAAATCATGCTATACAAGAAAGAAAAGTTCTGGCTGGATATCAAGAACCTGGATCCAAATGCAGCCTTTGATACTTCTGTTTTTCCTTTGGTTCTCAAGCTATCCAAAAAAGGGTTCCCAGCTTCTCCCTCTGAACCTCCTCCCTTTCCCCCCCTTCTTGGTATTTATGGCAAGTTATCACCTTGTTCTAGTCTTTGAACTTCCTTTTACCGATCTTGTATTTGTCCTTAATTATCTGGTCTTACTTCTAGCTTCTGGACATAACATTTAAAACCTGAGTCCTTTGATGGTTTTTTGACTATTAAGAGTTTTTCCTTTATAAACCTTCCTAATTTTTTCCCCTTTCTCACCAATTTTTTTTTCCATTTGTGTCATCAAAATTTTATTCTTGAGAGCTTCCACTCCCTCTTGTGCCGACTTCTATAGAATCTTCAGCCATAGCATTCCACCAATCATTTCTCTGAATGTCTGAAATGGTCTCTTGCTTCTCTAATTCTTGAGGCATATTTTATAATTACTCTCTATTTGTTATCTTTATAGGACTAAGATAGTTCTAAAGAACTGGAAAGTATATGTGGAACAATTCCTTTATTATTAACAAGTAGAAAAGTTGGAACATTTTACTAAAAATTATTTTGTGCTTTCATGTGAAGATGTCTTACCCTCCCTTCACCATTCCAAAAATGTCTAGCTCAAATTTGAACTAAAGCTTATCTTATTTCAAGTCTGAGTCAAAGGAATTTGATTTAATTCTTCTGTCATCCTACTCTACATATTCTAGGAAAAAGATGTCTTTTTCCCATTTCCCCACTGATTGTGTTCCTTTCTATTTTCTATTATTCCTTCTCATCCTTCAACATGTAGAGAAAAGATTCAGCACTGGGAAAAGTGGGACACTCACTCAATCCTTAGGAAATTTTAGAAGATCATTCAGTAGCATTTAAAGTATATTTGAGTAGAGGAAAGTTTCAGGTATCAAATTTGGAATTTTATTTCCCTCTTTTCTTCTTCTAACTTGTTTCGTTTACTAGGCTTATCACTTTTCCATCACAAAGATGCCCACCTCCATGATTATATAAGCCCATTTTTCTTTCAATTACACCAAAAATGAAGAATACACAAGAGAGATGAGACCAGACTTCTGAGACAGCCATTGACTTTAATGCCTCCAGAATGAATAGAGAAACATTAGATCTGCATCATCTCCATTCATTTCCACAAAGCTTCTTAAGAAGGCTTATTTTTGAATTGTGGTGAAAAGGTTTAGCCTTTTATGCCCTTAAACCTATTGATTTATAAAACTATAAAAATCATGAACTAATGCTCAGCAATCATTTTTCTTAAATTTATTTTAAAAACTATCATTTCTAAGGAAACTGTTTTAAATGAGATATGTATATAATTTAACATAGAAGCTTTCCCACTGGATTAGAACTCCCCAATTTGGAAATACATGTGTTGAATATTAGAGACATTCTTAGGGATGATTAAATAATACTCTCTGGACTGTTTAACTATACTCATACAACATATATACTTTCAACCATCTGTTTTACCTAAAGAGAAGTTTAAAGAATGATATCACCATAGTACCTCAACTACACTGAAAATGTAGACCTGACAAATTTAACTTCATGTATGAACATATCATTGGAAGCATATGTTTGAATGAATGTACTTTCCATTTCATTTATTGGAATCCACATTTTCCCAGTGACAAGGCATTCTTGGGAAGCTAGCAATTACTTTTGCATTTTCATCATTTCTGAAATTATTGGTGAAAGGCACAGCATGATAACATTTGCTGTGCCTCCCAATGTCTCTAATTTTCTCCAATGGAGGAAAAAAAAGATTTACCCTCAGAAAATCTGCTTATTTTGGTTAAGTTAAGATAGCAATATCTATATATTTCCAAAACTATAGGGAGGAGAAAGAGCAATTTCTCTATGGCAAAACACTGATTCCTTTCCTCAGATTCCAAAGGCAAATGTCATATCTGATTTTTGTTTGGTTTCTTATTTCTTTTCAATGGGAGGAAAAAGAAAAGGATGGTTTAAAATACCAGCCTAAAATCCATGACACCAGTAGAATGAAAGCCTTCTGATTGGCTGAAAAATCTTATTATGGTATTTTTGAATTACATAAGAAGCATGTGGGTGCAAAACCCCTTAGAACTACATTAAGAAATCTTTAAAATAAGATAATTTCTTTTGAACAGAACTACCAGTTCAGTGAATCATTCCCAAGAGATGTTAAATAGATCATTGGCTATTAACAACAATAAAAAATAAGAATAAGAACTGGCATTTATATAACACTTTAAGGTTTATTAAGGATGTTGTTGAGAGTTTATTTAGGGAGGTAAATGCTATTATCATCATCCTATTTTATCGATGAGGAAACTAAGGGCAAACTGAGGTCAAGTGATGCATCAAACATCTCTGAAGCTAATAGCTAAAAAGAAATTTAAAATATAGGAGAAGATAAATAGCCCTTGGAAGAAGTCAAGAAAACTCATCTTCCTGGGCTCAAATCTGTCCTCAAACACATACTAACTTGGTGACTCTGAGAAAGAAACTTAATTCTGTTCGCCTCAGTTTTTTCATCTGTAAAATGAGCTGGAAAAGGAAATGGCAAAGCATTCTAGGATCCTTGTCAAGAAAACCCCAAATGAGATTGTGAAAAGTTTGACACCATGGAAAAGGCAAAACAACCACAACAAACATAGAACAAAAAGATGTGTTTGGTCAGTTCTCTATCAAACATAGAATTCAGATAAGGTTTTTTTTTTTTTTAATCTTTTTATTTTCAAAACCTATGTATAGTATTCAACATTCATCCTTGCCAAAACTTGTGTTCCAAATTTTTTTCTCCCTCCCTTCTTCCTTCCCACCTCTGCTCAGATAGCAAGTAGTCCAATATATGTTAAACATGTGCAATTATTCTATACATATTTCCACATTTATAGTGCTACATGAAAAATATCAAATCTAAAAGGGAAAAAAATGAGAAAGAAAACAAAAAAAGCAAATAAACAACAACAAAAAGAGTGAAAATGCTAAGTAGTGATCCACACTCAGTTCCCACAGTCTCTCTCTGGGTCTAGATGGTTCTCTCCATCAATAGACCATTCATTGGAAATGGTCTGAATCATCTCATTGTTGAAAAGAGCCAAGTCAGAGAAGTCTTTAATTAAGTTATGCTTTGAAGGAAACTTCGGATCCATTGAGGTAGATGTACGGAGGAAGTATACATGGGGGACCACTTTTCTAAAGGCATCTTGGCAGATCAAATGACCTATATAGAGAATAGCTAATAGGCCAGCTTGACTGGAATTCAGCATGGAGCAAAGGGAGAAATGCAAAATAAGACAGGGAAGTTAAATTGTTTGGAGAGGTTTAAATGCCAGACTGAAGAGTTTTTATTTTATTCTACTGCCAGTGAAGTTTTTTGGGGTTGTGGAAGTCTAGAAGGGTACAGGAGTATGTTACCTGAATTCTCTTTAAATTACCTGACTAAACACCATCCATAAACCAGCCTAGGAGACACAAACAGAAAAACTTTAAATCAGTAAGTGTATCTCTGCTCTGATGGACATGTGTATATTTCTTACAATTCAACTGGCAAAATTTGAACCATTCTTTACATTCATATAACTATTTCTTATTGTGAGACCAAGAGGAGTCATACTTGTCACAAAATAGGATGATCAAATACTGCTGCTACTGCTGCTGCTGCTGCTGCTGCTGCTGCTTTTGTTCAAAGCAAATAGTATTAAGTGACTTGCCTGTGATCCCTCAACTAATAAGTGGCAAGTCTCTGAGGTGGAATTTGAACTCGGGTCCTCCGGACTCTAGAATCTGTAGTCTATCTACCTAGCTACCCCAATCAAGTATTTCTTACAAGAAGAGGTTTAGTTCTTGTTACAAAAGAAAGAATATGTCTTTATAAGGAAAAAAAAAAAAAAAAAACAAAACTTCACACTAAACAAAGAGGAACATGAATCCCTTGTTAGAAGAAATATGTCCTTATTAGAAAAACTATTCTCACTAAACAAAGGGGAACATACATCCTTCTTAGACAAGATAAAGAGAAAAAGCAGACTTCTTTGCTACTAGTAGTTGGCTTAGTAGATAGAACTTCAGATATGGAGTTAGCAAGTCCAGAATTCAAATTTAACCCTAGACATGTGCTAACCACATGATTTTGGATTACTTACTCTATCTTTATCTCAATTCTCTCAACTATAAAATTGGGATAATAACAAACACCTACAACACAAAGCTGTTGTAAGATCAGGTAAGATAATATTTGTTAAGTTCTTGATATAAAGTAGCTATTTCCTCTCCTTTCTTGGACTATCAAATTCTTTCTTTTCAATGATAAAAAAATCTTTTGTAAAAAGGAAATACTGAAAGTTTGTTGTAAGCTGATACAGCAGTATGCATTAAGTCAATACTTAGCAAAATAGCAAGTACAGAACAAAATGGATTTAATTATGTAAGCTCTTAGTGGAGTACTTTTAGCTCTTAAAAATCCACTTTTTAACAGCTGCACATACCAAGATGTATTTTTCAATTTCCAAAATAAACAATAATCATGCTTACTAATGCATGCTTTTCTAAGTAGCACAAATAAAAGGATGAAAATGAATGAAAACATTTACTAAGTACTTAGCATGTGCCAAGCACTGTGCTAAATTCTAGGGACAAAAATAGAAAAAGTAGAAAAAATAGAAAAAAGAAGATTACCTGTCCTTAAGGAGGTTATGTTTTAATTGGAGGAGACTAAGCCATTAAAGAAAGTTTAGTTACAGGATAGATGGAATAGCTCAGAAGTTTTAAAGGTACAGCAATGGAATGGAGATGAGGCCTTAAGTTATGGTGAAGTGACAATCCTAGAAGTCATGGCAAAATGTTTTGTTTTTGTTTTTTATCTTCAAGTGTGCATCAATTGTGAATTAATTTGACATATATTCTAGACAAATTATCACAGAGATCACAATCAATGATATTGAATTCAACGTTACTGTAATGCTACATTAAAGAACTAATCAGTAATATTTTCTCTGGAATGCTAACTCTAGCAAAAACAAAACCAAACCCTAAATGGACCTTAAAGCAGTAAAACAAAAAAAAGAGCCTATCTTAAAGATAATATAAAATGATTTTTTACTCATTTGTAAATCAATTTACCACCTATTGGCTAGCACAGTGATAATTAGCCTTTTCATATTTAGTAGCCTAATATCAGACAAAAGACTCACGCCATAATTGAACTTTTTTTTAGAAATATAGAAACTTATGGAGCTAATATTCTACTTTCATAGCCTTGGAAAACCCAAGGTCAATAGTAGGACTTTGAGATGATAGCTTATTTCACTATGGCAACCCATGAGATAGAGAAAGAATAAAAATTCCCCTTAGTTCAATGAATCCCTTTCTGTTTCTATAGTGATCATGATGGAGTGGCACTAAAAGGAGCAAAGAGTACTAAGAATCACACCATCTTAGTAGCTATTAACTATTAACATTACCTCAATCATTGGTATTGTAAATCTCAGAACCTTTTCCAGTGATTAATAAATTGAAGAAATGAACCACAGCAATACTGATATCCTCACAATAAATTAAAGCAGATATTAAAAGGAACTGGCAGCTAAATGGAATGGCTCATGGTGTTTTTGGAAGAGGTGAACAAAAGAGTTGGCAGATTTTGTTTGATCATATTCCTAATAGCAATGAGAAACATCATTCTGTGAGATATAGTCATCTCTTCTTATAGTGTGTATTGTTAGCATAAGCAAAAAGATAACCAGGGATATAAGTTTAGCTTATGTGTCAGCTCTATCATAGAGCATAAAGAGATCAGTTCTATGATGAATTTGACAAGTTCTTCCAAAATCAACATATTTTTGATACTTGGTAACTTTGATGATAACATAAAGGAGATCATATTGAAAATAAGATTTGAGTCTAAGAAATGAAGGAAGGGCCTATTTGTAGATTACTCAGAAATCTCATGCATGTATAGCTTGAATATTTTCTTTAAGAAGAAAGTTGAAAGGAGTTTGACATACTGGTATTAAGAAACATCAAAAACAGTGAAGCTGACTTTATTTTAATAACCAGGGAATTACTAGTTACCAAAGTGATACAAAAATAGATGTGTCTGTATTTAAACAGATTATGATGGGGATGGGATGAGTTTGGAGGGAGAGCAGATAAAGATGAGTAAAAATTATTGCTCACATTTGCAAATACTTTGATAACTTATTAAGAAATCATCCATGTGGAAGAAAGATTAATGTAAAAAAAAGCAAAAATAGATTTGGATTATCACTTTTTCTTATAAAAGTTTAGTTATTGTTGATGTTAACTGGCTAATGAATTTAAAAAGAGACTAGCAACTTCCTTAGAAAACAAAACATAATCTTCTGAACAAGTGGGAAGACATGGCAGACATGTCCAATACCAATTTGAAATGCAAATTTACTTATAGAATACTGAAGAGGTGAATGGCAGAAAATTTTAAGCAGTTATCAGCTCATACCACAAAAAAGGAAAAAATACAGCAACAGCCTAGTCTGCAGAAAGATTTTTGAATCTATTTAAGTCATCATCCCAAGAGAATTCATAGATGAAAATGACAGGAAGACAACAGAGATGAAACCTGGGACAAATTTCTTCAGGAATTTATTTTCTTTATCATTGACAGTGGAATCATGACATTTAGATCATAACATGTCAGTCTCGATGTACTTTCCAGGGACACTGAAATGACTCTTAAGACACAGTTAGGAAAGGCAACAAATCAGACCAGACCAAATACACACAAAGAAAATCCATGTTGGAGGTGACAATTTTGAAGGAATTCAGGGTTTATTTTAAAAGTAACTATGGGAGGAAGAGATAACAAAAGAATGGGAAAAATCATGTTGATTTAGCTCTCCCCAAAAAGAAAAAAAAAGGAAATGAAAAAGCATGTTTTTGCTTTCAATTCATAAGATTCTTTCTCAGAGATATGGTGGTTCATTAGGTAATAACCTTGATTTAAAAAAAGATTGTAAACTCCTTGAGCCCAGGGACTACCTTTTGCCTATTTTTGTACACCCAGAACTTAGTACAGTGTCTGACACATAGTATGTGCTTAATAAATGTTTATTTGTTGATTAGTTGAATGATATTTGGGTTTGATTGCACAATAATTTAGTATACACAACAGATCAAGAAACATCAAGGAAGATCCCCGAGCACATGGAACATCTATAGGGAATTTATATTATCTCATGCACAGGTGTGGCAAAAAATGAAAAAATGTGGACAGAATTCAGTGTGCACCAATGGATAGAAAATCCACACTGATGATATCATATCTTCTTGATTTATTTGAAATATTGAAATTTTATTTGATTTATTTGAAACATTGAGATTTTATAAAATAAATGATTTTGCTAAGTGAGTTTATGTAATGATGTTGTGTTGAAGTGACAGAGGCTATTAAAATAGAATCTCACTGATTTGATCTTCCAAAAGGTTACTTGTGATCATGATAAAGTATTATGTTTTTGCTGGTTTTTTTTGTTCTTTTTAAATTCCTGTGTAAACTTCATAAAATCTTATGGAAAAGGATGATAGAATGTTATAGGCAGTATCACTTCATTATACACAAATAGGGAAAAGTAAAGCCAATTATAAGTTTTATAAAAAATCTGATTTGAAAACTAACTAAGGAAATTATCCTAAGGACATTTAAAGATGAAACTGTAAGGATGGCAATAGAGGAAAAAAATAAAAAAAAGATCTGCAAAATATTAATAACAAGTTTTTTCACCGTTGTAACCAGTAAAGCAATTGCACTTAAAAGTGAAAATCAAAGATCCAGATGTGTTTATTAAAAGAAGGAAGAAATGGCACTAAAAAGGATAGAAATAAGGAATTAAACCCATGAACAAAGATGTTATGCCTTTTCAGAGAAAGAACTAATAAATAGTAGTAGGTATGGTATGATTTTACATATAGAAATATGGAAGGAAAGACAGCAGGAATGATGGACGGAAGGAAAAATGGATGGAAATTCAGATAGATGGATAGCTAGATAGATGATAGATGGAAAGATAGATAGCTAGAAAGATAGAAAAATTGATAAAAAGTAGAAAGCTGATAGATAGATAGGTAGATAGATAGATAGATATCTTTAATTGTAGCCTTCTCTGGGAAGGGGTGTGGGGGGATGAAAAAAAGTACACAGCAGGGAACAAAGGAAAATTTAGAAGGAAGAACAGAAGAAGCAAAAAAGCTTTGAAAATAATGTATAGTATGTGTTATATAGTTGCATTTTTTTTAAGTCAATAGTCTGAAATGGAAATTCATGGTTATATATTGAATGATCTCTTTATGTTGTCCTATGTATATAGGTATCATTTTTTATTTAAGTTAAAATAAATAAAAATTTGGGGGGAAAAAGGAAAAAAAATTCTCTCAAGAGTGACTGTTGTTTTTCCTGCCCCAGATAGTTTGAAAGAAAAAAAAAAAAGAAGAAATAGGAGAGACAAGTACTCCAGTTGCTTTGCTGTTTAAAAAGAACTAAATTGACTTGTTTGCCTTGCCAAGAAAGTCAAAGTGAGGGCTTAATTTTGAGCCATGCCCTGATTGGACAATGTAGTACTTTAATTAGTAGCTGTGCTAACTGAAAGGTTCAGAGACAACCATTCTAATAAGCTCTCTAGTTCTCTAACTAAATGGGGAATAGTGCTATAAAGTGGTAAAATTTTCTAAATTCCCTTTGTAAGAATAATGGTTAAGTAGCTTATAAATGTTACATCTAAATATAGAAGAGAAGATTTGATTAGCTGCAAATCACTGAGGGCCAACACACAGGCAATTAGTAGAAACTTAGTTTTTATGTGGTGTGGATGCTCCTGAATAGACTAATAACATGAAGGACTGCGTTCATCCCAGAGTTCCGGCACCCAGAGCACCTGGGTTTGCCCGCCTCATCTGCTTCCCCTCTCAGGTTCCTGTAAGGGTGTTCCCACTCTCCCAGGCAGATTAAATACATTGGTGGAAATGAATGAGTCAGATTTATGTGTGGAATATGTTATTATTCATGCACTTGCTTAATATATTGGTACCTGTCATACTTTTATTATATCTTTTGCCTTGTTACTAAGTAAATGGTTATGTTTAAGATTTTAAAACGTCATTATTCTGAATGGCTAATTTGTGTAAATAGAACAGTAACAATAATGGCTTAGGAGGAGTGCATTTCCCTCAACATTGTTAGTTACCGCTTGGATATTGAGAAGAAATATAATCACACGGTGATGGCGGCTTTTTTTTTTTTTTTTTAAGAATCTAGACCTGTGCGGGTAAGAACAGGTTGGAACGAATGGGTCGGCGTAGAAAGTAAAGAGATGTTCACATCCTCACTCAGGTGACATTAAAGGCATGGAGTATTGACATCTTAGTTATCAATATAATTTTTTTTTAAATTTTAGTTATCAATATAATTGAAAAGTTCATTTCATTTAGGGGGACAAGATAGCGGAGTAAAGTCAGGAAGCTGCTGGAGCTCTCTCACTTTCCCTGGAAAATCTCCTGAGATCGAGGCTCTGAACAGAGTCTGACCGAATGAATCCTCTCTTCCGCTCAAGACAGACCGAAAAACTCCGAGAAAGGTCAGTCTCACTGAAAAGGGGGTTCAGCCCAGCTGAGACGGACTCTGGGAAAGACAGGGAGAGCGTCTTAGTCACAGTACAGCAGTACCTGAAACCTTCAGTCCTGGCTCGGCAGAGGAGCACAGCAGGGGGCAGCCTCCAGTCCCAGCTCGGAAGGCAAACTGGGGGAAACCAGGGTGTGTCCTGGACAGAGCAGCAGAGCTCCTCCTGCAAACACTAGGGGGCGCTGTGCTCAAAGCTGAGGCTCAGAACTGCCCAGGAAGCTTGGAATAGCGCCCCCTGTGCCCCAGGAGGAGAACTGCACCTTAAAAATAAAAAAGAAAAAAGAGCAAAGAAAAGAAAAATGAGCAAGAAACAAGCAAGAAAATGAGCAAGAAACAGAAAAGAATTTTGAGCCTAGAAAGCTACTATGGTGACAGGAAAGAAGAAAACACAATTTCAGACAAGGACAGAAGGTGCATAGAAAAAATCTCAGAGTGAGATAAATTGGTCTGAAGTCCAAAACTTTTTGGAAATGCTCAGAAAGGACAAATAAGAGAGGTAGAAGAAAAAATGAGAAAAGAAAGGAGAGAGTTAACAGCTGGGAAAAGAAAGGAAAAAATTGTCTCAGGAAAACAATTCCTTAAACCTGAATGGAAAAAGATACAAAAAATACTTGAAAAAAAATAACAAATTAGAACGGGGCAAATGGAAGCTAATGACTTTGTGAGACAACAAGAATTGGTCAAACAAACGAAAAAGAATGAAAAATGGAAGCAAATATGAAATACCTTGTTGGTAAAACAGTCAACCTGGAAAATAGAACCAGAATTTAAATTTAAAAATTTAAAAATTATTGACCAATCCAAAGGCCATGACCAAAAAAAAAAAAAAAAAAAAAAAAGACTGGATAGTATTCCACAAGAGGTGATCAAGGAAAACTGCCCCAATATTCTAGAAACAGAGGAAAAAATACTCATTGAAAGAATCCATTGATCACCATTGGAAAGAGATTCCATAAGGAAAACCCCAAGGAATATTGTTGCAAAACTCCAAAACTATAATCTTAAGGAAAAAATATTGCAGACTGCGAGACAAAAGCAATTCAAATATCAAAAAGCCACAGGGAATACCATATTTGGGAAGATAAAGGAACTGGAATTACAACCAAGAATTAACTTTCAGGGGAGTAGATGGAGCTTTAATGAAGTAAGAGATTTTCAATCATTTCTATTGAAAAAACCCAGAACTAAACAGAAAATTTAATGTACAAACACAGAACTCAAGAGAATCAAAGAAAGGTAAACAGGAGAAAAATGTATTTAAATGTTATACTGTGTGCATTCCTAGAGGAGAAAACAATATCTGTAATTATTGAGAACTTCATTTGACACTGAGGTAGGCAGAGGGGGACAACACATGGACTGAGGGTGTGGTTGTGAATAAAACTTTGATGTGATGACATCAAAGAAAAAGATATTAAGAGTGGAGGTATTATGGGACAATTAGTCCACATGAAGAAGTGCAAAAATCCTTTTACAATCCAGGGCAAAAAGGGAGGAGAATAAACATTGTTTGAAGCATGATCTCATCAGTTTTGGCTTTAAGAAGGAATGATTTAATCATTCAATTGTACATAGAAATTTATCTAATTCTATAAAGAAAAAGGAAGAGAAAAAGGAAAAGAAAAGGTAGGGACAGGATAGAAGAAAGGTCAGAAGCACTAGAGGAATAAGTAAGAGAAGGGGAAAAGTTTGATAGAAGATAAAGTGGTGGGTGGATTGGGTTAAAAACACTAATAGGAGAAGGGGGAAGGGTTGATAGAAAAGGTAGAGGGTAAAAAAAACACAGGAAAGGGTAGAAAGAAAGAACAAAAGTATATAATTTTGAGAAAATAGGATGGAGGTGAATACAGAGCTGATAATCATAACTGCTAATGTGCCCCTAAGTAAAAAAAAAAAAGAGAGAGACATGAATAGAAATCCTGATCTTAGATAAAGCAAAAGTAAAAATAGATATTATTAAAAGAGATATGGAAGGAAAGTACATCTTGATACAGGGTGTAGTAAATAATGAAGCAGTAACAATACTAAATGTGTATGTACCAAGTGGTAGTGTAGACAATTCCTAGATAAGATTTTAAGTCAGTTACAGGAAGAAATATACAGCAAAACTATTCTAGAGGGTGACCTCAAACTTCCACTCTCAGAATCAGACAAATCTAATCACAAAATAAACAAGAACGAAACTAGGGAGATTACTAGGATCCTAGAAAACCCAGACATTATAGACTTCTGGAGAAATATACCTTTTTCTCAGCAGTATATGTCAGCTTCACAAAAACTGACCATGTATTAGGGCATAAAACTTCACAATCAAATGCAAAAAGACAGAAATAGTAAATGCTTCCTTTTTCCTATTACAATGCAATAAAAATTATATTCAACAAAGGACCAGTAAATGATAGACTAAGAGCCAATTGGAAATTAAATAACCTAATTCTAAAGAACGAGTGAGGCAAATAACATAATTTCATCCAAGAAAATGACAATAAAATGAGACAACATCCCCAAATCTATGGTATGCAGCCAAAGCAGTTCTTAGGGGAAATTTTATATTTGTAAATAGCTACATAAATAAAAAAGAGAAAGAGGAGATCAATGAATAAGGCATACGACTAAAAAAGCTAGAAAAAGAACAAATTAAAAATTAAAATTAAATACCAAATTAGAAATTTTAAAACTCAAAGGAGAGATGAATAGAATAGACACCAAGAAAATCATTTAACAAAATTAAGAATTGATTTTATGAAAAAAAAATAGATAAACCATTGGTTAATTTGATCAGAAAAAAAGGAGAAAAACAATTTATCAGCATCAAAAATAAAAGGGGTGAACACACGATCAATAAAAAAGAAATTAAAGAAATAATTAAGAGTTATTTTGCCCAACTGTAAAGCAGCAAGTCTGACAATCTAACTGAAATGGATGAATATTTACAAAAGTATAAATTGCCCAGGTTAAGAGAAGAGGAAATAAAATACTTAAACAGTCCCATTTTGGAAAAAAAAAATTGAGCAAGTCATTAATGAACCTAAGAAAAAATCTCCAGGGCTAGATGGATCCACAAGTGGATTCTACCAAATATTTAAAGAACAATTAATTCCAATATTATGCAAAATATCTGCAAAAATAGGTAAAGAAGGAGTTCTGCCAAATTCTTTCTATGATACAGATATGATACTGATACCTAAACCGGGAAGAGCCAAAGCAGAGAAAGAAATAATGTTCTTAAAGAACATTGATGCAAAATTTTAAAATAAAATATTAGCAAAGAGATCACAGTAACTTATCATTAGGATAATACACTATGATCAAGTAGGATTTATACTAGGAATGCAGGGCTGGTTCAATATCAGGAAAACTATTATCATCAACTATATCAATAACAAAACCAAAAGAAATCATGTGATAATATCGATAGATACAGAAAAAAGCTTTTGACAAAATATAGCATTCCAATTAAAAATAGTAGAGAACATAGGGAGAAAGGGAGCTTTTCTTAAAATTACAAGCAATATCTTTCTAAAACCTATGACAAGCATTATTTAAATATAGAGAAGATGGACACATTCCCAATAAGATCAGAGGTGAAATAAGGATACCCATTATCACCACTATTCAACATTGTACTAGAAATGTTTGCTTTAGCAATAAGAACAAGAAATTAAAGAAATTAGAATAGACAATGAGGAAATAAAACTATCTATCTTCACAGATGATATGATGATATACTTAGAGAATCCTAGAAAGTCATCCAGAAACCTACTGGAAACATTCCACAGCTTTAGCAAACTTGCAGGATATAAAATAAACCCACACAAAACATCAGCATTTCTATATATTACTGACAAAGTCCATCAACAAGAGATAGAAAGAGAAATTCCATTTAAAATTACTGTAGACAAAATAAAACACTTGGAGGTCTACCTGCCAAGACAAATGCAAGAACTATGGGTACACAATTACAAAACACTTCTCACACAAATATAATCAAATCTAAACAATTGGGAAAATATCAATTATTCATGGCTAGGCTGAGCTAATATAATAAAAGTGACAATTCTGCCTAAATTGGTTTTCTTGTTCAGTGTCACACCAATCAAACTGCCAAAGCATTATTTTATAGAACTAGAAAAATAACAACAAAACATTCATCTGGAAGGACAAAAGGGTCAAGAATATCAAGGGAATTAAGGAAAAATACATAGGATAGTGGCTTAGGAGTACCAAATTTAAAACTATATTATAAAGCAGCAATCATCAAAACCATTTGGTACTAAGAAATAGAATGGTGGATAGGTGGAATAGCATAATAAAATCCAAAAATAAAATCAAAATTCATACATGATTTGGGCATAAAGGATGATATCATAAATAAATTAGGAGAACAAGGGTTAATTTATTTGTCAGAACTCTGGAGAAGAGAGGAATGTATGATCAAAGAAGAAAGGCAAAATGAACAGCTTTGATTACATCAAATTAAAAAGTTTTTGTATAAACAAAACCAACAGAAATAAGATTAAAAGGGAATTATAAAGCTGGGAAAAAATCTTTATAGGCAGTATTTCTGACAAAGTTCTCCTTTCTAAAATATATAAAAAAACTGTGTCAAAATTAAAAGAATACAACTCTTTCCCCAAATGATAAATGATCAAAGGATATGAACAATTTTCAGATAATGAAATTAAAGCAATTTATAGTTCTATGAAAAAATGCTTGAAATCATTATTGAATAGAGAAATGCAAATTAAAACAACTCTGAAGTACCACCTCTCACCTCTGAGATTGGTTAAGATAACAGGAAAAGTTAATGATAAATGCTGGAGGGGATATGGGAAAACTGGGACACTAATGCATTGTTGATGGAGTTGTGAAACAATACAATCATTCTGAAAAGCATTCTGGAACTATACCCAAAGGGGTATAAAACAGTGCATACCCTTTGACCAGCTATACCATTACTGGGTCTGTATTCCAAGGAAATTGTAAAGGAGGGAAAAGGACCCACAGAAGCAAAAATGTTTGTAGCACCTCATTTTGTGATAGCAAAGAACTGGAAAAAAAGTGGATGTCCGTGAATTTGGGGAATGGCTGAACAAGCTGTGTTACACAAAAGTAATGGAATATTATTGTACTATAAAAAATGATGAACAAGATATAGAGAGATCTGGAAAGATTTACAAGAACTGATGCAGAATGAAACAAGTGGAACCAGGAATATATTTTACACAATAACAGCAAGATTGTGTGATGATCTACTATAAAAAGCTTGGTTCTTCTCAGTGGTTCAATGATCCAAAGCAATCCCAATAGAGTTTGGACAGAAAATGCCATCTGCACCCAGAAAAAGATCTAAGAAGACTGAATTTAAATCAACACATGCTGTGTTCACTTCTTTTTTCTGTTTTTTTTTTTTTTTCAGTCTCTCTCATGGTTGCCCTTTTGCTCTGTTTTTATCTCTTCCAACACGATTCATTAACCAATGAGTAATAGAAATAAACTTGCTACAATTTAAAAATTCATTTCATTTGTTGACTTCACAATGTCTTTAAAATGATAGCGTTAAAATATACTGAAGAGTTTAGCATCAATATAATGAGACTGCATTTCATATAAAGTTTAGATAAATTATAAATTTAAAAAATAACTTCTATATAAAGACTATTTCTAATGGCAGAAATTTTTTGCTAGCTAGTGGAATATAGGAAGCATAGGATTAGTACTATCAACAAACAAGGCATGAGTTTAATCTTTGCTCAGACCATCTTTACACGTTGCTTACAGATTCAAAAATGTTGTATGAGCCAAGTATCAAAAAGATTAAAACTACAGCTTTTTTTTTTAACTACTAGTTGCTATGACATTCAAGTTCAGCATCCTATAGTCTGCAAACAATTTCTATCTGTAAATGTTCCCAAAGGCTTGATTGAATCTAGATAGACAGCATGATACACAGTCAACTTGAGATCTAAAGAGACTTTAAAGTAGGTATTCAAGATCTATTAAAATCCAAGGACTTTCATAGCACTTCCTATCACCTTAGGAGTACCAAATTTAAAACTATATTATAAAGCAGCAATCATCAAAACCATTTGGTACTAAGAAATAGAATGGTGGATAGGTGGAATAGCATAATAAAATCCAAAAATAAAATCAAAATTCATGATCAGATATGAATGAATTACAGGGATTGAAAGAACCTTACAGAACAAGTAGTTAAATCTTTTTATTTTAAAATTGAGGAATCCTGATTATTTGATTAGAACATCAAAGATATATATTATATTCAGAGACTTGATGACTAGATGCTTCAAAATTTTACAGCACTGACAAAAGTCATGAATGATGGTGTGTAAGTTAAACATTAATTGTAGTTATGATGCATCAGTGATGGTCAAGATTCTATTCACAATTTTTTCCCACAAGGATTATTGTTATAGATGATTGAAGTATGCACACACACTCATATATTCATGTATGTATGTATATATACTTAATATGTATATATGTGCATAAATATAAATACACATACATATGGATGTGTATACACACATACACACAATTCAAAATTACAAGTTACTTAGAAAATATTGGAGAACCTATTGTGAATTCTATTCAATTTAATTAATATGACATAGATGCTTGAATCAATAATTCATTTACAAAATGATGAAATGGGACAGACACACCTAGTTCTTTGGATATTTTGCCAGGAAATATCATGATGAGAGCAGGAAAAAAGGCTATAATCATACTTTAATAAAGCACAAAAGGCAAAAAGGTGCATATCAGCAATAAAATAAAGGGGTACCGAGCTAGACAACATGTGGGTAGGGATAGGATGTTGAAGGAAAGCAAGCAGCAATGGGGGAAAGGATGGGAAGGAGGAAAGAGGGGTAAGAGAGTATCATTTGTAGCTACCTGAATAGGTTTTGAAGCACTCAGCAGCTTAGATGCTAATCCAGATCCAGATGGAGATAGAAGAAAGGGGGCGAGAGGAGTTGGGGGGCTCATTTTTATAGGGATTTTGGGGAGGGAACAGACTAACTCTCATCTGTGCTACCTTGGGGTTAAGTTCATTAATATATCCAAATCATCTTAAAGTTTTCAGAAAAAAAAAACAAAACAGCTTTAAAGTTAACATAACCATAACATTTCAAAGTTATCAGAACCATTTGATGTTGTGCTGGTCTTCTGGAACTTGTGTGAGATTTACATAACATGGGACCAAGGAGCTCTGACATCAAAGCTCAGATGGCTTTTCCTGATTTACCACATCTTAACAGGATGTGATTTTTAGGTAAGATATAGTATGATTTGTAAATTATGCTCCTTTGATCTTTGAGACATTTTGTACATGGCTTCTGGGTTTCTATTTGCAGTCTTATTTCCTAGTATTTTCCTTTTATACTGGCTACTTATAAACTTACTGAACTGACTAGGAAGGAGTGGGAGTAATCAGAGAAACCAGAACAAGATACAATTTAAACTTTTGTTTTTTTTTTTTTAGTGGATTATCTTCTACATACCAACAAAGAAGGATCACTCAAAAAAGTCTCTTAAGAAAGGACTGTTTCATCTCCCTAGAAATCAATATGCTAAACATTTATGTAATTAAACCAGGAAATTGCCAACCAATTTCAGAGATATTCTTCAGAGAACTTGAAACTTCTCGGGAAGTCAGCATTATTCCATTTGAATATAATTTTTGCATTAATTCATTTGAAATATAGAAATAATCCTTTTGCCCTAGGGTAAAATTACTGAGAAAAACCAACATATCCAAACAAACATTGTATACGAGACTAGTTATAGATACTCAGTAGACTACACCAGTACAAAAGCCCAAGGATGGGGCCATACCTTGTGGGGATGCCCCTTGCATTGATAATAAGATACTTATTATGATAAACTGCACCAGCAGTTCCCAGAATCAGTACCTGCAGTCAATCAAGTCCTTGCTATTTTGCTTGGGAAAATGTCTTTGTAAAATCTGACCTTGTTTAAATTCATCAAGAAACTGATCATTGACGATGACATTGCCAATAACCTGAACATTTCCTTTTGGGTGTTTTGAACTAAGTACCTTCAGTCCAGAATTTTGAGTGCATTGCTATAATTTTCCATTGTTTCACAAAAAACATACTTTCTAAGTCTTCAGTTGTAGTCTCTATTTCTACAATTTACTAAGAGATAGCATAGTAGAGGAAAAATATGTTGAATTTAAAGTTAAGCCATGTGGTAGTTACTTTATGGCTATGGGGAGCCTGATCATTCACACTTAGTCTCAATTTCCTTATCCATAAAATGGAACTGATAGTATTTGTGCTATATATCTCACAGATCTATTATGGGGAAAAAGCTTTATAAGCATGATGTGCTATATAAAGGAGAGCTGTTATTATTATCAATCATTTTGTCTTCTTTCTCTCTGGATTTCTTCCTCTGTGCTCAATATGCTTGTACCCCAAATCTCTCTCCAGCCTTGGAATTCACACATTTTATTTAAGTACTTTCTGTGCATAAGGCATTATGTTAGAAATAGAAATACAAAAAATGAAATAATCCCCAATTACAAAGAACTTGTGGTACCAACAGAGGGACAATTTGTGGAAAGACTTACATAATAAATCCAATGTCATTAGAGTAAAAAAATTAAAATGTGAAATCCAAATTTCTTGTGTTGTGCTGCTATGGACTAATTCCAACAGCAAAGAAGTGAGTCCCCAGCCAGACTGACCCCAAAATGTTCTTGTTCCCTGTGGGATCTTACTTACCAGGCCTGTGCTCGGTCTGTCCAGCCCACAGCCACAGCCCAAGAGCAGTTCTGGTCGGCATAGCTGCCCTAACTTCCAGAAATAGGAGGTTTTGGGATGGGGGAGGAAGGGAGACTCACTGCTTCAATCTTTCCCCACTCAGCTGTCTACTGTTCTTTTGAAGAAAGTTTGTGAGTTAAAAAGTTCATGAAATGAAAGTTCCTGAGGCTGACGTAAAAGTTTTTAAGATGAAATTTCCCTAGTCTGCTTCTCCAAAGAGCTGCCCTATGTATGTATGGTTTGCTGTTTGTTGATTAGTGGAATTGGCCAAGAGGTATCTGTGTTTCACTCAGTCCCTATCTTAGTCTTTAGAATTCCTGTCTTTTCTGAGGTCCTCTCCAGTGGTCTTTATAAGGACAACTGCTTTACACATATTCTGTGTTCATTTTCTGGTAATTTTCTGTCTGTGGAGGAAATCTGAAAAAAATTCTGACCTATTCCATCATCTTCGGTTTCTCAAATACAGATCTCTTATTTCAAATATTTTAAAAATATTGTCAAATCTATAAGAATATGAATCATTCCCAATTGATAAATGGTCAAAGGCTATGAATAGGCAGCTTTCCAATGAAGAAATCAAAACAATTTATAGATATATGAAAGAATACCTTAATCATTATTGATTAGGGAAATGCTCACTGAAGCAACCTTTAGATATCATTTTATAGAATTTTCATATTGGCTAAAATGAGTGAAGGGAGAGCAACAAATGTTAGAGGGTATATTTGGAAAAATTTAGGTGTCTCATTGTTGGTAGAATGGTGAATTAAATTATCCAACCATTTTGGAGAACAATCTGATATTATACCCAAAGAGTTATTAAACTGCTTGTAGCCTTTGACCCAACAATACCACTCCTAGATCTATTTCCAAAGATTATAAGGAAAAAAGGAAAATAACTTCTGTGTTTTAAAATGTTTATAAGCAATTTTATTTGTGATGACAAAGAACTAAAAATTTCAGGATGCAATCATTTGGGGAATGACTGAATAGATTGTGGTCTATGATTGTGATTAGAATATTTCTATTATAAGAAATGAGCTAAATGAACTTAGAAAAACATGGAAAAACTTGCACAAAATAATGAAGAGTGAAATGAACAGAACCAAAGAGAAGACTGTATATAGTGTTTTAAGAACAACGGAGTCATTTTAATTGTCATAAATATCCAATTTAACTATAAAGAACATATGAAGAAAGATGCTATCTACATCTGGAGAAAGAACAGATAAAAAGAAATATGTATATATACGTATATATGTACATATATATGTATATATGTATGTGTATGTGAGTGTGTGTGTATCTCCATAGCCATCTCTAGGGTGGGGGGGAGGAGGAAAGGGAGGAGAAGAAAAAAAATAAAGAAATTTGCATGATAACTTTATTTAAAAGGAATAGAAAGTTGTATATAATAGATTTACAGTTTCATGTACAATCATCTTTTTTTCTTATATTATACTATGGAAATGCTTGTTTATTCTATAAATTAAAAATAAATGAATGAATGAATGTATGAATGAGAAAAAGTAAGGCAGCAAGAAGTTCAGCCCTTCCTTACATTTTACAATTCCTATTTTGCTTCTACAACAGCTCAGTCTTTTCATCAGTATGGCATTGTACAAGCTAGCCAAAGGACACTGCAGAATATCAGATGGTTATTCTGGCTAGTTCATTACAATCAACATAATTTCTGGTTCTTCCAATACAGTTTTCTTTGCAGAGCTGAACTTGTGCTTAGCTATGAGATGCCAAAAAATAAAAAGACACCAGTTTCTTCCTAGTCAGGAGTAGTGTCATATACGAAACTGTTCTACGTACAAGGTGCCAAAAAAACCTCTTTCTTTCTGAGTCTTTCTGTTGACTTTCTGAGTCAACAAATTCCATCATCAGGGGATGTACTTGATTTTGCTGATCACACATTACTCATAAGGCTCTATTCCACCTTGTTTTGAAAATACTGTCCCATATCATTCTTTGAGAAAACCTTCTAATCCCTGAGAAAATTGGGACAGAATGCTTCTCCAGACACATCTCCTTTTCAGGTTGATCATATTGTTTGAATGATAAACTGCATAGGATCCCAGAACATTCTTAAAAGATGATATAGTTGTCAGTAAGGAAAAATTACTTAAGGAATTCAAACCATTCCCAAGAAATCAATTATAAAAGATAATTGTTATGAGAATATTCAGTGCCGTTATTCCAATACCATATATATTTTAAAAATTTCAGATAGCATTTATCTAACTCTCTTGGTCATTATAAAATGAAAAACACCTGGGAATTGTTTGCAGGAAATTGACTTAAAATTACATCTGAGATATTGGAATAGATTCATATAATAAAGATGTTATAAGAGGATCTAACTTGACTGAGAATAACTGTGGAAATAAATTTATTTTTCATGTTAAGGGATAAAAATGACTTGGTGGCAAAGAATCATCCTGATTTTGAAGGTCTAAACTATTCTACGGGAAGGAGGCCTACATTGTTTAATTATTTTTTGGTTACTGAATATTTTATTTTTTCCCAATTACTTATAAAAACAAGTTTAAAGTCACTTGAAAAGTAATTTTGAGTTCTGAATTTTATTCCTTTTTCACTCCTCCATCCCCTCCCTGAGGCAATAAGCAGTTTGATGTAGATTATACAACTGTAATCCTGCAAAACAAATTTCTTTATTAGTCATGTTGTGAAAGAAAATAGACAAATCTCGCCCCCCCCCAAAAAAAAAAAAAAAAAAAAACAAAAGGCCTACAAAAAAGTAAAAAAATAGAATGCTTCAAACTGCACTTATATTGTGTTGTTCTTTTTCTGGAGATAGAGAGTATTGTTCATTATGAGTCCTTTGGGATTGTCTTAGATCATTGCATTACTAAGAATAACTAAGTCATTCATAATTGATTATCATACAATATTGTTGTTACTGTGCACAATGTTCTCCATGTTCTGCTCATTTCACTTTGCATCAGTAAGTTTTTCCAGATTTTTCTGAGAGCATCTTGCTTGTCATTTCTTATAGCACAATAGTATTCTATTACATTCATATACCACAATTTGTTCAGTTATTCCCCATTTGATGAGCATGTATTTAATTTCCAATTCTTTGCCACCACCAAAGGAACTGCTATATTTATTTTAAAAAATCTCTTTGGATACAGACCTAGTGTCATGCTGGATCAAAGGATATGCACAGTGTTATAATCCTTTGGTCATAGTTCCAAATTTCCTCCAGAATGGTTGAATCAGTTCACAATTTCATCAACAGTGTATTAGTGTCCTGATTTTCCCACATCCCATCCAACATTTATCATTTTCCTTATCTGTGCTATTAGACAATCTGATAGATGTGAGGTGGTATCTCAGAATTGTTTTAATTTGTCTTTCTCTAATCAATAGTGATTCAGAGCATTTTTTATGACTATTTGTAATCATCTACAGATAACTTTGATTCCCTCATCTGAAAAGTTCATGTCCTTTCATGATTTATCAACTGGAGGAAATGGGACTACATTTTTTTTTTTTTGGTAGATTTCTCAAGATTGCCTGAAATGCTTTTAATTCCATCCAAATTCTCTACTACATCACAGTTCTGTGAAATAATTATTTTTGCAGTTGCTGTTTGTTTTGCAGAATTGGAATGCCAGATAGCATCTCTGACAATGGAGTAAGATTTACTTCCATTGAGTTTAAGGAGTTCTTAAAAAAGATTTTCATATGAACAGTCACTGTTGTCCCTTGTCATTTTCAAGCAAATTGTCAGTCTGAAAGACTGGTGCAGATCACCAAAGATACCTTAAGACAGGTTTCTGTGTGAGACTGGGCAATAAGACTTGTCAGGCTTCTCATCCCTCTCTGTGTCACTATACTTTCAACAATATGACAGTCAACAAAAATTCAACAAATTTACCAAACATAATAAGCCTACCAAATGCAGGCTCCTAAACAAAAGTCAGGCATTAGTCTCAGCTGAGCATAAGGATGATACTGGGTTTCTTTTAAAATATATATATATATATAAATTTAAAAACATTTTTATTATGAAATTAGCAGTCATCAATACACACAAACATTTCAGTATTTAAAGATGGGAAAGAATTGTACTGGAAACAGAGAACTTTTGTTATTTTTAGTTTAAAAAATTGACACTTAAATGGAGGGAATAACACCATTGCTCTAATTTTACTAATATAAGCAATGTCCTCTTAACACACATATCCCTACTTTGACACAGAGAGGGAAGCCCTCCTTTCTGTGTAGAGTAGTGGAAAAGTCACTGCATTGGGAATTGGATGCACCTTGCATTTGAGGTCAAATCCTGTTTCTGTCATTTTGGGTGTATGTATCTGTGTGTGTGTGTGTGTGTGTGTGTGTGTGTGTGTGAGAGAGAGAGAGAGAGAGAAGAGAGAGAGAGAGAGAGAGAGAGAGAGACAAACAGACAGAGACAGAGATGAAGAGACAGAAAGACAGAAAGAGATGGAGAGATACACAAAGAGGAAGAGAGATACAAAGGGGGAGAGAGAGACAGAGACAGAGAGAGGTAGAGAAGAGACAGAGAGAGACAGAGAGACAGAGATGAAGAGACAGTGAGAGAGAGAGACAGAGAGACAAAGACAGATAGAGATGGAGAGATGCACAAAGAGGAAGAGAGATACAGGGAGACAGAGAGACAGAGACAGAGAGAGAGGTAGACAGAGAGAGAGAGAGAGAGACAGACAGACAGACAGAGACAGAGAGAGAGATGGAGATGAACACCTATTTCCTTGGTAAGTCACTTAAACACATTGGAGCTTGTCTATAAAATTGGACTAGGTGACCTCTAAGTTTCTTTTTAGCTTTAAATCTGTGATCAAAAAAAAAAAAAAAAAGGAAAAGAAAAGAAAACAGTTAAGTAAAACCGACTCACACAGGACCTTATCTGACAGGTTTTATCAAATTGGAATGGCTTCAAGGACATAACAGCACTAGACGGTTTTCAGAGCCTAGGTGTATAAAAGGAAGGCTTATCATCAGAAGGCTGGCCTCTAGGTCAGGAAGTCTTTGGCCACAGTAATCCGTGAAATGGATAAAGCTACACAGAAGCTGGCACGTGCTAGGGGCTGTATAAATGGTGGCTATTATTATTATGTGCTTTAAGATACGCAAAGCGCTGTACTTTTTAATCTCATTTGGGGGATTCTTTCCATGACCCTGTGAGGTAGAGCAGAGCAGAAAGTAAATAAACAGACCTCGTGGAAGAATTTTTTTGGTTCTTCTACCCTATTATTATACTTAAATTAGCAACCATTTCTATAACCCATTCAACATAAAAGGAAAATGACCTAAAAAAAAGATATCCCTTTTTTGGTTAAAAAATATTGGATACATGATATTTCAGGTTAAAAGAAATTTTATATACACATACACAAACACATATATTCTTAATATTTGTCTTTTTCCTTTTTTTCTATATTTATATGTATATATATGTATGTATATATGTACATATATTTTTAATATCAAATACCTTTTCCTTTATCTATTTCTATATCTATATGTCTATATGTATACACATATATTTTTAATATCAAAGACTTTTTCCTTTATCTATTTCTATGTGTATGTATATGTGCATATTCTTAACATCTAAGACCTTTTACTTTATTTCTATATCTTTATGTGCATATGTACATATATATATTCTTAATATCTATGTCCTTTTCCCTTATCTAACTATATATACATATGGCATATATGTGTGTATGCTGGTTCTGTATGGCCTTCTCTTTCTGTATTGGTGCTTGGAGAGTGTAGATAAGGAAAAAGGACATAAAGTATTAAGAATTACAGAGTTTTAAAAGCGGTTTCTAAACAGTAATTTAAATGCCGGTGCTTTAAATGTGAGATTTTTGTGCAACAGTAAGTTGATACACAGCTGAAGCAATCGAACCACAAAAATACTGACATTCTCACTAAAAGACAAAATGAGTTTGTGGCTAAGCAGAAGGAAGCTCCCAAATGGTTCTTGGAGAGACATGCAAAGGAATTAGTGGAGTCATTTACATTGTGTAACCACAGTCAACAAGGACTGACGTTCACAGGAAACTTGGTTATCTCATTTTGCAGGGCTTGTGATAAACATAAGAACATAGACTACCATGATGATAATTGTAACTTAAATCCCATCTGGGGAAGAGGACAAAAAAGTAGAAAAACATCTACGAAGAATTGGACGAGATGTTATGAAACAAGCAAACATATGGGTACAGGGGGATAGCGTGGAAAGTATTTGGAAAATATGGCTCAAGCATCTATCCAATGCAGGAAGCTTGCCATTTGTCTTTAGGCTGCCCCTCCTCTTACCAACTAGAACAGCAAACACCCTCCAGACCAGGTCTCCAGAGATCACCCCTTCCTCTTCCCTGAACTTATCCACTGGGCTTTGGTATCAGACTGAGCTGTCTTGAAAGGTTAGTGAGTGAATTGAGGGCAAACTTACCTGTCCCGCTACATCTGGCCACTTCAGACCTCATTCATTCTCCATTTCTTGTATCTAACATCCACATTCACTTCTGCTCCTGCCTCTGTTTTCTATTTCTTGTTCTAGAAGTAGGGTGGAGGATGACAAATAAAGGTAGCTAACTTGTATAACTGCATCTAGGTTATATCTATATCTATATATTTTTTATATACACACATAATTACTCTAGCTAAAAGATCACATATATGTGTGTGCATAAAATATTTCTGGTTAAAAGCTATATATATGTATATATGTATTATATATACACACACAATTATTCTTATTAAAAGAGCACATATAGATATGTGCATAATATATTTCTAGTTAAAAGATATATAACATGTATATATGTATATGTATATTATATATGCACACAATTATTCTGATTAAAAGATCATATGTAGGTATGTGCATAATATATTTCTGGTTAAAAGATATATATGTATATATATATACACACATAATTATTCTGATTAAACTATTTAAACTTATAAATGGTTTGGGGGAGGAATTCAGGACTTCAATACTAGTGATTGTATTCTTTATATTCTCTTATTTCTTATATACTGACAAACTTCATAGATCAGCTAATTCTCTGTATGTTAATTCTTTACAAAGTTTAGATGTGTTAATTTTTTACTATGTCTGTCCTTGGGATCTAGAGCAAATATGATCACTAGCTGTTCTGAGAATATTGCTAGGATGCTGATAGAAAAAATGTGAGTTCTTCCAGATTCTAAAGTTCATGATGTCCTTGAGATGATGTCAAATTGTTTTATTCTACGCTCTCTAATCTCATTCCCTAAGCTACTCCTTAGGGGATATGGTTAGACCATTCCCTTCTTGTTCCTTTCTATACTACTTCCTATAGCCACTTTTACTGTGGCAATTTTTGATATCTGACTTTCAGAGCATTCTTAGCTCTGCCATTCTTCACATAATCTATTATGGCAATACACGTGGCGTTTAATGATATGTATAGGTTTTGAAAAGTTTTCTTGTTGCTAAAAAATTATGGACAAATGTGATTATTAATGAAGGTTATACCAGATATAAAGTTTTAAAATCTGCTTTAGTATTTGTTACTTAGTTGATTAGTTATGTCTGACTTTGTGACCCATTTGGGAGATTTTCTTGGTAAAGATACTGCAGTATTCTGTCATTTCTTTCTCCAGCTCTTTTTTTTAAAATAACTTTTTATTGACAGTACATATGCCTGGGTAATTTTTTATAACATTATCCCTTGCACTCACTTCTGTTCCGACTTTTCCCCTCCCTCCCTCCACCCCCTCCCCCAGATGGCAAGCAGTCCTATATATGTTAAATAGGTCGCAGTATATCCTAGATACAATATATGTGTGCAGAACCGAACAGTTCTCTTGTTGTACAGGGAGAATTGGATTCAGAAGGTAAAAATAACCCGGGAAGAAAAACAAAAATGCAAGCAGTTTACACTCATTTCCCAGTGCTCTTTCTTTGGGTGTAGCTGCTTCTGTCCATCCTTGATCAATTGAAACTGAGTTAGATCTTCTCTTTGTCGAAGAAATCCACTTCCATCAGAATACATCCTCATACAGTATTGTTGTTGAAGTGTATAATGATCTCCTGGTTCTGCTCATCTCACTCAGCATCAGTTCATGTAAGTCTCTCCAAGCCTCTCTGTATTCATCCTGCTGGTCATTCCTTACAGAACAATAATATTCCATAACATTCATATACCACAATTTACCCAGCCATTCTCCAATTGATGGGCATCCATTCATTTTCCAGTTTCTAGCCACTACAAAGAGGGTTGCCACAAACTTTTTGGCACATACAGATCCCTTTCCCTTCTTTAACATCTCTTTGGGATATAAGGCCAGTAGTAACACTGTCCAGCTCATTTTAAAGATAAGTTAACTGATTTGCCAGCGTCAGATCCTCTCAACTCCAAGACCACACTTTATCTTTTGTGCTACATTGCTTCCCCTTGTTTTAGTATAGTAGATCTATTATTTGTCTTAGAATAAGTGGTTTATTATTTGGATTTTTCCCATCTAAATCAAAAAGGGCTTTTCAAAATTCCATTTTAAATATGTCTATCTCCTTTTAAAAATCATTTTAGTTACCTGTTAGTTAGTTAGTTAGAAACCTATCCATTCGGTTTCATTATTGGCTAGCTTTTCAGAATTTGTGTTATATATATCTTTCAGTATCTTCAGGTTCTTAGAGTCATCAGTCTTCAGATTTAAATAACTTTTTGGTTTCTACCATTAGTTATTTGTAGTTTATTATTATTAATAATTTGAGGAATGAAGTCATTAAAATGGCTTTGCATTGATTTGTAATATATTTTTATATAACTTGGAGATGGGAATAGTACTACAAAAAAGCAATTAAAAAGTCCTTGACTATAAATTATGAATTTATTTCCAATTTTGCTATAATGTAGTATTGACATCAAATAAATGTATTTACATTTTCAGTTCTTGTCATGAGTAGTTGTAGTTGTCACAATCTATACTGCAGAATTTCCAGTATGAAGGGGATTGTTATTTCTAATTTGTTCTGATGTATATTGCCTTCTTTTGATATTAAAACACCAAGGAACATTCACTCCATTATCCTTCTTGCCAAGTCCACCCTGCAATTGTATGCCTCCATATATTTCTTACATTCTTAGAAGTAATTATAATTTACTAGACAAGCTGCTAATTTGAATAAGTTGGGAATTGCTAAATCCCAAGTGGCCTACATTCAAAGATTCCAATTAGGACTTCATAGTTATCTCAGCAGCCTTGGGACATCCAGAAACTCCACTATATATATATATATATATATAAAATTTCTACTTGATACTACCATACTTGGCAATTGTTTTCTCCAACTATGGCATGTATCATAGATTCATCTTTTAGGAGGTTAACATTCCTCCCCCTCTTCCTCCTCCTCCTCCTATTTTTTCTCATGATATTTAACAACTGGTAAAAGCAGAACAGAACTTCCTTTAGCATTGGTTAGTGATATAAGAAGAGAGAAGGAGAAAAGAAAAAAGGAGAGGAGAGGAGATGAAATATGATAATTGACCTTAATTCCCTTGATGATTAGACATTTTTGGACTTGGAACAAGTGACTGAGCATCTTTTAGAGAAGCAATCTATAGACTTTCATCTAAAAATGGGTACCTCCTAGCAGAATTGGGAAGGGGGATGAAGTACACTGAAGAGAAGATGTCTCCCCAGCCTTCTCTCTTGTAGAATGTTATACTAGCCAGGTTTTTAAGTAGGTTCTGTTTTTTTACTGTATCTGAAGAAGAACAATTGCTGCCAGAACTTTCTGAATCCAGCCCTCAAGGCAAAGTTCAATTATCTTTTTTCAAGTTATGACTCTGTTGCCATTTTCTACCCATCTTATTTTGCCTCCTTCTGTGACATAGATGAGTTATAAAGAGGCTGGGCTATCAATAAATCCAGGCATTGGTAAATCAGAATGGAAGTTTTAATAACTAAGAGATGAGAAAATTTTTTTTTCATTGGATTACCTTCCTTTCTTTCTGAGGAATGATTTTAGAAGATCAAATCATGTAAGACAGGATCATACCAGAAAATCATTAGGAATTCCTATCTTGATGTGAAGGAACTTGTTGTAATATCTATGCTTCTAAAGCTTTAGACACGGTATATGTCTGTCATTTGCAAAGATAATCTTTGCAAATGAGGGAATTATTTGTGGTGCATAATTCTTAGTTCCTGAATAATCATGGCAAAAAAATTATTTAATTTTTCATTAGAAGATTAGAGCAGTTTGCTTAACTAGTTGATGGTATTTTCAAGCAGAAAGAAACATATCAAACAGGTCAATTTTCAGAAAGATAATCATCTTTCATTATGATGATGTGTGTTTTCCTGTTTTACAGTGAATCCTATGACTAAATAGAAAGTTAACATTTTCAAGGATCATAAAGTTACCAAATTAGGCTTAATGAAGTTTACATTTTATGGACTCATCTATGTATTATATACATACATATCATACATATATACATATTTGTGTATATACATATATGATAACTATAATCTATATATGTATATGTTATAATCAATATATGCTTTTAACTTGCTGTTGACAAGAAGGTAAGTAGTGGAACAAGCAAAGATATCACTGATTAGGGAGAGAGATTTTGTTACTTTAAAGATGATGCTAAAAATGTTCATGGAACCAATATGGCAATTTCAAGAATTGAACTTATAGAATTTCCCTCTGACTTTTTTAGTGAATTGCTTAATCCCACTTTAAGAATCACTGGACTACTATTTACATATTCTGTTACATATTATAAGGACATCAGAGAGAAGAATCCTCTGGAACAGTTCAAGCGCTTGAGTCACCCTCTCAAAATAAGATCCACAATTCTAGTCCAAAAACTCCTTTCTCTTGTATGAGGAGCTAGACCATCTACTTACTGCCAATTTCCTTGTCTCACACCCAGCCCTTTAGGAAGCCCAGTATCTAACCCTTCATTATCTGCCTTTTACTTTTTTGTGAATTATATTATCAGTTTTCTGTGTTGGCAATCTGGTCATAGACCAAATCTCCTACATTTTTAAATACTCCATAAAATTTAGTATTCCATGAGGATATCAAATAGAAAAAGAGAAATTTGAATAAGATGTTATATCCATTTCTTGTCCTTGAGTAATTTTTTTTTTCCTTTGAAGACTTTCCTAGCTTTTTCTGTAGAGAATTTCTTAAAGATTTAGTGATATGTCCTTTTGATTTCATTATCAAACTCCCTTTTATGGCTCTGTCACAACCCCTTTTCTCTGTTTTTCTTCCTTAATAAGCCACCCCCATATTGTTGCCACCCTGTGCTACTTCCTTTTTCCAATATCTTTTTCAAATCCCTAAAGCACAAGTCCTCCTCCAGGCAACAAGAACTCTGGTTGGGTC